>NW_020173112.1:228256-245593 GCF_003031525.2 Neophocaena asiaeorientalis asiaeorientalis | reverse complement strand
ATTGGAAAAATCAACATTGTGAAAATGACTCTACCACCCAAAGCAATCTACAGATTCAATGCAATGCCTATGAAACTATCACTAGCATTTTTCACAGAACTAGAACAAAAAAATTCACAATTTGTATAGAAACACAAAAGACCACAAAGAGCCAAAGCAATCTTGAGATCGAAAAATGGAGCTGGAGGAATCAGGCTCTGTGACTTCAGATTACACTACAAAGCTACAGTAATCAAGACAGTATGGTACTGGCATAAAAGCAGAAAGATAGATCAATGGAACAGGAAAGGAAGCCCAGAGATTAACCCGTGCACACATGGTCACCTTATCTTTGATAAAGGAGGCAGGAATGTACAGTGGAGAAAGGACAGCCTCTAAACCATACACAAGACCAAAAGACAACCCTCAGAATGGGACCTAATATTTGCAAATGAAGCAACTGACAAAGGATTAATCTCCAAAATTTACAAGCAGCTCATGCAGATGAAGAACAAAAAACCAAACATCCGAATCCAAAAGTAGGCAGAAGACCTAAATAGACATTTCTCCAAAGAAGATATACAGACTGCCAACACACACAAAACTACAGTGAGATATAATCTCCTACCAGTCAGAATGGCCATCATCAAAAAATCAATTATGGGAACATATGTATATGTATAACTGATTCACTTTGTTATAAAGCAGAAACTGACACACCATTGTAAAGCAATTATACTCCAATAAAGATGTAAAAAATGAAAAACAAACAAACAAACAAAGTTTTTGTGTTGACACAGTTATTCATTTCTCTTGAGAGTGTACCTATGTATGGAGTTGCTGAGTCATATGGCAACTCTATGTTTAATTTGAAGAAGTGCCAAACTGTTTTCCAAATTGGCTGCACAATTTTATATTGCCATCAGAAATACATGAAAGTTCCAATTCCTCTTCTCACTTTCTGCAAAAATTCAGTTTGGATTTTGTTAAGTATTGTTTTGAATCTGAAGATCACTTTGTGAAGTATTGAACTTTAACAGTATTAAATCTTCCTGTCTTTGAACATGGGATGTCTTTTCAGTTATTTATAGCTTTAATTTCTTTCAATAGTTATTTCAAATTTTTCGAGTAAAAACTTTGCACTTCTTTTGTTGAATTTGCTTTTAAGTGTTTTATTCCATTGCAAATCGAATTGTTTTCCTAATTTCTTTTTTGGAATATTTATTGCTAGAGTAAGAAATACACTTGATTTTTATATATTGCTCTTAAAGCCTGTAACACTGCTGAGCTTGATTAGTTTTAATAAGTTTTTATTGGATTTTGTAGAATTTTCTCTATACAAGATCATACCATCTGCATATAGAGATAGTTTTGCTTCATTCTTTGCAGTATGAATGCCATATATATATATATATATATATAGTCTAATTGTTCTGGCTCAAACCTCCAGTATAATGTTTAATACCAGTGATGAAAGTGGACATCCTATGTCTTATTCCTGATACTAGGGGAAAACAGAGTATTTCACCATTAAAGTAGGTTCTAATTTCTCTTGTGATTCCTTCTTTGACCAAGTGATTATCTAGGAGTGTGTGGTTTAATTTTCCCATACCTGTTAACTTTCCAAAGTTCTTTCTTTTATCTCTAATTTCGTTCCATTGTGGCCAGAGAATATATTCTCTGTGAATGCATTTCTTTCAATTTATTGAGAATTGTTTTATAGCATAGCATATAGTCTATCCTGTACAATGCTGCATGTGCACTTGAGGAGACTATGTATTCTGCTCTTATTGGCTGGAGTGTTCTGCAGATGTCTGTTAGGTCTAATTTATTTAGAGTACTGATCACTTCTTCTATTTCCTCTGTGGTCTTTTACATGGTTATTCTTTCTATTATAGAAAGTGGAATATTGAAATCTCCAACTGTTATTATTGAATTGTCTATTTCTCCCTTCAATTATGTCAGTTTTTGCTTCATGATTTTTAGAGCACTGTTGTAGATGCATATATGTTTATAATTGTTATATCTTCCTGATTATTTGACCATTCTATCATGAAAAAATATCCCTCTTTATCTCTAGTAACATTTTAAAATTTTTTCTAATTTAAATAAGTCTGATATTAGTGTAGTCACTCTATCATGATTTCTGTGTGCATGCTATAATTTTTCCATCATTTCATAATTAATCTATCTGTATCTTTGAAACTAAGGCCTGCATCCTGTAGGCATACATTTGGATTTGATTTTTTAATTCAGTGTTACAATTCTTCCTTGTTTGGGGTTTCTAATCAATTCATTTTCAATGTTATTATTGATATAGTACATTTATATCTACCATTTTACTTTTTGTTTTCTATGTGTTTCATGTCTTTTTCTGTTCCTCTATTCCTCCTTTACAGCTTCTTCTGCATTAGGTGAATACTTTCTAGTTTAATGTAATTATTTTAATGATTTTTGACTACATATGTATATATATAATATATAGTGTATATAATGTTACATGTAAATATGTATACTTATTTATACATGCATATGTGCACACATGTGTGTGTGTATGTCATTCTCTTACTGGTCTTTAGATCGTGTGGTCTTATTACAATTACTTCAGATTTATTATACATTAATTCCAGTGAGATATAGAAATATTACTCCTATATATATATATTTGCTTTCCTCTTTATTTTTTATAATTATTACTTTATGTATTATTTGTTTTAATGAAGCTGAAACGAGGATGGGAGTGCAAGTTTTATAAATAATTATCAATTATTTTTTACTAACATTCTTATTTGCCATTTCTGGCTCTCTTCATTTTTTTGCTTGTTTCTGTGTATTTTGAGTTACGATATGATGTTGTTTTGTTACTCCAATTCAGTTTTGCTCCTACCCACCCCTTTTATGCTGTTATTGTCATATATATGTGTGTGTGTGTGTATATATATATGTATACATTATATATATATATATAATTTTAATAATGCTGTTATCAATGCATGTGTACGAATATATTTGAGCCCGTTTCAGTTATTTGGGGTATATATCCAGGGATGAAATTACTAGGTTATATGGTAATTCTATGTTTAATTTTGTGTGGGATCACCATACATCTTCGATAGCAGCTGCACCATTTTATATTCCCACCAGCAATACACAAGCGTTCCAATTTCTCCACATTCCCCTTGAAGCTTGTTATTTTCTGTGTGTGTGTGTTTGTGTTTTTAGTAACTGCCATTCTAATATGTGTGAAGTAGCATCTCACTGTGGTTTTGATTAGCTCTTCCCTAATGACTAGTGATGTGCAGCATCTTTTCGTGTGTTTATTGGCTATCTGTATGCTGCATTTGGATAAATGTCTTTTCAAGTTTTTTGCTCATTTTTAAACTGGGTTCGTTGAGTGTTTGTTTTGGTGTTGTTAGAATTCTCTTTATATTCTGGATATAAGTCCCATATCAGATATATGATTTGCAAATATTTTCTCCCATTCTGTGTGTTTCCTTTTCATTCTGTTGACCAGATCCTTTATTGTACAAAGGGTTTTAATTTTGATACAGCCCAACTTATCTATTTTTTTTTTTATTGCTTGTGTTTTTGGTGTCATACCCAAGAAATCTTGCCAAATCCAATGTCATAAATTTTTTTCCCCATATTTTTTCTTGTAAGATTTTTATAGTTTTAGTTCTTACATTTAAGCCTTTGATCCATTTTGAGTTAAATTTTGTATACGGTATATGGTAAGGGTGCAACTTCATTCTTTTGCAAGTGGATATCCAGTTTTCCCAGCACTATTTGTTGTCTTCTAGTTGCTAAATGGCAGCCATTCATATTGCCCCTTCTTCTCAAAAGATCTATTTCTATATATTTAAACAAGCATCTTTCAAGTTTTAGAAGTATAATTTATTAGGAACCATCCACCTTCTGAATTCCCTTGCTGTCACTCTGTCTCTAGTTAAGCATTAACTTTACCAAGTGAAATCAATAATTTCTAACTAGATAGCTTTCATCCATAGAGAATAAAACAAAGCATGCTAAGAATTGAATTTAATATTAACATTTTGATTAACAAAATTAGAGAGTTCTTGAAAACTTGGGAAATTAAGTAACAAATACATACAGAATTGAAGAAAAATTAAAAAGCCAAAAGGTAAGGGCTTTTAAAAATTCATTATGCATATAAAATATTGTAGTGGTTTTCACAATTTGACAGATTTTCTGAAGAATTTGGGAACTAGCTGACACATAATATTTTAGATGGCCAGACGATACTTCACATAAAGTGCTTCCAAAGTATGTGATGGAACAAGTAATATTATTGTTCAAATGATATTTACTATAAAATATAGGTAATTAAGTACATCTCTAGAACTTTTCTCAAAAATTCACCTTGACACTAATCCAAAACATCTTTTTTATTTTCTCACTTAACTCTAATTGACTTATAGTGGATAAACCACATAAATACTAATTGAATAGAGACTCTGTCAATATGGTAGTAGAGTTTTAATAAATAACCAGAAACATTGATATTATTTGTCCTTAAAAACACTCTGTCTTGTCCTTTAAGTAATGGGTATTGCTATAGTTAGTAACATTCATGACTTGAAAAAAGCCTATTCACAAGCTACAACAAACAGAAAACATATACCCAGACCTACTAAATGTAATTATACCCAATTAGATAAACAGGAGATCGTTCACAATATGTGTGTGTGTGTGTGTGTGTAAAATTTATAAAAAGTCACATTTTTAGCTAAATGTTTTTAATCTCAGAATTCAGAATACCTTGGTGAAAATCCTAGTTTTAATTAAAACAAGTTTTGTAATAAACTTCATTGTTGTATCTCTAAGTGCATAAAAATCCACCAACTACTAGAGAATCAGTATTAAATAAAAGCACAAAAACAGAAGTGTAATTAATATTCTAAGAGTTTCTATTTGAATGAATGCTATTAAAATATTCTTTTAAGCATATTTTTTTAGTGAGCTATACAGTCTCCCTTAATACTATCGATACCATTTAATTAACTTAATGAACTATTTCCCAAAGAGAGAGTACAAGTCAAGCACAGACTAACTCAGTGAAAGTTCAGAATAACATTCGTTGTGAATTAATGGAGTTCAAATTAATTACACTTAAAACAACATTCTCTGAGGGCTTCTGTAACTTATTAATAACATTTAACTTTGAAGAAATAAATATTCTTCCTAGGGAAATATATTATCCTCGTAAAGCACAAAAATACCCTTTGGATATCACAGTAATTTTCTATAGGGAAAATGTGATGTAGTCATATTGTTGATCATTTTATCATGTTGAAAAGGCAACTTGAACTAAAGTTATGAGTCAAGTGATGACCAACATTCTGCCAATACACACCTCAATCGAGTATACTGGGAAAATGGAATATATAACAGGGTGATAAAAATACCTATCTATAAAGAATATATTGCAAAGGAGACAGACCCAATATCTCTCTTTGGAAATCACTTACAAGAGAACTGTTACCATCTGCAGTTGTTGAGAAGGAGTGAGGAAAAATGACAGAATATTGAACTATATTTTTAGCACAATGAAATTAAGATCACTGTTAGAGTGTAATTCATCTGTTTTGTGTCAGAAAGAAAATGTGCTCTTATGAGGTTAAATAAATTCATTTGGATATTCTTTTCCTTTGTTCTAAATGCTTTATATATATATATATATATATATATATATATATTTCAAGAAATAGAAGAACAAATTCCAGTCTTTCAGGATTCAGATAACCAGTTCATAGATATGATTAAATGTGCTCTGGTGATGCTCCCTATCATTCTCTAACCTTTATCAATTTGAAGACAAATGCATATTTTATAGACATTTTCCTTAGTGCTGTTCCAAAACTTAATAGAATGTTCATTATACAGAAATCTCCAAACTGTCCCATTTAATATATCTGTTAATCTCTGATAGCAAATGACATATGATAGAGTTCTTATACAGATCATTTGATTAGTTTTCAAAGCTGACCTCTCATGAAAAAGAATGTAATATTGTTATAAATTTGCTTTGGTTTTTCTTCCTCTTGCTCTTTCAGTAGCTTTCCAATTATACCACTGAAGATTTTCAGTGTCATGTTTTAGGGGAATACTGCGTTGTAACTGATACATTTATTTCAGCAAATAATTTTTACTGCCCTCAGTTGCTCATCATTTGGTCTTCCCAAGTGAATAACTGGAAAATTTATGACTTGCCTAATGAGTTGACAGTTCAGAGTTTAGTTTAATGTGGTCCAAATGCCTAGTAAAGGTATTTGGGACATTCAACTAAGATTTTCACTTTTTATTTAAAGTTTTGTGAGATTTAAAGTTCCCCTAATATTGTTGAAGATAATCTGTTGCAACTTGATACCTTCAATCTATTCATGTAAGTGAACTAGTCAGAGTAGCAAAAGGACACAATAGAAACAAATATAATAAGATGAATGATCCTATTTTCACCTGACATCTCTCCAATATCCACTGAGACTTGTTGGGAACAAATTGAGTAAAGTTACCATCACCAAAATAATAATTTGGGCCCATATGAGTAAGTAAACATCTGGAAATAGGTGGGGTTGGAAAGCTTACTATGAAAATATCGTTAGAGTTGGCTACCTTATAGCTACAAATATATCTATACTTTTTATGCTAATAAATTGTTTATTCTACACCAGACCTTTAATCAATCCATGGTTCCATAATCATATATTAGTTCTGAATTTAGACTCCCCAGAGTTTTATTCCTATATAACTTAAAGCCTAAGTTAGTTAACTAGCATAACAAAGAGCAGGTATTTGTTTTGTTTTGTTTTGCGGTACGCGGGCCTCTCACTGTTGTGGCCTCTCCCGTAAAGGAACACAGGCTCCAGATGCGCAGGCCCAGCGGCCATGGCCCACGGGCCCAGCCGCTCCGCGGCACGTGAGATCCTCCCGGACCGGGGCACAAACCCTCGTCCCCCGCATCGGCAGGCAGACTCTCAACCACTGTGCCACCAGGGAAGCCCAAGAGCAGGTTTTAAATTAAGCAAATTCTTAATATTAACAACATAGCATTGCATTTAGAGTAAAATGATGAAAGAAGCAAAATTCTCACACAATGAAACTGTCTATAATTACACAGATACTTTTCATATTTCAAAACACTGCAAATACATGAAAACATAGCTCGCAATATCAACAACCATCAAACAATGAGAAGTGACTCATTTGTTATAGCATTTCTGATTAATCAACAAGTGTAGCAGTTTTTATATTATCAGGTTATTGGGACCTCAGCGAAACAATGGTGACAACCTTACACTGGTTCAGTTAACAATAGTCACTAAGAAGAGTCTTCCTTTCCCCTTTAAAAGTAATATTTGATGAAAATAACAATTCAAACCTGGTAAAAGAAGAAAATCTTTGGAATTACCACAGCAGCCAAAAATAATCTCATGGATCATATCACTGAATAAATTTTGTTTCATGTCTATCTGCAATACCTTGAAAGACTTAAAACTTATTTGTTAATATTAATTGATATACTCTAATAAAATGAGCTGTGGTATCTTTCATTTCAAAATTCTGTGACATATTCTGCATCATGTGACTGTAAAATATTTTAAACACCCAAATCTATGCAAAACTAAGACAGAATGCAGGTAAATGCCAAATTTTTAATTACTTTATTCTTTTATATTTTATCATATTGAAATAGTGCACACATACTTGATGAAGAGGCAATGACACTTTGATGCAAAACATTATCACGCTAGGAGTGTTGTGATGCAAAGTATACTTCACAAAGCACTAATTGTATTTGGCTTTTGAAATTGGAAAGTAAAATATTTTCAGTTTTTCTGGGGGATTAGCAGAGAATATTTTATTATTCTTTAGAACTTTGATTTATAGTGTGAACTTAATATCTACAAGTCCAAAGCAGAACAAGGCCATTACCTTAGTGTGACTTTTAATTTTTTTTAGTTTAATGAAGAATCTATCAGACTTATAGATTCTCCTTTTGGAAGATGGAAAAAGGGACTTTTGGTCTATGGCCACAGACACTATGAAAAACATACAGAATTATTAATGACCAATAAATGTAGCCAATGCCTTTCATCCAATAATCTTGGCCTATTTGTGCTAATGAAGTGGGCTTGGTAATACCTATTGCTATTCTATAAAGCAGGAAGCCTGTGTTTATTTAGACTGGGAAAACTGGGATACACCTGCCTTGTTTAAGAACTCACTTGGTAAAATTTTCACACTTCAGTTTTAACCCATTTTTTGAATATATCTTACAAGAAATAGAAATTGTTTTCTCCATTTAAAAATTAATAATGCTACCATTATAAACTTCCCCTATTATAAATTCTGGGAGTTTCTTACAAGCATGCTAGGTCCTTCTAATAATGAGTTTTTTTTAGAATACTGAATCATTAATAATAAATGCTGTCCAGTGTATTTGTTAACAAAGGCTATTACAGTTAAACATGTTAATATACGTTATTACAGAGACTTATAGGTGACTATAAACACAAAATCAGTCATGATATTTTGGGATTATTTAGGGAAATATTTGTTCATAAATTTACTATTAGTTACTTATTCAAGAACTATATTTTGGGGCTTCCCTGGTGGCGCAGTGGTTGGGAGTCCACCTGCCGATGCAGGGGACACGGGTTTAAAAAAAAAAAAAAAAAAAAAAAAAAAAAAAAAAGAACTATATTTTGCAAAAGCAATAGTTAATGTTATTGCTTCTAGGCCTTTTGGCTAAGATCAAGTGAAGAGTTAATTTTTAGTGATTAAAGAGATATGTAATCAATTAATTTATATTTTAAAATGTAATTGATAGCTTTTAAAATATGCCATTTAAATATGCCTTTCAACACAATCTACAGTATTGGTGTCTTTGACTTTGACATAAAGAATAGGAAGTACAAGAAAAAATATATTCAAAGGTACTGAAAAAGTACCATTTCATGCTTATTAAAAAACAAACTAAGTCTGTCATATATAATACTATGTAATGCTGTTAAAAGATATACATAGAAAGAAAACTCAGATATCTAAATTACTTTGGACATTCCATTTAAATAATTTTGTTTCTATAAAATTGATTTTTATACTGAAAACATATACAACAGAAAGTGTGAGCTATTACTATCATCATTGCTAGCTAATTACAATCTGAAGAAGAGAAAGGATTTCTTCCCCTAATGATGCTCTTTGAATAGGGCACTAATAAGAGCAAGGATAAACAGTAGTGGCACCAGATATTCCCACTGCTGGGATCACCTCTAGGTTATTCTAAGCTAGGATTTGGAAATGTCAAAGTATATAATGAAACAAATGTGGAAGCATTTATTCTATGGTAACTTTGAATAAATTGATTCAAATGTGAGAGAAATCATGCAAACTTTCTCTAGTGGAAATATTCTTACTCCTGTTACAATGTTTATGAACTATTACCCATAATATAGGTGGGTATGAATTAACCATTTGGGATTCAGTATTACATATTACTTGAATGAAATTTTCAATAAATTCTAACTTACTGCAGCCAAACATTATGCATATGAGCATTTATTCAGTATTTTGTATTTTAATTAGTCAAACTCAATATGTTCCTGGTGTCAATATGCTGATTGTCTTTGAGCAAGAGAGAAGAAAAAAGTGTTGCTTTTCTTTTTTGAAATAGAGAATGCCTGGTACTTGCTTTTCTATTTGTGCTTGTATTGATTTGCATATTCTTTAGAGGCAGGTCATTGAAAAAACAATGCTTTATATTGCTTACACTAATAATGCACTAATAATTTACACTAATAGTGTAAATTAGTTTACACTAATTTACACTAATAATGCAAGTACATTTAATTGGTCAAGAGATAAAGCTAATTGCTTGCTTTTATTAATGCAGATATAACTGTACTGTAAATGACATATGAAGATTTTCTTTCAAATTGTTTTTTTAGAAATGGCAACTGGTGCTCCAGTTGTGTTAGGCATACTATAGATTCAATATTTTTGATCTGTACAAATTTATATCTGTTTTGTAATGAGGAGCATTAGAATGTTTGTACAGATATATTTTGTAATGAGGAGTTTTTTAATGAGGAGCATTAGAATGAGGAGTTTTGTGAAGTTTTGTAATGAGGAGCATTAGAATGTTTGTACAGATATAAGATGGACAAACATTAATCAAATTTAGTCTAATGAACTATAACTTTGATGTTTGCACTGCAGACAACCTGTATTTGAATTAATCTGTTCAAGATTTCAAAGGTAAGTGTATGTGCTATAAAAACATATAGAGAATCATAGAGATAGTGTTCACTTAAACAACAACGTTTCTTCACAGCAAACTAAAGTTTAATTAACAGTATAGCTAAATAAACTGTTATAATGTAATAGACTAATCATACATTTCTTACAAAGTGGCTGAAGATATGGACCAAAAAATATAAGATTTCTTAAAATGTACTTAATCCAAATATATGTATGTAATTTGTGAATGACAGCCAATTTAACTACTCCATTTAAGAGGAAGATGATAAATAAGGCATAGGTTGTGTGTGTGTGTGTGTGTGTGTGTGTGTGTGTGTAAAATAAGGAGGATGTGATTGTGGTGGCCATGGAAGAGAGAGCACAATATCCATAGAGGTCTCGGGACGATAGAAATGAATGAAGAAAAGGAGAGATTTAGGTACAGGGAGATTTGCAGGGAACTAGTGTGAACAGTCCTTTGGACAGTTAATTGGAACCTTAAGTGAAGAGGAAGGCCCCGGAGGCTGTACTCTTTCTCAATTGAGGAAAATGAACCAAAAATTATCCCTGATAAATGGACACGGAAATAGATGAAACATTGTTCACTGTATGTAGGCTGGCATATTAAGATAGAATATAAAGCAACATTCCCTGAATTAAGCAGCATACTTATTTCAATACATTTTTCCTAAAATTGCTTTTCCTCACTATTAACATGTATCCTCCCCACATATGGATTTTATTGTACATACATACACAACTTAAGTGCAATTCAGTACATACACATGAACTTTCTTTTACTAAGAAAGGAAGAAAGGATTAACCTCATATTCTTATTCTATTTTTAACTCATTATGTTTTCTAGTGATTCAGTTGCACTTAGGCTCTAAAGATGGGCCTGCATTTATTCACTATAGTAACAAAACTTACTATGTTACTGGGGTGAATTACAAAGACATATTTCTAAATGTTAAAGAAACCATGAATTCCCAGGAAATATTTCATTCCCTAATATGTACCTCACATTTTATATATTGTTAGATTTGTTTTGCTAATATTTAAAATGGACATTGTGCCTATATTCATGAGGAATATTGTTTGTAGCTTTTTAATTCTTTTTTTTATTTCATACTGTCTTTTCCTGGATTTTAGTGTCAGAATAATTCTGGTCCCTTAAATGAGTTGTAAAACATTACTTCTTGTATTTTTTGAAAAAGTCTGTGGAGAATTGTTATTCTTTCTTCCTTCAACATTTTTGAAAATTTACCTTTGAGACTCCCTGGGCTTGATGTTTTCTTTGTGGGAAGATTTTCAGCAAAAAAAGTAAATTCCTTCTATAGATATAGAACTGTTCAGATTATATATTTTCTTCTTGAGGGAGTTTTGATAACTTGTGTCTTTCAAGGAATTTGTTTATTTCTTCTAAGTTGTCCAATTTGTTGGAAAAAAGTTGTGCTTAACTATTCTCTTATTTTTTACTATCTGTAGGATCTTTGGAGATGGCTCCCCTTTTTTCCCTGATATTGACTGATTGATTTTTGTTCCCTATCTTTTTTCTTCATTGCTTTAGCAAGGGATATATCAGTTTTATTAAAGTTTCCAAAGGACAAGTTTTGACTTGTTCATTTTCATTAATGTTTGTTTTCTATTTTGTTGGGTTATGCTTTTTTCTTTATTACTTCCTTCTACTAACTTTGGGTTTATTTTGTATTTATTTTCTAGCTTAAGTTAGTATCTTGGGACATTAATTTTAGACCTCTCTTTTTTTCTAATATAAGCATTTAAAGCTTATGTTTCCTCTGAGAACAGCTTTAGTTATTTGCATCTCATTAATTTTGATATATTGTATTTTTATTACAATTCAGTTTGGAATAGCTTAAACTTCTTGATTTCCTCTTTTTCTCATTGAAGTATGTTGCTTAAATTCCAAATATTGTGATTTTTCCTAGGTATCTAATTGTTATTTATAGTTTAATTCCATTAAGTTCAATAAATACATTGTGTGCTTTCAATCCTTTGAAATTTATTAAAATTTGTTTTATGATCCAGCAAATGGTCTACCTTGGTGAATGCACTATATGCATTTGGAAAACAATTCATATCCTGCAGTTTTAGGTTGTAGTATTCTGTATGTAATTATCAAGTAGGTGAATGTGGTTGATTGTGTTGTTTGGATCCTCTATTTCTTACTGATTTTTTTTTAATCTACTTGTCAGTTGCAAAGAGAATGATGTTTAAAATCTCCTACTATTTATGGGATTATGTATTCTTTGTTTTAATTTCATCATTTTTGCTTCACATATTTTGAAGAAATTAAGTGCATACCCATATAAGATTAATATATTTTCCTAACGAATTAACACTTTTATAATTATGAAATAGTCTTTATTTTTGGTAACACTTTTTGTCTTGAAGTCTGTCTTTCTAATATTAACATGGCTACTCTGGCTCTTTATATTTCCTGTTCAATTTATATATCTTTTCCTATCCATTTATATTCAAACTATCTATATCTTTGTATTTAAAATGCATCTCTTCTAGACAGCATAAAGTTGGATTTTGCTTTCTGCCTTTATTTAGAGTGTTTACTTTGTTAACATTTAATGTAACTATTGATATAGTTTAATTTGGTTTCCCATTTTATTGTTAATTTTCTGCTTGTCCTCTATTTTTCTTAATATCTGTTCCTATTTTTCTGCCTTTTATTGGATTATTTGAATTTTTTAGATATCCACTTTAATTTATTGGATTTTTAGCTATATGTCTTTGCATTTTTTTAGTGATTGCTCTAGGAATTAGAATACATATTCTTAAATTTTTACAATCTACTTAAAATGAATGTATTGTTAAAAAATTATCCTGACACTTGTTAAAACTCTAAGGAAGACTTTACTCAAGACACTGTCATAGGTGTGGTGTGAAGACATTTTCAATAGAGGAGAGAGCTTGAGCTCTTCTCTGAATACAGTAAAGACAGCTAAGGACTTATAGTCAAGGAGAAGAGAGAGGGGGAGATGGATGGGGAGATGGAAAATTACTAAGAGGAGACATCAAGGGTAGGGAGATTCTTGATAAACCAATTCAACAGAATTCTGGCTGAAGTCAGGCCTGAGTAATCAAATATCGAGGGTGTGGGATTCTCTCTAAACTGAATTTTCAGGGCTTGACAGGCCAAAGCGAGGGCCCAAAAATGAGATCTAGTCAAAAAGAGGGCTCAGAGGAGCCTGTCTAAAGTTTGGTGAAGGAGAGAGTCTTTGTCAATACCACTGAACACAAAATGTAGTAATTTACTGTGTTTACTATGACATATTATTTGGAGAACAATACCAAAATATAATAAGCAAGAATTTGTAAACTTTTCCATATAACGATGTTTTTAACTACCCACTTTGTCATTCTTCTACAGATTGCTTCTGGAAGAGACATAAAGCATATTATTTCTTTATTAAAAGAAAGTTAATATTGGGGAGGAAGAAAAGTATTTGATAAAAACAGTTCTGATAATTTGATAAGGAAAATCTGAAAATATTAATTATATTTATAATTTAATTCAATTATTTAAAGTGTCTATGTTTTCTCTTTATCACTTTCCTGGGCAGATTGAGCAATAACTCAATAATAATCATGATATTAAATCCTGCAGGCACATCACAAGAAAGACATTATAATGTTATTGTAGTTAATACAAATATAATAGTTAACAGAGAATATTCCAAGACCATGTTCTTATATTCAACCCAAAGGATTTTAACAGTGCTTCTTGACTAGGGTTGCCAGATTTGACAAATAAAAGTACAAGTTGCCCAGTAAAATTTGAATTTTATATAAACTCCAACTAACTATTAGTGTAAGTATGCTTGATGCAATATTTAGATATACTTATGCTAAAAAATGTTGTTTATCTGAAATCAAAATTTATCTGGACATCCTGTATTTTATCTGGCAGTCCTATTCTTGATATGATGCTCTAATGTATCCATGAATTTTCTGTAACTGCACAATAACCACAAAAAAATCAATGAGAATTTATTTGCTTTCAATCAGATGCTAAAAAGATAACTTAAGTAACCCTTGTATATGCATAGTAGGTAACTATTTTAAAGAATAAACTTATCATATATTTCTTATATACATCCTAACATTATAAACCATATACCTTGTGGAGAAAGAGAGGAACTACTTTCTCAATATTAAATTCTTCAATTTAAATCCCAGGCCTTGAAAAACACTCTCTTTTTTAACATATAAGACCAGCTCTACTCCCTACTCTCAGAAAAATTCCTTTCGTTTTTTAAGGAATACATGATATTATTTTAGCAAAGACCTGTTGAGCAATTAATATTTATTTGGTTCTAATATTTCTGATATTGATGGAGGCTAGACCATATACAAAAATTTTGATAAATCTGTTGCTTTTCATTTTGTGGTGCAATCTATTTTAGTTTATGTCTAAAAACAGGTGTTTAAGGAGGCACATTCTGTTATTCTGGTCATCTTAATATTAACTAATAAATTATTATTCATTTATGAATATTACTGTGCTAATTCAAAGTTAGCAGGAGAGAAGATGTCAGAGCCTTGCTGAAGGCAGCCATGGATTTATACTGAGATAGTCACTTTCTTGCTTGGCCCTGCCTGTGACCAAGGATCCACATTTGTAAGAAAGACAAACCAAATATTAAATTTTTATTACATGAATTGCAGGAAGATTTTTGAGCTACTGTACAATAAAAATGTGTTTTAAACACAAGGGATAATATGTACCTATATTATTTATTCTTACAAAAGCTATTAAAAGTAAAATTGCATCTAAACAAGTCAATAAGTATGAAGTATGTCTATATTTTTGCATTTTTTCCTAAAGTGTTGCAATTCCAACCCAAAATACATTTTCCCCAAGGTTTGAATCATCTGTCAATTTCACAGAGCAATCATTATATAATTGAAATATGCAAATATGCAGATTTTTGAATTAGACATTTTATGATATTGTGTGGTTACATAAGTTGTAAAATGAAACTCACTATTAAAACTACTTAGAATATTTTATTAAATCAATTTAAGACATAGTCAATATACTATTATAGTACTCTTTTTTTAAAATAAGCTTTATACCTTAATGATTACATATTAAAAAAGTTTATTATAGCTCTGTGGTGATTCATCCTATTTACTCAGGTAAAAAATATATATATTTTCAAAACCTAAATTGCTCTGACAATATTACACCTCTAGGAACAATACAATGCAGGTAATTTTCAATATTCAACTAATGTGTTTCTTCCCAGCTAGTCTTGCCAATTATTTATAATATCATAGAGATAGTAAAATGTAATTGACATCTACTTTATGTGACTTAACTGAGTATATTATGCATATCATATAATTTAGAAAATTTTATTAGATTCCATTAGTCATGTTCCAAAGGCTACAAACACAACAAATATGAAGCATATATATTAGCATTTATAACACCTGTGCCTAACATTCACACCTTTCAAAATAATGATAGAATAGATGCTATGCATATGCACTGCATACATGCATATGTTTACCCACAATTAATTTGTATTTTGTAGTTAATATCTTATTGTTATGGGCTTTTTAAAGTTTGTTTTATATACATTTTGGATGGTAACTGCATATATTATCAAATATAATAATTCTTTTCATTAAAAAAATACACGTTTTTTCTCAAAGAAAATTTAGATCACTTTCTATAAATTAAATGCAAATCAACAGAGTGATAGATTACATTTATTTATACAAGAGTGTGAGTATAAATCAGTGTAGGTAGATATGAATGTTTTAAAATATATGGTAACAACTTACACAATAAAAAGGGTAAAAAGCAATGACATATTTTGATTATTGGTTAGTTGCACCAGAAAGTATAAACATAAAATGAAACATTTCATGAAGCAACAATTTAGTATTTTAAATGAAGGGAAAATGCGTAGTCAAACTGACAAATAGAAATAATATGAGTGCTACAATTTTCACATCAATCTAAGGAAAAAAATGTTTTGAATTACAGTCTTTTTAATCCTATGTGTTAAAGAAAATTATTTCAAATGTGTAATAATTTTAAATAGTATAATCCAGATTTCACTGTGCCCCTATCAAATCTAAGAGTGTAAAAGTGTGCTTCTGAGTAATGTATATCTTCTGGCATTTCTGAAAAAATGTTGAAAATTTTTGTATTAGAAAAGTGGTCACGCAGAGGCAGGGCCAAATCCAAAGCTGAGCTCCTGTGAGCTGTGAGAACAAAGAAGAGAAAGGGAAATCTCTCCCAGCAGCCTCAGAAGCAGCGGATTAAAGCTCCACAATCAACTTGATATACCCTGCATCTGTGGAATTCCTGAATAGACAAGGAATGATCCCAAATTGAGGAGGTGGACTTTAGGAGCAAGATCTATGACTTTTTCCCTTTTCCTCTTCTTGTGAATGTGTATGTGTATGCTTCTGTGTGAGATCTTGTCTGTATAGTCTTGCTTCCACCATTTATCCTAGGGTTCTATCCGTCCATGGATTTTCTAAATTTTTTTTCTTAATAATTAATTTTAATAACTTTATTATACTTTACCTTTGTTCTTTCTTTCTTTCTTTCCTTCCTTCCTTCCCTCCTTTAGACAACGAATCACCCCAATATGAGGAGGTGGTCTCTGAGAGTAAGATTTTTGATTTTTCCCCCTTTACCTATTTTTGTGAGGGTGTATGTGCATGCTTCTGTGTAAGATTTTGTCTTAATAGCTTTGCTTCCAACATTTGTGCTAAGGTTCTATCCGTCCCTTTTTTTTTTAATAAGTATTTTTTAATTCAATAACTTTATTATACTTTATTTTATTTTTACTGTATCTTCTTTCTTTCTGTCTTTTTTCCTTCTTTCCCTCCTTCCTTCCTTCCTCCCTCCCTCCCTCCTTTCTTTCCTTCTTGCCTTATTTCCTTCTTTACTTCTTTCTTTCTTTTCTTCCTTCCTTCCTTCCCTCCATTCCTTCTTCCTTTCCTCATACGTCTACTAATTATCTCTATTTTTTCTCCCTTTTACTCTGAGCCGTGTGGATGAAAGGCTCTTGGTGCTCCAGCCAGGAGTCA
>NW_020173112.1:210104-228009 GCF_003031525.2 Neophocaena asiaeorientalis asiaeorientalis | reverse complement strand
TAAAGTTGTTAAAAAAAAAAAAAAAAGAAATGTGGTGAGAGATTGGCTCAAGATGTCAGAGTAGAAGGATGTACGCTCATTCCCACTTGCTAAAGCACAAGATTCACAACTAATTGGTGAATAGTCATTGACAGAAAGACCCTGGAACTTACCAAAAAAGATAACCCACATCCAAAGACAAAGGAGAAGCCACAGTGAGATGGTACACAGGGTGCAGTAATGATAAAATCAAATCCCATAACCCATGTGTGGGCAACTCACGAACTGGAGAATAATTATACCACAGAATTCTACCCACTGTAGTGAAGGTTCTGAGCCCCACGTCAGGCTTCCCAATCTGACAGTCTGGCAATGGGAGGAGGAATCCCCAGACAATTTGACTTTGAAGACCAGCAGGATTTGATTGCAGGACTTTGACAAGACTGGGGGAAACAGAGACTCCATGCTTGGAGGGCACACACAAAATAGTGCATGCACCAGGACCCAGGTGGAAGGAGCAGTGACACCATAGGAGACTGAACCAGACCTACCTGCTAGTGTTGGAGGGTCTCCTGCAGAGGTGGGGGTCAGCTGTGGCTCACTGTGGGGACAAGGACACTGGCAGCAGAAGTTCCAGGAAGTACTCATCAGCTTGAGCCCTCCTGGAGCCCACCATTAGCCCAACCAAAGAGCCTGTAGGCTCCAGGGCTGGGTCTCCTAAGGCCAAACAACCAACAGGGAGGGAACACAGCCCCGCCCATCAGCAGACAAGAGGATTAAAGTTTTACTGAGCTCTGTCCACTAGAGCAACACCCAGCTCTACCCACCACCAGTCCCTCCCATCAGGAAGCTTGCACAAGCCTCTTAGGTAACCTCATCCACCAGAAGGCAGACAGATAAAGCAAGAAAAACTACAATCCTGCAGCCTGTGGAAAGAAAATCACAATCACAGAAAGATAGACAAAATGTAAAGGCAGAAGACTATGTCCGAGAGGAAGGAACAAGATGAAACCCTAGAAAAACAACTAAATGAAATGGAGATAGGCAACCTTCCAGAAAAAAGAATTCAGAATAATGATACTGAAAATGATCCAGGAACTCAGAAAAAGAATGAAGGCAGGATCCAGAAGATGCAAGAAATGTTTTACAAAGACCTACAAGAATTAAATAACAAACAAATAGAGAGCAATACAATAACTGAAATGAAAAATACACTAAAAGAATCAATAGCAGAATAACTGAGGCAGAAGAATGGATAAGTGACCAGGAAGACAGAATAGTGGATATGTCTGCCATGGAACAGAATAAAGAATGAAAAGAAATGAAGACAGCCTAAGAGACCTCTGGGGTAACATTAAATGCACCAACATTGGCATTATAGTAGTCCCAGAAGGAGAAGAGAGAGAGAGAAAGGACCCGGGAAAATATTTGAAGAGATTATAATAGAAAACTTCCCTAACATGAGAAAGGAAATAGCCACCCAAGTGCATAGAGTCCCAGACAGGAGAACCCAAAGAGAAACATGCCAAGATACATGGTAATGAAATTGACAAAAGTTAAAGCCAAAGAAAAATTATTAAAAGCAACAAGGGAAAAAAGACAAATAACATACAAGTGAACTCCCATAAGGTTAACAGCTGATGTCTCAGCAGAAATACTGTAAGCCAAAAGGGAGTGGTATGATATATTTAAAGTGATGAGAGGGAAGAATCTAAAACCAAGAATACTCTACCCAGCAAGGATCTCATTCAGAATCGATGGAGAAATCAAAAGTTTTATAGAGAAGCAAAAGCTAAGAGAATAGAGCACCACCAAACCAGCTCTACAACAAATGCTACAGGAAATTCTCTAAGAAAGAAACACAAGAGAAGAAAAGGACCTTCAAAAACAAACCCCCCAAAATTAAGAAAATGGTAGTAGAATCATACATATCAATAATTAGCTTAAATGTGAATGGATTAAATGCTCCAACTAAAAGACGCAGACTGGGTGAATGGATACAAAAACAAGATCAATATATGTGCTGTCTACAAGAGACCCAATTCAGACCTAGGGGCACATACAGACTGAAAGTGATGGGATAGAAAAAGATATTCCATGCAAATGGAAATCAAAAGAAAGTTGGAGTAGCAATACTCATATAAGAACAAATAGACTTTAAAATAAAGAATGTTACAAGAGACAAGGAAGGACACTACAAAATGATCAAGGGATCAATCCAAGAAGAAAATATAACAATTATAAATATATATGCACCCAACATAGGAGCACCTCAGTACATAAGGCAAATGATGACAGCTCTAAAAGGGGAAGTTGAAAGTAACACAATAATAGTTGGAGACTTTAACATTTCACTTACACCAATGGACAGATCTTCCAGACAGATAATTAATAAGAAAACACAAGCTTTAAATGACACAATAGACCAGATTTATTTAATTGATATTTATAGGACATTCTAGCTGAAAACAGCAGATTACACTTTCTCCTCAACTGCACATGGAACATTCTCCAGGATAGATCACATCTTGGGTCACAAATCAAGCATCAGTAAATTTAAGAAAATTTAAATCAGATCAAACATCTTTTCTGACCACATTTCTATGAGGCTAGAAATAAATTACAGGAAAAAAAAACTGGAAAAAATACAACACATGGAGGCTAAAAAATATAATACTAAATAACCAAGAGATAACTGAAGAAATCAAAGAGGAAATCAAAAAATACCTAGAGACAAATGACAATGAAAACACTGCAACTAAAAACCTATGGGATGCAGCAAAAGCAGTTCTAAGAGGCAAGATTATAGCAATACAATCCTACCTCAAGAAACAAGAAAAATGTCAAACAAAAAATCTAACCTTACACCTAAAGGAACTAGAGAAAGAAGAACAAAAATAACACAAAGTTAGTAGAAGGAAAGAAATCATAATGATCAGAGCAGAAACAAATGAAATAAAAGAAAGAAAACAATAGCAAAGATCAACAAAACAAAAAGCTGGTTCTTTGAGAAGATAAAAAAAAATGATAAACCTTTAGCCAGACTAATCAAGAGAAAGAGGGAAAGGAATCAAATCAATAAAATTAGAAATGGAAAATGAGAAATTACTATGGACACCATAGAAGTGCAAAGCACCGTAAGAGACTATTACAAGCAACTTTATGCCAATAAAATGGACAAATTCTTAGAAAAGCACAACCTTCTGATATTTTTCACAGAACTAGAACAAAAATTTTCATAATTTTTATGGAAACACAAAATATCCCAAATAGCCAGAACAATCTTGAGAAAGAAAAACGGAGCTGGAGGAATCAGGCTCCTAGCCTTTCAGACTATACACAAAGCTGCAGTAATCGAGACTGTATGGTACTAGCACAAACACAGAAATATAGATCAATGGAACATGATAGAAAGCCCTGAGATTACCCCATGCACATATGGTCACCTTATCTTTGATAAAGGAGGCTAGAGTATACAATGGAGAAAGACAGCCTCTTCAATAATTGGTGCTGGGAAAACTCGACAGCTACATGTAAAAGAATGAAATTAGAACACTTCTTAACACCATAGACAAAAATAAACTCAAAATGGATTAAAGACCTAAATGTAAGACCAGACACTATAAAACTCTTACAGGCAAACATAGGCAGAACACTCTATGACATAAATCACAGCAAGATCCTTTTTGACCCACCTCCTAGCAAAATGGAAGTAAAAACAAACCTAAACAAATGGAACCTAATGAAACTTAAAATCTTTTGCACAGGCAAGAAAACCATAAAAAAGGAAAAAAGACAACCCTCAGAATGGGAGAAAATATGTGCAAATGAAGCAACTGGCAAAGGATTAATCTCCAAAATATACAAGCAGCTCATGCAGCTTAATATCAATGAAAAAAACAACAGAGTCCAAAAATGCGCAGAAGACCTAAATAGACATTTCTCCAAAGAATATATACAGATTGCCAACAAACACATGAAAAGATGCTCAAAATCACTAATCATTAGAGAAATACAAATCAAAACTACAGTGAGGTATCACCTCACGCTGGTCAGAATGGCCATTATCAAAAAATCTACAAACAGTAAATGCTGGAGAGGGTGTGGAAAAAAGGGAACCCTCGTGCAGTACTGGTGCACATGTAAATTGATGCAGCCACTATGCAGAACAATATGGATGTTCTTTAAAAATCTAAAAATAGATCTACCGTATGACCCAGCAATCCCTCTACTGGGCATATACCCAGAGAAAACCATAATTCAAAAAGAGTCATGTACCACAATCTTCATTGCAGCACTATTTAGAATAGCCAGGACATGGAAGCAACCTAAGTGTCCATTAACAGATGAATGGATAACAAAGATGTGGTATATATATACAATGGAATATTACTCAGCCATAAAAAGGAACGAAATTGGGTCATTTGTAGTGAGGTGGATGGATCTAGAGTCTGTCATACAGAGTGAAGTAAGTCAGATAGAGAAAAGCAAACACTGTATGCTAACACATATATATGGAATCTAAAAAAAAAAAGGTTCTGATGAACCTAGGGGTAGGACAGGAATAAAGACACAGACATAGAGAATGGACTTGAGGACACAGGGAGGGGGAAGTGTAAGCTGGGATGAAGTAAGAGAGCAGCATTGATGTATATACACTACCAAATGTAAGATAGATAGCTAGTGGGAAGCAGCTGCATGGCACAGGGAGATCAGCTCAGTGTTTTGAGACCCCCTAGAGGGGTGGGATAAGGAGGGAGGGAGGGAGATGCAAGAGGGAGGGGATATGGGAATATACATATGCATATATCTGATTCCCTTTGTTATACAGCAGAAACTAACAAAACACTGTAAAGCAATTATACTCAAATAAAGATGTTTAAAAAAAAAAGAAACTTGGTTGAAGATCAAAATATGCACTGGAGAGAGACAGTTAATTTCAGATTAAACAGTATTTCCTTACATTGACCCCAAATCACAATACTGTCTAAGTAAGTAGCCAATGAAATAAAATGAAAATCCACTTCATGTTCAAAATGAAATAAGTAATGTATATGAAAGTCTTTATCAACTATTAATGACTGCTCGAAAATAAAGTAATGTAACATATCAAATTAAAATTTAAATTAGGAAAGCAAAGTCAAATTTAAATACGTAATTTCTGACTTGAACATTAGTGTGAGATTTGGCAATTACAACTTAGTATTCCTCATAATGTACTAAAAGCAGGATTTTGGACCTCTATATCACTGTATTTTGTGAGATTATATGAGTTTTTATTTTTTTTATTGTACCGTGTTCTGTTTTGGTCAGATGTATCTGGTGCCTGTTTTAAATTATTAAATCGCAAACAAAAAGGCAGCCTCCTTAATGGGAGAAGGCATTTACACATGATATATCTGCTAAGGGGTTAATATCCAAAATATACAAATAACCCATACAATACAATATAAAAAAAAAAACTCAATTAAATATCGGCAGAGGGCTTGAACAGATATTTTTTTCCAAAGAAGACATGCAGATGGCCAACAGACAAATGAAAGGATGCTCAACATCACTAATCATCAGGGAAATGCAAATTAAAATCACAATGAGATACCAACTCACACCTATCAGAATGGCTATTATCAAAAAGACAACAAATAACACATCTTGGCCAGGCTGTGGAGAAAACAGAACCCTCCTGTACTGTTGGTGGGAATGTAAATTGATACAGCAACTCCAGAAAACAGTATGGAGGTTCCTCAAAAAATTAAAAATAGAACTACCATATGATCCAACAATTTTACTTCTGGGTATTTACCCAAAGGAAACAAAAACACTAATTCAGAAAGAAGTATGTACACCAATGTTCATTGCAGCATTTATTATCATTGCCAAGATATGAAAGCAAACAAGTGTCCATCCTTAGGTGAATGGATAAAGAAGATGTTATTTTGTGTGTGTGTGTGTATGTGTGTATATATATATATATATATATATATAATGAAATCAAACTAGACAACATGGATCCATCTAGAGGGTATCATGCTAAGTGAAATAAGTCAGAGAAAGAAAAATATGATCTTACTTATATGAGGAATCTAAAAATAAAAAGAAAGAAAACAAAGCAAAAACAGGCTCATAGATACAGAGAATAAATGTGTGGTTACCACAATGTAGGGGGGTGAGGTGTTGAAATAAGTGAAGGGGATTAAGAGGTACAAACCTCCAGTTACAAAATAAATAAGCCATAGGGATATACAGAATAAGGATACAGAATAAAGAATATGGTCAATAATATTGTAATAACTTTTTATGAGGACACATGGTTACTAGACTTACGGTGTTGATCATTTCATAATGTATGCAAATGTCAAATCACTCTGTAGTACACCTGAAACTAATATAATGTTGTACATCAACTATATTTCAATCGATCAATCAAATATTGAGTGGTACACTTTAAACCTGATTTTAATAAATGACAATTATACTCTCCACACATTAAGTATATGGATTAGACATTTCTTAAGACATTCTGATCTTTTGGTTTATATTTTGACTGTTGCGTCATTTAATATAATTTTAATAACTGTGGTAATGCTTGCAGTATTCTCTAATAACAGGTGAAACATGTCACTTCAAAAAGTTTACTTTTTTTCTGTGTTGTTATGAACAAACATTTCAAATAGTATTTATGTCACTTGCTGTTAGCTCTGTCATCTTTTAAGAGGACTACTTCTGATAGCATTCTGAGAGATAAGGGAAAGATGGCTGAAAGCAAAACTTTGACATTGCAGTATAGTTTTTGTTCACATTCCAGAAGGCACTAATTTTAAGAGAAATTAATTTAGGGATGCTCATCATATTATCACAGGTTTGACAGGATCAGCAAGTGTCATTGTGAACACTGATGATAAGATGTCAGAAGCTAGATAAAAGAATAAAAAATAAATGAAAGTACAGGAAGGAAATGAGCTCTTCCCTTTATGGGTATTTTATAGATAGTGATGCAGAATTTAAACTTGAATTGTGTTGGGAGGAGGAATCCAGATCATCTTCTTTTAACAAGGGCTTTCGGTTTTAATCAACTTTTACATATATTGAAGCTATTGGCACCTGATACAAATAGAATTTAGAGTTTTAATATAACTTCTGTACTACCAAAATAACATTTTAAAGGATGCTAAAAATCTTACAAATAGTTCACTATCTATACAATGGTGGTGAAATAGAATATTTTTGCAAAATCCAGTGTATTTTTTCTTATTTACAGATGGAACTGATAAAACTATACAGCAACAAGAGTATCAGTTTAATACCAAGAAAAAGCTCTTTAGAATAAAAATGACCAGTCATCATTTTTCTCAAGGTAAGTGTGTATCTTCTAAAAGCCTTGATAGGGAAAAAGCACACTAAAGGTAAATCTTCATGATAATATAAGGTAAATAACTAGCAACATTCTAAATGTTAAGGTGGGAAGGGGGGAAGGAATGAAGGAAAGGAGGGAGAGAGAGAAAGAAAAGGAGAGAGAGAGAAAGAGAGAGAAAGAGAGGTTTGTATTCACATTTCTTCTTGAGATTACAACTTAATCTTCATTTAAAAACCCTAAATGGGAAGTAGAATATGCATTTAAATAGCATTTTTCCAAAAAACGGGTATTACCTTAAGCAACATTTTAAAAAAATCAGTTGTTATTTCACCATATTTTATTTTATAACCAATTCCCTTTATCACTATTCTCTCACCTTTTATGTCATTTTCTAAGTAGTTTATCAAGGAATCTTGACAGCTATGAAGGAATAGAGAAATCTGGCCAAATCACCATGATGCTACTCTAATTCACAGACAGAAAGTGTTAATAATTCTTGATGGGGATTTATGTTGAATTTATGGTGGTAATAGTGCTTTCTAATGGAACTATCTAGAAGCTAGTTCTTTTTTGCTGGGTTCTCCTAAGGGTGCAATAAATATGTCCACTGTGAGGAGGAAAATTGTTCCCCTCAGCCCCGCAGTAGTGAGTGATGTTAGTGCTCCAAGGAGGACAATAAGATACTGTGCTGGGACGTACTGTGAGGAGACAGGGAAGAGAGCAGCAGATCAATTTTTGCAACTCAGGCAACAGGTCCTTGTAATATAATAATTAAATGTTGATTAAATTTATGTAGTCTATGTGCTTCTGAAGCTGTAGATCCAATATTAAGGAAAATTAAGCTAAAGGCCACTTGCAGACATTATTTTTTTTAAGAGAAAAGCAATATACTTGTGTAAATGGAGGGTAGTGATAAAATAATTGTGTGGCTTGAAATACTGTAAGGAAATACAAAATTTCATCAGACACCTGCACATTTTACATAGTTCTCAAGCTTGGCTCCTTTTCTCCACTTAACTATAGATTATTACTGTATAGTAACTTTATTTAGGCTGTCATAACATCTGTAATTTGGAAGAGAGGAATGTGGGGAATTCGCATTACCTAACTTTTTCCTTGAGTAACATACTCTAACAATTGTTTCCTAATTGTTTGCTATCTATCCTCAAAATAAGAGTTAATAACAAGGAAAATAAAACTAGTAATGATTCATCTAGAATACTTATTGAAAAAGAAGTTCTCATAAACACATGGAGATGAGAATTTTCTAAGATTTCTCCACATATGTTGATGGAAGATAACAATATTTGGCCTTTAAAGCGATGCTGTCTTCTCTAATACTGTATAGTTTCTCATTTTAGCATTATTCCGGCCAGATTCTGGTAACAAGTCAATAATTTTTCTTTTGGGTTTTATTCCTTATTTCCACAACTAAATAAATGTGTGATCTTAGGTTAGTCACATCCTCACTAGGGTTTGTTTCCTCATCTATAAAATAAACAGTGTGAACTCCCTGATCATCAAGGTTCTTTCAGATAAAAAATTCCTTTCCTTTTCTTTGTCATTTTTTTCAAAGAGGAAAAAAGGCCCCCAGTTGTGTAAGGTTCAGCCCACCACATAATACCTTGACTGGATATTCAGCAGTTCATTATCGGGTGCATACTTTTAAAATATTGGGTTGGCCAAAAAGTTCATTTGGGTTTTTCCGTAATATCTTACTTGAAACAAACGAACTTTCTGGCCAACCCGCAATAAAAGGAGCAGATCCTTATCAACAGTGCCTGAGGGCTAGTGATAATACTTCCTCTATTCCCCATCATACAATTTTGGAGAAAGAGATAACAGAGAAAATGCTACCTTTAAACCAAAGGTATCAGGTGTGACAATAATTTTATATTCTTAACCTAAAATGTCTGAGAAGGGGTTTCTAAATTCATACTACTGATTTTTCTATCACATTATGAGCAAGAGCCTTATTTAAATTTATGCACATGACCGCATATCAGTGGATTAATTATCAGTCAAGAATTTAACTCTCAAAGTCAGTGATTCAAAAAATTACAATTTTACATATCTCCTTATCTGATAGAATAAATATCTCCTATGTGGTAAGATATTATTCATCTTTGGAACAAATAAACTCTAAATTATAAATTGCTCTTGTAAAAATTGAATATATGCTAAAGTAAATCCTCACATGCTCCCTTGGTGGTTATAAAACTCACATGCTTATCATTATGACTTTTCTCTCCACTCTCTCCCAGGGAGTATATCAAAAGCTATAATGGCCTTTTTAGTCCACCTTATGGGAGCATGGTTTTAGACAATAGGATCTCTCCAATTATTCTATTAAAACCCCTATACTATGCACTAACATTTCCGTCCACTTCTAGGAGTCATGGAACATGGGTGCAGGTAACAGGAAGAGATAGGTGCCAGTCTACTCTGCCTGTGTCTTGAGGTGTATGAGTCTGGATATATAAATTGCAGGATTCTAGGCTATCAGTAAAAATACACCACCTAAACTGATTCTAAAAATTTCATTTATACAAGTTTTCCTTACTTTAAAAAATTGCTTCCATTGTTAATTCACACCAGTATATTTTCTTCATTAAAGGCATTCCTAGAATTTGATGTTCAGGAGAGCTTTAATTAAATCAGGTCTTTAATTACAGTGAGTCTAAGAAAATCCAATTTTAGATAATGTGTCCAACCTTCTGAACTAAAATAAAAATCATATAATGGGGTTAAATGTTAAGATGTCTGTCTCCAGTGGTAACTGTTCACATAAGATAGGAACAAAGAGGGTAAGACAAAATAAAATAAAACAAAAGCAAAAAAAAGAAAGCAAAATTGTCTTGTGCTGAATTCTCAGTGTACTTCCTTGGCTAACTAAGTCTAAGTCTAACAACAGCTCTTCTAATCTCATTATTTAAAAAAATAAATCAAGGGCAAACTGTTTTGCTGTACTCTTTGTTAAACATAGCCAGTAATTTTCTCTTCTATTCTTCAAGGGCTCTGTTCTTCATAAAACCTATTTTGGAGGTGAACATAGCTATATTTTCTCCAAGGGTAACTTATGCACCTAGGAAAAAAACAAAATGATACATTCTCTTAAGGTATTTTGCTATCCTACTTAACTAGTTTATGGGAAAATGTGAAATATGCAGAATCATTCCCCAAAAGGAAAATTTAGTGATGAAATTGTCCCTGCCTGAAACTCAGGGTTTTATTCCAATACATATGGATGCCACAGTGAGGAAGGTGTTTAACAACTGCCCTATGCTGACCCTCCCCGCCAAAACCTACCAGTTTTATTTAAGAGGGAAATGAAATTGTCAGAGGCTGATTTTTCTTAAACTTTCTTCTTCCCTTCCCTCCTTTCCTTCTTTCTTTCCTTCCTTTAATGGTCTATCGACAATTGAATCTATGCTACTTACACAGTTGTGTTTTTTTTCTTGTTTTATCTTATATATCTATGTTCTTATTTACTTTCACATATTTGGAAAATAAGATTGTCTTTTGATGGCTTCCTTAGATGACTTGAGTACAGCATATCCTTCTGTTCTAGAGTATGTACTATGTGCAAACTATTTTTTTTCCAAATAATGACCCTGATACTGATCTTGTGAATTCATATGACAACTTCTAGCCTATTTAGAACGTTTGAAAAAATGAATTAGCTAGAGATTTCATTCTACTTTCTGATTAGTAGGGATTATTGGGAAATTAAGGATTGAAAACAGTCTATTACCATGTATATTCTTTTTTTTTTTTTTTTGGCGGTACGTGGGCCTCTCACTGTTGTGGCCTCTCCCATTGCGGAGCACAGGCTCCGGACGCACAGGCCCTGTGGCCATGGTTCACAGGCCCAGTCACTCCGCGGCATGTGGGATCCTCCCGGACCGGGGCACGAACCCGTGTCCCCTGCATTGGCAGGTGGACTGTCAACCACTGCGCCACCAGGGAAGCCCACCATGTATATTCTTGACATGTTTATACTTTTGGAATTGATTGGCCAACAATGTTGATTTGAATAACAATTTAATGCTGTGTTGATAACTGTAGGTCATCTTTATAGTATAAAAGTCAATTCTATGTAATATTTACCTTCAAGCAGAATTTTGAGAATTTACATGTGTCTATAGGAAATCATAGCAATGTTTAAAAATAAAGGTTCAAAAGTTATTAAGGGCCAACTTTTAAAAAGTTCTATAATTAATATTATATGATCAAGAACTGCAGTGTTCTGACATTCAGACATTAAACTGACTAGTGACTTCAGATATTTTTAAAAAAGAAACATGACCCCTTCAAATATTTGTAGAAATCAGATACTCTCACTAGTTCCTCATATTCTAGATGAAAAAAATGGAAGTGAGTGTTCTATAATCCAGACTTAACACTTTTTTGAAAGATGAAATAAAATGCTGAAGAATTTTGATCTTTTATGATGAATGATCCTGTTCAGGATCATTAATAACACAGTTGGTTGAAACACTTCATTTTTCTTCTGTACCATGGAGTATCTAGAAAGATGGCTCTCTAGAGAGTAAAATGATATTTTCTTTATTGCATTTTTAAAGAATATCATGTATTCTTTTTATTAGAACTGCATTGAACTTTGTAAATTTCTGCCACTTGAGAGGCTTTAGGTTTTTCATAGAGAATACTAGTCATCAGAAAATAAATAACAATTTTTTAATGGTGAAAGGACTCCATTTGTTAATGTTATTTTGCATACTTTCATAGAAAATGTTTTTATTCTTTCATCTAAAAGGAGAATGTTATGTATCTCACATATAAATTGGCTTCAAATGATTTTCTTACAGATTTTTTTTTTCTTGCGGTATGCGGGCCTCTCACTGTTGTGGCCTCTCCCGTTGCGGAGCGCAGGCTCCGGACGCGCAGGCTCAGCGGCCATGGCTCACGGGCCCAGCCGCTCCGCGGCACGTGGGATCTTCCTGGACCGGGGGACGAACCCATGTCCCCTGCATCGGCAGGCGGACTCCCAACCACTGCGCCACCAGGGAAGCCCCACAGATTATTTTTAAGAAGCATATGTTGAGCCACAAAATTTGGGCTCCTATTATGAGCTCTTAAGAAAAAATTAGGAAAATGTTTTTATTATAACTTTATTAAAATGCATAGACACTTTGAAACATAATAGTCCTTTTAATCAAACAATAAAATGTAGAGTACAGGCATATCTCACTTTACTGCACTTTACTGAGTTTTTTTTACAAATTTCATGTTTGTGGCAACCCTGTAGTGAGGAAGACCAAGTCCATGGACACCATTTTTTCAACAGCATTTGCTCACTTCATGTCTCTGTGTCACGTTTTGGTAATTCTCCCAATATTTCAAACTTTTTCATTATTGTTATATTTGTTATGGTGATTTGTGATCAGTGATCTTTGATGTTACTATTGTAATTATTTTGGGGTGCCATGAATCATGTCTATATAATACGACAAACTTAACTGATAAATGTTGGATAAATGTTGCTTGTGTTCTGACTACTGCATGGACCAGCTGTTCCCCCATCTGTCTCCCTCTCCTTGAACCTCCCTGTCCCCTGAGACACAACAATATTGAAAGTAAGCAAATTAATAACCCTACATAGGCTTCTAAGTGCTCAAGTGAAAGGAAGAGTCACCGGTCTCTCTCTTTAAATCATAAGATAGAAATGATTAAGCTTAGTAAGGAAGGCATGTGAAAGCTTACATAGGCCAAAAGCTAGGCCTCTTGTGCAAAAAGTTAGCCAATGCAAAGGAAATGCAAAGGAAAAGTTTTTAAGGAAAATTAAAGGTGCTACTCTGGTGAAGACACTAATGATAAGAAAGTGAAACAGCCTTATTGATGATATTGAGAAAGTTTTAGTGGTCTGGATAGATCAAATTACTCACAACATCCCCCTTAAGCCAAAGCCTAATCTAGGGCAAAGCCCTAATTCTTGCAAATTCTATGAAGGCTGAGTGATGTGAGGCAACTGCAGAAGAAAAGTTTGAAGCTAGCAGAGGTTGGCTCATGGGGTTTAAGGAAAGAAGTCATCTACATAACATGAAAGCACAAGGTGAAGCAGCAACTCCTGATGTGGAAGCTGTAGCAAGTTATCCAGAATATCTAGCTAATTAATGAAGGTGGCTACACTAAACACTAGATTTTCAATGTAGACAAAACAGCCTCTATCGGAAGAAGATGCCATCATAGCTAAAGAGGAGAAGTCAATGCCTGACTTCAAAGTTTCAAAGGACAGGCGAACTCTCTTCTTAGAGGCTAACACACCTGGTGACTAAGTTGAAGCCAATGCTCATTTACCATTCTGAAAATACTAAGGCCTTTAAGAATTATGCTAAGTCTACTCTGCCTGTGCAGTATAATGGAACAACGAAGCATGGATGACAGCACACCTATTTACAACATGGTTAACTGAATATTTTAAGCCCACTATTGAGATCTGCTGCTCATAAAAAGAAAAAAAGTCCTTTCAAAATGTTACTGATAATTGACAAGGCACCTGGTCACCAAAGAGCTCTAATGGAGATGAGCAATGAGATTAATATTCTTTTCATGTCTGCTAGCACAGCATCCATTCTGCAGCCCATAGATAAAGGAGTAATTTCAACTTTAAAGTGATTATCTAAGAAATACATTTCATAAGGCTATAGCTTCCATGGATAGTGATTCCTCTGATGGATCTGGGCAAAGTAGATTGAAAATTTTCTGGAAAAGATTTGCCATTCTAGATGCCATTAAGAACATTCATAATTCATGAAGAGAGGTCAAAATATCAACATTCACATGAGTTTGGAAGTTGATTCCAACTCTCATGGATGACTTAGAGGGGCTTAAGACTTCAGTGGAGGAAGCAACTGTAGATGTGGTAGAAACTAGAGAACTAAAATTAAAAATTGCACCTGAATTACTGCAATCTCATGATAAAATTTTAATGGATAAGGAGATGCTTCTTATGGTTGATCAAAGAAAGTGGTTTCTGGAGATGGAATCTACTCCTGGTGAAGAGGGTGTGAAGATGTTTGAAATGGCAAAGGATTTTGAATACTACATAAACATAGTTGATGAAGTGGGGACAGGGTTTGAGAGGATTGACTCCAACTTTGAAGTAAGTTCTATCATAAGTAAAATGCTATCAAACAACATTGCATTATTTATTTTCAACAGACTTATTGGGACCATAAAATAATTTAGAAGTAAAAATATAAAGATCTAAGTTAGATTAGATCATATAGTCAAATACTAGCCAATTAGAAATTGAAGCAAAGGTAGGAATAAGATCCTGTGGTACAGTATAGTACCAGTAAGGATACATATTTGAAAACACGACATTATGTAGAATGATCTTAGGTTAACAAGACTATCTCCGCAAGTCTTTCTTATTTTAGCACTGTTTTGCATAGAATCGACAAAAACTTTTGCCTTCTCAAAGGTATCATATTGGCTGGGTGAATAAGAAACGTCTTAGAGGTTCATCCTTTAAACTTGATATTCAATCCTTATAAAGTGTTTTGTGTTACAGGGTTTGATGATGCTGTTTCTCTAGTGAGTTTGTGTTCCCCATTATCTTTTTTTTATGTTAACATTTCAATCTCCCCAGAAAAGTTTCACCTGTATGAATCTTACTGGTAATGAAGTTAAAGTAGGTGTCACACATTTTTTTTAAATATAGAAAAATAGAATATAGTGGCTTAGTAGTTTCAACAAAGAAACTATTTCACCTCAATAAGAGTACTTATTTTTTTTCTGAAATTATCTGAATAAAAATATTCACATAACACTATTTATGAAGATTCCTAATATGATTTGATGTTAATATTAAAAAATCACACTCCTCCCACAATCTATCTGGTACATATGTTGAAACCATGGCAACTATTTTAATATAAATCTTTGTCTTCACAAAATAACAGAGTCACATTGGGATTATTCACTAAAAATTTCAACATTTGTAATCATTTGACTTTGCTATACAGTTTAGTAAGGACAAGATGAATGTTTTTATCTGTCTTGTAGTCTTTTGACTAAAGATACACAGTAGTAATTAATAATAAATTTCTCATAAGGAAATATCTAATTGTCCTAGCTAAAATTTTACTCTTGAAATATTACTGCCCCACAAAACACCTTCTAAGAAGCTTGTACAAGTTTTATCATTATATTATGGAGACTATTGTGCTACATGTCTTAAAGAGTTTCTAAGTTCAGGAAAGCTTAAGAATATAGTATGAATATCTTTGTTTAAAAATTGGTTATAAAAGTTCTAAAGCCAGAATCTGGTAATTTAATATAATTTCAAAAGTCTTATAGATACATGCAAGTATAATTTTTCTTTTTCTCTACTATAGATTATAAACATATTCACACTAGATAGTAAGCTTCAGGTTACATAGACTAGAGACATGTTAAATTTATGTAATGTAATTAGTAAATATGGTCACCTGTTTCAGGTCTTACAAAATCATCACCTTTTCAAGATTTCTACCTGGGCAGGCCTATTTAAAATACAATCTGGCCTGCACCTAAAAATCAACTTGCAAATTTCCTACCTCTGCACTAAATTTTTCCATAGTACTTGTCACCTCCTAATATATCACAAAATTATTTCTTAAGTTGATTGCTTATTGTCTCTCTTTTACCACTAAAATATAAGTTCATAGAGGGCAGGGAATTTTTTTTCTGTTTTGTCCTCTGATAAAACCCAGCTACCTAGAACTGGGTCTGGTATAGAGGATCTAATAAATATTTACTAAAGGAATTTTTATTATACATATAAAATTATGCCATAACATCACAAGTATTAGGGCTATATTTTAGTATTATTCATCTTTATTTTTCTCTCTCAAAGATATTTTATTAGTATTCTATCTTGTCTATGATATCCTTCTCAAGGCCTCCAAACAAACTGCACATTCTGTTCTAATCAGTTTTTAATGTTTACAAATTTTTTTTAGAAAACAAACATTTTCTTGCTAGATACATTACTCCTTAACTTATCCTGAGTCCCATTTAATATATTCTTAAACCTCACTGCATCCTAATGTGAACATCTTTTCACTTTCTATGTTGTATCTTATTAAACCTAATCTGTATCTTTTCTCCCATTTCTACTATTTCCTAATTTACTCCCCTCATTCTGACTAAACACTTCGTGTCTCTACTGTCTACTCTCATACATGCTTAAGTACAACAAAGATTTAGTTGATGATGAAGATAGTATGGTATTTGTTAATATACTGTATTTAGTAAAGAATTTTCTTCTTTAAAAAAAATTATTTAACATTAGAGCTACTCCTTATATTTGAATAGTAAAGGTAACATTAAGTCTAATTTCTTAAGGCGAAAACAAGTGTAACTGAATTTAGGTTAATTTAAACTCTATCTGAAGAGTTTCTTATTGATGTCCTCACTCCCCTTTTATTGATCACTTTGGGAGAATGAACACTATATTTATCAATAACCAATCTTTATGGACAGCAGCTAAATAATAGAAACTTGAAGTATAAAGGACAGACCAGATACTCTCAAGGTACTGTAGGGTCTACAACAATTAAAATATATTTCTATTGGTATATCTTTCTTTCATGAAATTCCCTATACTAGACCTCACTTTCCCCAATGTCTACTTTGTCCCTGTACTAGGTTAGCATGATTACTGAGGTGCCTCTGTGGTATCATTAGTAATACATTACTGCTGCATGACAGAAAATCCCATTTATCCTTAGAATACCAATGAAAAATAGGAATTAAATTATCCACATTAGTGAAATTAATGAACTTAAAGATCTTTTCATTTCCAGTCCCTCAGGAACACTGTTAGGCCATGATTTTTCATGATTTTCTCTGTGAAAAAGATAATTGACATTTTTTTGACAGTATAAGACTCTCACTAAACTCAGAAAAGCTCAAGGCTAAGAAAGATCACATAAGTGGGTCAGTGGTTTAATATTAATACTTTTCAAGTCAAGTTCTCTGATATGTCAAATATTGTCAAAATAAGATTTTTTTCAGTGTTAGTGTAAATATTTACCTGCTTATTTAAGATATTCATAAAAACCTTCAATTTTTGATAAAATCTGGTTGAGCAAATTTTCAGAGCATGATATATAATATGTTAATAGCAAATAAGCTGGTTTAAGCAAATAATGTGTAGGAACACATTTATGAATTAAATAAGTAAATTCATTAAGGGTATGCACACAGAGTTCAGATCTTCAGAAAACAGCATATTTCTGTCAATGATTCATATTATAGAAAATTATAAATATAAATTATAAACTCATCTCTGGATTTCACTTATGGGGGAAATAACTTTGATATCTAAAGTTAAAAACATGAGAACACTGACATTCTGCTAAAAGACGTAGCTTTGGCATTTTTTGATAATACCTATGATGTCTTACCCTTTGTTTTACATACACTGAGGATAGAGTTTTATTTACAAAGTTAATTTTAAGACATTAAGTTTTGTTCTAAATCCTTCAAAGAAACCTCAGAGGAGTTAAATTAAGATTCTGTCTACACAGTTTAAAATTGGCACTTTACTCCTACTGA
>NW_020173112.1:156541-210076 GCF_003031525.2 Neophocaena asiaeorientalis asiaeorientalis | reverse complement strand
GCTCAAGGAAACCTTTCCATTTCTAGTGTTTTTCTCACATGTGGGAGTGACACAGATGTGTTTCTTCTAACATAAGAGAAATAGTTTTGGAGATAACGCATTAACTTGAGAATTAAAAAAAATACATTCTACATCTATGTTTGCTACCAGTATACTTTTAGACCAGTTGAAATTGGCACCATCTATCCATCCATGAAAGGATAATTTAAAAGGCTTTACTTAGAATTGTGTGACCAACATGATGACTACATCAGAAGACTCCATGACTAATACAATTGTTTCTTTGTAATCAGTTGTCAAGGGAGAGAAAGAAAAAAAAAGAAAGAAAGAAAGAAAGAAAGAAAGAAAGAAAGAAAGAAAGAAAGAAAGAAAGAAAGAAAGAAAGAAAGAAAGAAAGAAAGAAAGAAAGAAGAAAGAAAGAAAGAAAGAAAGAAAGAAAGTAAAATAAAGAAGGAAGGAAAGAAAGAAAGAAAGGAAAAACGAGCTAAAAATAGTTGATTCAGAGATTCATCACCTAAGTGATATCATATTCTGTCTTTGGGTTCTGTGAGTCTGGGGCATTTTGTTTATACCTTTTTAAAGTTCTGCAATCTTATTCTTTAAGCACAGAACCATTTTGAAGCATTACTGTAACTGTTGTACTAAGAGACCACAGGGTCTTTGAAAGGGATATGCATGACAAAGTATCAGACATAGAGAATGGACTTGAGGACACGGGGAGGGGTATGGGTAAGCTGGGATGAAGTGAGAGAGTGGCATAGACATATATACACTACCAAATGTAAAATCGATAGCTAGTGGGAAGCAGCCACATAGCACAGGGAGATCAGCTTAGTGCTGTGTGTCCACCTAGAGGGATGGGATAGGGAAGGTGGGAGGGAGACGCAAGAGGGAGGAGATATGGGGAATATATGTATATGTATAGCTGATTCACTTTGTTATAAAGCAGAAATTAACACACCATTGTAAGGCAATTATACTCCAATAAAGATGTTAAAAAAAATGACAAAGTACTAGGAAAGTGGCATTATTATCACCCATCTCTGGATTTCTCCTGCCTGACAGCTATAGTTTGTATCTATTACTGGGGTAAGTCTTAATGTTCTTTGTAGTTGGTACATTGACAACAATGTGGGGCCTGTTTTGGTGGTGGTGGATGTTCTCCCCCAGCCTTCTCAAGAAAGTTTGCATTTGTACACATTATATGTAAAAGGGGGAGTCAAGCTAATTTTTCAAAATAATCAATATTCAAATGATTTTGAATCTTATTGGAAGAACTTCTACTCCCCCCATAGATGAAGACTAATTAGGAGGTCTAATATGTACCTTGAACTTGGGGTTCAAAGAATAATAAAGAAAATAAAATTTTTAATCTTTTAAAAAAATTTTTTTTCGCTTTGAGGACCGCCTGAATTGAAAGTTAATTTTCAGGTTCTAAGGTTTCTTTTCTTTTCTTTTCCCCCCCTTTTTTTTTCTAAAGAGGAAAACATGGTGGCAAAGTATTTCAAATCACTTATTTTAATATCCCTAATTCTATTACACATAGTTTATTTACAAAACCCTGTTTCACAAAAAAAAAGGTCAGTCCTTGCTAAAGCATGGTATCTTACAGAGAAGTCCTTTGTATATTCCCAATAAATCCTTATATAATTTTCAATTGTTATTTCTACCAAATCTAGAAGATGGTTATCAACAATGATGGACCCCGTTATTGGCTCAAGTTATATGTACCTCCAATTTTCCTTTCCCATTCACAAACAGATCACAGAACCTATATTTATTTACTTTTACTTTTTGAAAATATCTCTTTCTTTATTAGCATCCCATAGAACATACTTTAGTAAATGCTAGTCTCTACTTACATGCATTTGAGTCAGCTATTCTGTTTTCTTTATATTCAACCAATGAAACCCAGAGAAAAGATGTGCCATCTGTTTTGGCTACTTATATGTAATTATTCACGATTTTACATCCATTAATCCTCTTCATATTCACTGCTATCCCAGTGCTACTCTGGGCAAGAGCTTAGACTGACTATTGCTCTTGTAGTTGCTCTTTCTTATTACAGTATAAGGGCTCTACTGCATTACCAAGATCCATGAACACAAATAAATAACAGAGAAATAAAAATCTGGAAACCTCTAAGAGTGGTAATGGCACTAAATAATACATATAGATTCAGTGGACTGTGATTAGCATTTGTCTGAAAGGTGTCACAGCTCTGTTCTGCTGTTAGAACAACACTTGCAGCCATGGAATATATCTATATTAATGCTGGAAACCCTGACCAATGCATTTAGTATGAATAACCCATCCAAAAAACAAGCAATGGTGTTTTGCTGGTTACAACAACACAGATTGCACACTAATCACTGTCTATTCTGTAAACATGAATCCAACTGTGTTCTTTTCTTCTGATTTCCTTTAAAAAAATCATTCATTCTATAAACACATAAAAGGGGGAGCTTTCCACAGTGTTAAGTATAATGCTTCAAGAAAAAAGTGGTGCATTAAAAAGCTCTACCCTTTAATCCAGACAGCAATCTAAATCTAACCTAGGGCTGTTTATTTTTTTAAGGTGTGTGGATCTGATTATTATATCATTCAGTGATTCCCTCTGTTACCTTTATCAATCCTGTACTAATCTTTCCTCAGTTAATAATGTAACAAATGTTAGGGCTTAAATTGGACATAATTTCCTAAGTCTCTATACTGATGCTCTTATTTTATCACCTGTTACATATACATTTGTAGGTGGTGGGTTTAAAGATAAAGACTACTCTTCTTCTTTTGACCCTCCAAACTTTTGTACAAACATTACCTCTTCTTTTCTCAGAGATATTAAAGTAATAATTCAAATTCTTATTAAAACATGGAGAAATATAGTGTTTTCAGAGATATATGAAAAAGGGTTGAACTGGAATTTCACTAAGAATTCCTGCCACAACCTAGGACTCATTAAATGCATGTGCATTGTGCATGTATATGTCTGTGTCTGTGTGTGTGTAATTTTATTTGTCTTAAAAGGAAACTTCTCTGTAATTTTGTTAACTGCATTATGTGACCTCTTGTTCTTGGAAGAATAATCAAACTCTTTAACTAACCAGAGACCTGCTTTTACAACTAGTTCCACAGTTACCAGTCTCATTCCTCTTTTGATTAGTATCTAGGGCTAGGAGAGAATTTAGAGGTAGTTCTCACACTCTCCTCTCATTTTCATCTATTCATCTGAGAATGGGGAATGTTTTTCACACTCAAAGAGCTATCTGGAAGTCTGTCAGATTATGGTCCATTTCATTCACTCATGCATTCTTACATTCATTCATAATAAATCTATGATTGCTTTTTAAATATGCTTGACATTACTGATGGAAAGAAGGGAATCTAATTTTATAAGTGAAGTAGAAATCAGATATTTGGGTTAAAATTTTACTTGGGTCTTGAAGGAATGAATGAATGCCCTTTGGAAGAAATGGTCAATTATATTAGATAACTTCTCTTGGGCGGGATTGTTGAATAGATGAATACATTTTGGATATTTATCTTTTTAAAAGTGTTTTCTTTTAAGTGCAGGGTCTGATAATTTTTTTAAATAAATGAACTTTAGGGCTAATTTCTCAACCTATATTAAATAACTATATTCTGTTTGTCAAAATTCCCAGCATTTTAAAATTGGTTATAAGCATTCTAAAGGTATCAGAAGCATACCATGTGTAATTAAAAAAGAAAAAAAAATGTGTCTAGTGATTTCAAATATCCTTCATGGGAAATTGTACTATTATAATGCTTTTAAATGAAGACATTGATTTCATTTTTATATACTACATTAATTTTAAAAAAATCTTCATTTATGCATGTGATCTGTTGGCATTTTTAGGATTTATGACAAAAATACTTCAATCTTGTATTCTGTCTAAGAAGACACTATATAAAACTCCCTTTCAAGCTTCACACTCATCAAAGACATTACATCAGATATCACACTGCTTATTTAGTTAAACATATGAAGATTTCAGTAATAATGTAAATATTTTAAAATTTGCATGTCAACTTAGCCACAACTGAAAATCAAAAATTTCAATTTTTACCAGTAGAATAAAACACATTTTTTTTACTCTGAATATAAATATACATGGACATTAGCCATCTCTCTGAATAAAATCTACCCAATGTATATTTTTACCATATGACTTCAGGATTTTCCAGTAAAAATGTCTTTCTCTCTAACCAAGTCTATGGCATAAAAGCTCTAATTTTCAGGGAATGAGGAGTTTTGTTTTAAAATGTGATAATATGTTTTTACAAAATAAAACAAAGAAAAATAGACCAAAACAACAACTTCCCCCATGTAAACATGAGCTATTAAATAGCAAGCAAGTAAAGCAGAGTTCATAGGAAGCTCAATTCATGGAAAAATTACGGATTTCTTCTTTTCCTTACTTGGCTTCCACCACCTTCAGTACTCCAAAAGCTGCTAATGATCATAAAGGTGAAACCATATATTAAATGTTGCAGGTGGTAGAATAAGAAAGGAAGGAAAGGCTAAAGTCAGTCTACAAGGACATAAACCTCCTGTGATGAATTAAGAATAACTTTTATTTCAAGGACGGGTACTCTTTTAAAAGTTCAGATGCTGACCTATTGTATTCTGACACCTGAGAAATATTTAGCTACAGGGAACAGCAGGGAATCTGCAGCCCAAGTACTGAGTTCCATTTCTTAATTTTGTATCCCAATTAATTCTTAGGTCATTTCCTAGCACTCTGTGTTTTATCTTCTAATTTGAAAAATTAGAACAAGAAATTTGAAAATGACCCAGTGAATGAATTCTATTGTCTAGCTTGTCTAGCTAAAGTTGCATTATCATTGTAATATTTTTCTTTTAAATGGTTATCAATTAAAATTTAACACACTGGCTTCAAAAATGGTTATGGTTAGGATGTTTTATAAGGCAAGGTTGATAGAGAACTTTTCAATAAGCCATTGTGTACCTGATTGGCCAAAACCTGATAAAATAAAGATTCCATGTTAAAAAAAAATCTTATTTTTGGCAATTTTATGCAGTACCATTTTTGTGAATAGCTTTAATTATTTTTTATATTTTTCTTGACATCATGACTGTATCCATAAAAGAAAAAAGTAGGCAGCTTCTTATCAAGTTAAAAAAGAAGACACAACTCAGGAAGGAAATTTGGCAGATATCAAAAAGAAAATTCAAAATGGTTAAAAAGGATATGATAGTATGAATCATAACACCACATGGAAACTAAGTTTGTTTTTAATGGGTTGAAGACATAATATTTTATGAAGATTCTACACAGTTTCCATTTAAGGACTCTTTTCTGGCACAGTTACTTATTACTGAGTAAGGAAAAACTTTACAAGTTTGTTTCTCATTGTCAGATTTACTTTTTTGGGTAGGTTGCAGATCAATTATCAAAAATCACGGAGTTCCTCATAGCAGAAAAACAAGGTCCTGGTCAAAGACATGAGCACAAACCGTGTACTGGACTTTAGGCATTGCCAATACACATTCTAAAGATGACATTCTCTTAGCTATCTATCCTCCTATTAAGTTAACTTTTGGTCAATTATCAGATCTCAAGGGAATGGCAAGGCACAAAATGGCAATAGATTGAAACAAGTGTCTGTTACAGGGACAGAACATGAATTCCAGAGGATAAATTTCACCTGTATTTAGTTGTAGTAAAGAAAAGGACAAACTGACCCTGAAAACTAACACTGAAAACACAAATCTCCAATGAAAACACAAATCTTTTGTAGGGGTATAAAAATAAGGATAAAATAACTGATAGGTGGGAGTGGATACCCATATTGTCAGAAATCAGAGGATAAGCCAGATAAATGTTATTGCCTTAGTTTCACCACAGTATACATTAACAAGAGCTCCTTCTGAGAAATGAATAGGTAAAGAATTCAGATTTTGGATAAGAGACATAAAGCAAAAGTTGGACATCTGATAGATTTACACCATCTAGGTAGTTAATCATTTGTGTCCTCCTATATTAACTCTACCTGATATATGGCATGATATGTTTGCTTCATATTATAAACTCTTTTTCACAACTCCAGAGCAATTTAAAGAGAAAAGGGAAAGAGATCTTCCAAGAGGATAAGTTGCTTAAAATCAATAGGGATAAAGGTAGTAGCTGGGTACTGAGGTGTCAAGGTGTTTAAAATTTAACTCTGGATAATACATGATAAACGAAAATAGCCAGAAGCTCTAGAATACCAAACCATTTTTTTCTTCTGTAGTAACTGTTTACTACACGGCTTCTAGCCTCCCTTTTAGAGCATACTGAAACATATCTGGTTTGGTATCTGAAAGTAGCTCACCTTAATTCAAAATGAAGTCATAAAAAAAGGATGAAGAAACAGTCATATTTCATTTGGGAAAGGTGCTAAAAAATAAACATTAAAAGCAAATTATGATGAATTGAGAGGTCAAGGACATTTCTGAAAATAAAAACAAACAAAAAAGAGCACGTGTTAGATTCAGGATGTAAGAAAAGTGATGATCAGTGTGCAAAAGAAAGAACTTTATGATGAAGTGAGCTATTAAGTACCAGAAAGGCTAATTGATTCACTGCTGCAAAATCTCTTTCCCTGGAAGTTTTTAAAAGAGCATGTGTGCATTAGGGCATATGCTCACGCCCTTAGGGAGGCCACGTAAACTTTGTGGGCAGGGTGACCAAAGCAGAGATGGAGGCAGTTGGAGAAAATCCCTGCCACTGAGTTCCAGGGTGAACTCTGGCGGGCACAAAGTCAAGATTATGATAGCACCAGTTAATGTCAAATTTCAATCTTGATTCAATATGTCTTGTTTTTATGAGATGTGAGAAATGTATAACATTACTCTTACTATTTATAGAAAAAAAATGTAGCTCACAGCTATCTAACACATTATGAGGGAAAAATAATGAGGAGATGAGTGGATAAAACATTTGTGGACCAATTTAATAACATGAAATTTTAGAGATAGACCAACTATAATTCCCTGTGTATGTAGAAAGGGATTCAAAAGAGCCTGTGGGCAGAGTAGTAAGCAAAAGACGTGACTCATCCAAACCAATAAATATCATCATTTTGGTCGAAAAGCAGTGCATCACTGAGAAAAGTTGCTATGACATTGGATGGTAATGACAAAATGGATTGCCTGTTGCTGTGATGTTATTCTGGGGGAAAGACTTTAAAATGTGACATCTTTTAAGGGATATGCATATTTATACAATGTCTGCATGAGCTGAACAATACTTCAGACCAAATCATGTGCAACCAAATTTTATAGTTTTCTAAAACAGCCTGAGAAGTTCTACTTTGCTACCCTCAGCAGTTTTGCCCCCAAACATGACACTTAATTAATGATCATTAAAATAGTGCATAAGACTTGACCCATCATTTCCTGTCCTATATTTAGCTTACTCTCTGACTGACGCATCTATGGCAGATTTGTCAGAGAGCCTTACTTTCTGAATGGTCAAAATCTTAACTGCAAAGAACAACTCTTGAATATAGCTTATTCAAGTGGCATCAAGTTGTGGGAAAAGTATAAGTATTAAGGGTCAGATAGACTTGGGCTGTTTTGGCACTTAAGAGTTTTTGATCTTGGGAAAGTTAATTAGCTCCCTCTGAGTCCCTTATCCCCTTTTCCTTAAGGTCCAGAGTGAGTTTGCAATTCCTATTCTTCAGAAAGACTGTTTTGAAAATTGGACATAATGTATGTAAATTTCTTATCAGAGGATCTAGAAAATAAACAAAATAACATTTACTATAAATACAATAAATGTTCATGTTGATTCCTTTCTATTTCTTGCCCCCCCAAGATATTTTTATCAGCAATTTTTCTATACAATGAGTCATTTCTACAAATAGTGTCCAATTATTCTTTTTCCTCTCTTATTCATATAATTAGAAGCCAACCAACTGCTCCTTCCATCCTACCCCACAAGGCAAAGAAAACACTTAATACTTGTCAGTATCATTTCTCAACTGTCATAGTACAAATTCAAATCTACAAAGATATATCTATTGACATTATTGTCATCTCTAGTCACAAATCCTCAAAAAGCCAAAAAAATCTGTATAAAAACAAGCATTTCCTATTAATATGTACTTGAAGTGGGCATATGAAGGCAAAGAGAGGGTGAAAGGGATAAAGGGAAAGTATAATACTGTAAAAATGACATGCTGAAAAATGAAACATATTATTTGAATATACTGGGACGATTAATTAACTAATGATAAAGATATAATTTTGATTTATTTTCCTGTCATAAATTTAAAAAAATAATATGATGTCATTATGGTAAATTTCTGCTTTCTGATGCCAACTGTAATTTGAACTAATTACAACTGATAGGTTAATATGCCTTTTGATAAATGAGTCTACAGTCATTAACTATATTTTTTATCTCTAACAAAGAAAGTAATAATTATACTTAAGCACTCTGCAAGAGAGAGAGGTACTAGCTTAATCATAAAGTAAAGTAAAGGCAAAGAACATATAGATAGGATAGATAGAGAGGATAAATCTATGTCCTAGTATAATAGAATAGTATAATAGAAGGATAAACACAAGTTTGGCTTTAATTATGAATGAGTTAACACCCAGTTTCATATGAGCTTGAATGAGTTACCCAGGTTCTCTATACATAGTTCATCTGCCAGTGCAATGTACGAGGCACTTGACATGAATTATTTTATGTATTCTTACAAAAATGAAGTAGTTAACATTATGATCCTCATTTTACAAATGAGGAAATGGGGTTCAGAGTGTCTAAGAGCTTGTCCAAGGTTGCACTGTTAGTAAGCAGTAGTAGCAGGACTTGAAAGATCTTTTTATCAGTAAGTCATACTGAATGCTCCCTGAAAGATTTGTTTTGTATCTAGCAAAGTCCTTTTTTGCTAACATGCTCCCAGAAGGTCTTCAACAGACTACGTTAGGATATAATGCTGAAGGGCCTGATCATTCTAGCTTTTGCAAAATTGAGGAAATAGGCCTTATATAAGCAAGTCAAAAAGGTGCCTAGACCAAGTGGAGAATGCAAAACATCATCTCCTTTTCATAGTGATGAAAGGTATATGGTGATATCCTCCCAAGAAGATAACTGGCTCAATTGAATTGTTCCAGATCATATTCCCTAGCAATCACTGGACTGAGTCTACAAAGCGCGTATGTATACTATGCACACACACACACACACAGTGTTGTGATTGTGTTTTACAAAAATATTTTATAATATCAATATTTATGGTTATACATGAAGATATAGTTGCTGCTAAGGAAAGTATAATAAAAATATCCACATGATAGGTAAAGAGAGTGTAAACAAACATGAAAAGAAAGACATTTCAAAAAAATGATATATACAGCATTTAACTTCTCAATTTGGATGAGTTTACAAATATTCTTTAAGATAAAAATCCAGTTAAATTAAAACAAATTAGTTAAATGAAACAGGTTTAAGGCAAATAGGAAAGAAAGTCAACTTTATTTTTGAAAAATATTGAAACTATATGACAGCTTTCACATACTAATTTGTTTAAAATAACTTATAGTATAAAAGAAAGAAAGAAAACAAGAAAACATGGGATTAATCTATCATCTTAGTTCAAACAATTTTCACTAATAGACCATGGAGGTGAGATCCCCAGTGAATGGAAATACTGTCATTGCACTGTAACATCTTTTGAAATATCAAAGAAGTGGGCTTCCCTGGTGGCGCAGTGGTTGAGAGTCCGCCTGCTGTTGCAGGGGACAGGGGTTTGTGCTCCGGTCCGGGAGGATCCCACATGCCTCGGAGCGGCTAGGCCCATGAGCCATGACTGCTGAGCCTGCTCGTCCGGAGCCTGCGCGTCCAGAGCCTGTGCTCCGCAACGAGAGAAGCCACAACAGTGAGAGGTCCGCGTATCGCATAAAAAAAAAAAAAAAAAAAAAAAAAAAATTTATATTAAAAAATAGGACAATAGAGACAGAAAGTAGATTAGTGATTGCCTGGAGTTAAGGATGGGCACAAAGAATCTTTTACGGGGTGATGAAAATGTTCTACAATTGCATTGTGGTGATGATTGCACAACTCTGTAAGTTTGCTAAAAGTCATTGACTTGTACACTTAAAATGCATGAATTTTATGGCATGTAAATATTACTTCAAAGAATCTGTAAAGGCAAAGATTAAACATTTTAAAAAATCAACATGAGGAACCTTATGAAAATAAGAATAGAAAAGGAAAAAAGTACTTTTCAAATTGAAAAGTTGAAATGATGGGAATAAAAACATCAAAATTAGTGAATCTTCAGAGGTGTAACCTTCATTTCAAGTCTGAGTGTTTAAGGTCTTCAACAGATAAAATAATCACATATTGAAATTTTTTATGGTCACGAAATCCTTATGAAATGTCACATTATGCGGTGGCCATATTTCTAATATTCTTATTTTTATGTAGTGCAAAATATAAAGGAATTCCTCACTATGATTTTTTTTTATCAATTCCATAACTTCATTTCTCCCTTTATTTCCAAAGTTTCATTATTTTTGATAGTAATGTTTTTCATACTTCCACAATATAAAGGCTGCTACTTTCTTAATAAGAAAATCTTCTTTCCATTCTCAGTAAAGAAGCAATTTGCCCTTGTTTTTTTAGAAAGAAGGGGCAAAACTTGAAGTTACTCAAGTTGCACAGGGTATGTGTACACATGTGTGATTAAAAAATGCATTCACCTTTGTCTCCACTTTGTATTGTAACAATAGTAAGCATGAGAATACACTATATTTCATAACTATAAAAGAGATAACATACTGAATAAGCACCATCCTAACTGCTTTAAATCATTCTATCTCTATTAATTAATTCTCATGGCTGAAACATATTGAGGACTTAATATATGTCAGGCATTTTTCTATACACGTTATACACATCATCTTTCATTTAATCTGCAAAGCATTTCCATGAAGTAGGTACTAATATTATCTCCATTTGACAGATGAGAAGCCTGAGGCACAGTTAAGTAACTTGCCCAAGACCACACAGCTAGCAATTGTAGAGCTAAGTATAAAATTCAGTAGTCTGACTGCAGAGCCAAGGTCTTAACCACTGCTCAGTGCTGCCTCCCACTTTGTGTTAAATTTTCAAGCTCATATTTCAAAATAATCCAAAATCATTTGATTTAATAAATGTACTATAAAAATCACTTTCCCATTGTGCTTCAGCACTCTGTACACCCACTGTGATATGATGGCTCAGTTTTATGGCCTGTAGTTACAAAGATACTAACTATGGCTTTAATTAAACATTTTCTTTTCTTTCGTGTATCATCCTTTAAACATTCCTCCAGTAATTTCATCCTAGTTAAATAATTTAGTTCTCAGGAGAAACTCATCTTAATTCCATACTTCAAAAACCCAGTCTCCTCAAGACATTTTAGTTGGTTCTCTAAAAATGTTGTAACAAGAGGAAGAGTATTCTGATGAGTTCAATATGATTATATTTAACCCCAAAATAGTTCCCAGTATTAATATGCTAACTACCATCTACTAATCTTGGAAGTGTTGTAGTAATCAAAGGCTGTTGCATTTTCCAGTGATGTGTCTCTCTTTCCTTCAAAAGAGAAAGCAGTTATTCAACTCAATGAATCACAATGAAAAGGTAATATTCTTTTGCTTTCCAAAGCACTAGTAAATGGACAGGTATCTGCATGAATGTGTTGATGCTTCAAAGAAATAGACCATTATATTAGGATGTCCTTCACCTAGCAGATGGTATGTGAAATCAGTTTCATGGATGATGAGGCTTCTAAAGGTTTTGATTTGTAATCCATTGCTTTAACACGAAGTAATACATACTCAGGGAAGAGTTTCCCTACAGCAACATTTTATAATGATCCATATTTGAAGGAATACCCTTAAAGACAAGCACAAACAAGCAATAGACATTACTATGTGACGCCATAGATAAAGGCCTTATTGGATTTCAGCTAAGTTTGCCATCAAGAAGCTGCACCTGTCATAATCTTATGCACCCCCTCATCTTCTAGGAGTGTGGAGGTTCCTTGAAAGCTTTTGATTCCACTATGTACACACTCAAGAAGCAAAGAACACGATATGGAGTTTCAGGGGATTTTTTATGCTGCTTCAAATTATTTCTTAGAAAATACAGGAAACTCTTATCCTGCCTCTGTTCTCTGTCACTAAGATACTTCAAGGCAGAAATGTACTGAATTAAGACCGGGTTTCAGACTCATCTAGTTCAGTTAACTTCTCTGTGCCTCGTTTTGTCTCTCCATGGACCAATAATGCTAAAAGCAACAATAACAACGATAGATACAATAAATTTGGAAGACACTCTGCTACATGCACCGTGCTTAGTGTTTGTTAAAAAACACGTTATATTGCATTAAAGTGGATATAATCACATACATTTTATAGCTGAAACATATTAGGTTAATAACTAATGAATACAATATTCAAACCCAGACTCCCTCTTCCGAAGCTGCACTCCCCTTTCCAGCTTAATGTTGCCTATTTTAATGTTGCCTATTTGCCTCCTTACTACCAAATAATGGGATTTTGAACTTTAACAATCTCTGTTGTCCCTTTTGATCTAAATTACTGCCAGCAATATGTTCTAACGATGCTCTGCAACTGTCTCTGCCTGGGGTCAGTAGAGTTACTAGAATTCCTAGAATCACACAGTTGCCATAGGAATGCCTTTCAGATCTGGCTCACAGACAGTAGCAATTTTCAGGTATGCTCATCTCTCCCGAAGAGATAGCACAGGAAGGTGTATTGGACACATGCAAAGACACAGGGTCCAGTGAGAAACTGGAATCATTACAGGCTTTACATTTTTACTCCTAAATTGCATCTGGGCAAACTGGCCTGCAGAACCTCCCAGCACATTCAGCCTTGCTGTCTGCAGTCTGAACATTCAACAGCTTTAAAAGGTATTGCTAACAATAACCAAAGCAATCTTGAGAATGTTAAGTGTTCTTTGACAGATGAATGGGTAAAGAAGATGTGGCACATATATACAATGGACTATTACTCAGCCATAAAAAGAAACAAAATTGAACTATTTGTAATGAGGTGGATGGACCTAGAGTCTATCATACAGAGTGAAGTAAGTCAGAAAGAGAAAAACAAATACCATATGCTGACATATATATATGGAATCTAAAAAATATAAAAAATTTAAAAAGTGGTTCTGAAGAACTTAGGGCCAGGACAGGAATAAAGACACAGACATAGTGAATGGACTTGAGGGCACAGGTAGGGGGAAAGGTAAGCTGGGATGAAGTGAGAGAGTGGCATGGACATATATACACTACCAAATGTAAAATAGATAGCTAGTGGGAAGCAGCAACATGGCACAGGATCAGCTCGGTGCTTTGTGTCCACCTAGAGGGGTGGGATATGGAGGGTGGGAGGGAGATGCAAGAGGGAGGAGATATGGGGATGTATGTATATGTATAGCTGATTCACTTTGTTATACAGCAGAAACTAACACACCATTGTAAAGCAATTACACTCCAATACCGATGTTAAAAAAAAAAAGGTATTGCTAAATCTGCACTTCTTAGAGATAAACACTTAAGACAATTGAAAGCCTGAGAATAGATTTCCATAATTTAAGAATACCTTTCATGCACAGTAATTGAAAAGCAGAGTGAATCTGATGTTTCTGGGGAAGCTGTACTTAAAAATCAAGAGATGAGTTAGGATAATATGAACTGAATTTCTTAACAATCTTATAAAAGGCACAAGCAGAAGTGTTCTATTAAGAGAATTTGCACCTTCCAGAACTGCGCAAGATACAGTCTGTTAATCCAGGGAGGCATTGTTAAGAATATTTAGTCAGATACACTCCCATACCTGAATCACTCCAGGGTGATAAGTTAGGTTGCTCTCACAGCATAGTTAGCTTTTCAAGGCCTCTTCAGGACAATTTAGTGCCCTGAAAATTGTCAGTAATATGCTAAATGCCCTCAAGTTGCATTTTCATGGTTAAGCAGACACAGGCGATTATTATATCAGAATAATTCAGACAAAACCCTTTCCCCAAATTTGTACTGAGAGCTAATTTAAAAGATTCAGTAACTGGCATTTGCAAGATTTTTGCCCTGTTATTTAATTCTTTCGACCATGCTGATACTGCTCAAGTGTTTGTCTTATTGCCATGTTGTTATTCAGGAACAGGGGAAAGCAGGTTTCATTCACTATCACTAAAGGAATGAAATAAAGTAATCAACTGAGAACAACTCTGTAGACAAGATGTTATAGACTGGCGGTGGTTCCTACTAATTAAATATTTCAAGGTTGTCCTCAGTAAGTTATAAATTCCAATTATATCAAGATTTAGGTTTGTTTTGAAGCAAGAAATTATTTAATTTCACCCACCTTCAAGTTCAATACTTCATGTTTACTTTCACACAAGAACAACAATTACATTACAAATTAAAATGTCTGAAAAGAAAACATATTGTTTCATTTTTAAATATCCTATAATTTTTGAAGTGAGATTCTAGCTAAATCTCTATTTTAAATCATGGCATATTTCTTTATGAGTCTCCAAAAAAAGAGAGAGATATTGTAAGGCTCAAATGAGAATATGACTTAATAAGAAAATTTGCAGGTTTATCTCAAAGATCAATAATTAATATTTTTCCTACCAGTGTTTCCTTATGTTGCACAGAGAAGCTATTACGAATTTGACCTTTGTCTAGCCAAACAATTCTTTACCCAGGGGTGAGGATGGAAACTAACAACTATTAAGCATCTCCTGTATACTAAGATCTAGAATAGAAACCAGGTCACCTAAGTCCCAGCCCAGCCCCATGTTTTTTCCCCATATACCATTGTTGCATTTCTTGAAATGCAGAAGAAATAAACAAAAAAAAATATTACTGAGGCAATATTAGCTCTTATAACAACTGACTAGGAAGCTGTAATCAATAAGTATGTAGACTGCTCTCAAATAATACTTATCTAAAAGAAAAGGAGAATCTGAAGCAGAAACCATTTTGCAGAATTCTAATCAGAATATGTCTCAAAAAAGGAAAAGTAAATACAGTATTTCTTGTCACTATTAATAGCACTTTCTTTTTATCTGAACTTTTGGCCTTAAAGAATCACAATATCCAGATTCCCAAGTTATAATTTATTTGAAGAAACTCTAAGTCTAGTGCCAGACTGTCAATCACTGTAGGTCTTACATGTGGGCAAATCTGATATACTCATCCTCCTCACTCCCACCCAACCCTCATATACACAGTGCAATTTCCATCCCATCATTTCAGCTAAGAAGTAAATCTGACAATTTATTACAGCCCTCCTGCACCAGATAATGGTCCAATTGATGGTATGTGACAGAGCAGCTTAACTTCAAGAGCTACTGCCGCTTTCTACAGCTGCTGTCACTTTTGCTTTCCTCAGCTTCACCTTAGTAAACGATTTCCTTGCTGCTGTTTTAATTTTGATATGTCTTGTTTCCCTAGGAAATTGCTATGAAAGTGAATAAAAATAGGTAGCTGTGAAGTTTTTTTTCCCCAGTATATACATCAACTTTTGTCTAACATAATTGCAGAATCAGAGCAGTAGCTAACACCAGACATTTTTTTTTTTTCTAGCCAGTATGAAAACATGGGCACTGTCTCATCTTGGCAAAACTCTTTACTTTTTCAGTGATATATAATCTATTGAGGCAGAAGAAAAAAGTTTTAAAAATTCATTGTTTTGATCTTAATATTTAGTAAAATTAGATGTTCTTCAGGAAATTTAAAAATATATTCTCTTTCAACTTATTTGTATATACAAAGTTATTTTCAGGCATCTATTAAAATCCCAGCTAAATTTCTGTCCCAAATGCTGTTTTAAATTTTGCTATTATTTTAGTTATTTTAATCTTATGTTGATTTATTTTAATGAGTTTTATGTTAGTCTTAGCTTTACATCATTTGTAAAATATCCATAAAATGTTATGTATTCTAAAATGAGAGGGTTGATATGTGTTGGAGGTTCAATGTTAAAATTCTTGTTTCTTGTTGTTGCAGCCCGACCTCTTCACTGCTACTCCAACACCAGTTAAACATCAGTTTACAACATGAAAGTTTTTCCTTAGGTGCAAATCAAATATTTAATATCCACATGGAAACCCAGATGATTCAGCAGAAGTTTGTGCCAGTCATTTTGATTTCAAATGAATAAAATATCAGTGTCTAAAAAAATTTTTCTCACTTAAAGATCTGTATTTCTCATTGTAAGAAACTGAACTAGAGTCAGCTCTCACCAATCTGACCCAGCAAAGGACAGTAGCAAGGATAATCCATAAGGCATTTATATTTGGTTTTGGAATGCATTTTTTTGTTTGTTTTTTTGGTTTTTGTGTGGTACGCGGGCCTCCCGCTATTGTGGCCTCTCCCGTTGCGGAGCACAGGCTCCGGACGCACAGGCTCAGTGGCCATGGCTCATGGGCCCAGCCGCTCTGCGGCATGTGGGATCTTCCCGGACCGGGGCACGAACCCGTGTCCCCTGCATCGGCAGGCGGACTCTCAACCACTGCGCCACCAGGGAAGCCCTGGAATGCATTTTTGACATGTCATTTTTTGCAATTGAGTGTTTTCTGATGTGGAGCGCTCAATTCAAAGTGATTCAAAGACATTATAAAAGTCCGATTCTGAAACGGCTGGAAAGCTGCTCTGATTTGCACTCTCAGAACTGTCCCCCCTCCCACCTCATGTTTATGTTCTCGATTTTCTGCCTAAATCCTCCCTATATCTCTCAGGCCTCTATATTGTTACATGTTTCTGGCACTATTTCTGACAGTTTGTAGGATCTCTCTTTAGCTCAGTCCTGATGGGAAATAAAGGCGTTTGCCACTTTTCCTCAATGGAAAACAAGCAGAAATATATTCACCCTCTACATTACATTTTCGACCTTTGCAGATGAGGATAGGAATTGATGTTGTAAAAAGGAAAATAAAAGGTGAAACAAATCACATGCTTTTCACAGATTAAGGTAATTTTTTTTTCAAAATTAAACACTATTAATTGGAGAGATGCATAAAAGGATCCTGATTCCTGGAATTGAAATCACTTGAAAGATAAATTGTTTGGATAAGCATATAAAAAAGTGGAGTGCAACCACTTTAAAACATTTTACAACTTGATTACATGTTCAGTGTAATTTTCATTCTGAGTATCAATTACAAGAAAAGTGTTTTAAGCCACAGAAATTTTCATAAATAAATAGCCTCTATAAAGATTCATTTTAGCTGCATTAGAAATGTGTTACAAAGCAAATACAGTGAGGAGCTGGATTCAGAGTTGAAGAAAATTATACACGTTACGGTGACAAGAACTAGCATTATAAAGGCCAGAGAAAGATTGGAATTACTTATTGCCCTTCTTCAATGGTATTTCTAAACTGCATTATTCATAGTGATGGCAATAACTATCCACCGGTTTTCAGAAACTCCAAAGGGAGAGGTACTTTCATTTATTTTATTCTTTTTTTTTTAAATCCAGAGCTTATGTCTGGGCAAAAATTACTACCAAAATTGTATAAATATAGAATCAGATATTTGATTGTTTTATATTTATTTGTTTACACTGAAGAGAAATAAATCTTAATTAATTAGCATCATATTGATAATGAGTAAATTTTTCCCCTAAGTAAATAGTCATAAATATCGAGACAAATTTCACAGACCCTCTAAATTCTGAATTAAAAAAAATATTGTATTGAAGTGATTTAGATTTAATGAAAGGAGATAAGGTATAAAAGAAACCAGAATGAAACAATTAGGAGATATTTAGTACATTTAGGGAGAATTTGGGGGGCACTAAAACAATCTAAGTGTCTGTGGACTTCTTTTCAGGAAGATTATAAGGAATTACCCAGAAAAAAAATATGCTATATTTTCCATTCCCCAAGTTATCTCTAGAATATAGTCAAGATATTTTGAATTATGCTATAATATCTAATCTATTGTTGATGTGCAATATACATGAAAGAACTACTCAGTTTTGCAAAGAGGCTGCTTCTTTTCAAGTTAAGGAATTTATCTTCCACTGGGTATTTTAATCACTGCTTCAGGTTTATATTATTCATTTCATACTTGAAGGTTGCATTTTATGTGTATAAGTGTGATCTTTATTTTTAAGCATTTTAGGATTAAAGTGTTATGTATCACATAAGTATATAATAAACTTAAAATTTGCAATGGTTTCATAATCACTACATTGTTTGATTGACTTAGTACATTATAAGGCTAACTATATAACTAATAAACGGACTTGAAGTTTCATTCTTGTGTCATGGTATTTATTTTTAACAAACTGGGTAGCAGAATTTTTGAGGAAAAAAAACCTCTACTGCAGTAATGTAGCAGATTTGTTTTAAACTATCAAATGTCTGTATGTTTAGTGATAATCCACCACATTCTGTTAGTGAACCACAGGTGTCTCTAAAGAGTGGGTAATTTGGTATACCATATGTGATGACATGCTGTCCCAATAGGATAACATCTTTGCTATAGAAACTTTACAATTTAGCGTTATGCTTTGTTACTTTTGTAGGTGGACTAATTTTACTCAAGACAAACTAAACTATCTCTTTTAAAGAGCATACTTTCATAAAAATAACTTTAAAAGAGAGAAAAAGAAAACTCTCAGGGCATGCTTAATTGTGGACATCTGAGATAATGGTCCAATTTACAGAAGTACCATTATACTCTATGCAAATGTTTGTTATATTTTGCAGTTTAAACCAGCAAGAAGTGTGTCTTTGTTTTTTTTTGCGGTACGCGGGCCTCTCACTGTTGTGGCCTCTCCCGTTGCGGAGCACAGGCTCCGGACGCGCAGTCTCAGCAGCCACGGCTCACGCGCCTAGCCGCTCCGCGGCATGTGGGATCCTCCCGGACCGGGGCACGAACCCGTGTCCCCTGCATTGGCAGGCAGACTCTCAACCACTGCGCCACCAGGGAAGTCCAAGGAGTGTGTCTTTATACACTAACAAAATAATGAATTAAAAAATTTTAAAAAACGAATTAACTGGATGTTTGACTTTTCTCCCACAAAGCAAATTAATCAGACTTTTTGTAATCATGTATTATCCTTAAGTGATCAATATTTGCACGGAACATCTAAGGGCATAGCAATTTTACAAAAGCATATCAAATAAAATTTTGATAACTTGGAATATTGATATATTTGGCAAATAACGGACATTTGCCTAGTCCTATGCATATATATCTATATCTATAAATAAATATCTGTCTAGTTCCAATTCAAACAAGATCATTCTCTATTATAATTAATGATTTGAAACAAAGCAATATTAAAATTTCTCATGATTGATCAGTCAATTAAATGAAATAATTCTTATTTTTATAATTATGAAATATATATAAAAATTTCAATCAAAAGTTTGTACTTTGAAAGATTCATCTTTTAACTGTAGAATCCTAGTGTCTAAATCCTAATGAATACCTGACACTACTGCTATATTTTAAAAAATAGTAGTTTAAAGTTACCTTATGCTCTGTACTTAAAAAGTTAATTTCAATTCAAATAACAACTTATCACAACAGAAATCCACAAGAAAAACCCCCATGGAAACCAGTGCCAGGGTAGGAAAACCTAAACTGTAATTGAGAAATTCCTGGATGCTCAATGCAAACAAGTCTGAGAGATAAAAACTCCAAGGGGACCCAGTCATTGAGGTGCCTCAATAGTTTTTGAGTTTTACACCCTGGAAGTCTACCAAGTTCTCACAGTGAGAAAAATCCCCAAGGTCTTTTGGCAGGGAGAGAGAGAAAAGAACCATTTTGAAAGATGCCAGAGCCCTCCGTTCTTCTTAATAAGATCTGCATTCAAGAGAAACTGTTTAACCACAGCTTAACCTGCTGAGGTTTTATCAGAGCCTAACTAACCTGGGGGAAGGGAAATACCCAACTTTGCTGCTATGGACTTCTAAATGGAGCAAGGGAAATGTCCAAAGCCAACCCCTTTAGCCATCTTGTCACTCCCAAAAAGGGTGGGGAAGTTGAGAAACATTTGTGAAGTTCACAGTCCAGAGGCATGGGCTCACTAAAAAATTGAGACCTAGTCATAGGACTACAGAACACTTCTCCTTTCCCCTATACCTTATCACCATGTTAATGAAGATCTATTTACAGCAGTTCCTCTTACCCAATATATTATGTCCTGTTATCAAGAAAAAAGTGACAAGGCACACTAAAAGGTAAAAAGCACAATGCGAAGCAACAGAGCAAGCATCAGAGCCAGACATGGCAGGAATGTTGGAATCATCTGACTAGTAATTTAAAACAACTATGATTAATAAACTAAGGACTCTAATGAATAAATCAGAAACAGCATGTAAGAACCGATGGTCAATGTAAGCAAATAGATGGAAAGGATGAGTAAGAAATATTAGAGATCAAAAACCGCTGAAACAGGGCTTCCCTGGTGGCGCAGTGGTTAAGAGTCTGCCTGCCAATGCAGGGGTCGCGGGTTCGTGCCCCGGTCGGGGAGGATCTCAAATGCCGCAGAGCGGCTGGGCCCATCAGCCATGGCCACTAAGCCTGCATGTCCAGAGCCTGTGCTCCGCAATGGGAAAGGCCACAACAGTGAGAGGCCCACGTACAGCAAAAACAAAACAAAACACTGAAACAGAAATGAAAAATGCCTTTGATAGGCTTGATAGCAGGCTGGACGCAACTGAGGAAAGAATCTCTGAGTTTATTTTAGCTGCTATGACAGGGGTCCATATAGGATATAGTGTTCAATTCTACCTGGGGGAGGGTCGTGGAAGCATTGTAAAAGGAATTGACTCTTGAACTGTGGGTTGAAAAATGAGAAGTGCTTTAAAGTGGACATTGCAAACAAAGTAGTATATAAACCAACAAGGAAGCTGAGTGACTCATTAAGTGAACTTTAAATTATTTGGATTGTTTAAAGCATTGAGACTGAGGGGCAAGTGGAGAAATGAGCATGGAGAGATAGATGAGATGCAGATCATGGAAGACTTGCTAAGCTAAGCAATTTGCATTAGTTGATAAAAAAGAATGGCAACCAGAATAAAAGGGCTGCATCAATATATAAAATGTTTATATAAATATTACAGGAAACTCACTGTTAAAATGCAGTGTGATGTGATGAGAAAAGGACTAGGATAGAGTGTGACAAATCAGCCTTTAAATATCAGCCCTTCTATTTAATAACTATATACTACAGGGGAGTTACTTAATATTTTTGAATCTCAGTTTACATATAAACAACTTAAATTGCTTAGATATTGTGGACATAACACCCATGCAATGGTATTATTGTATCTGGCAGAGTCATCAACTGTAGAACAGCACCTTGTAGTCTATATATATAACTGTAAAATGAGAGCCCAGCAAGGCAAATGATTATGTTCAGTTTTAGTGACAATACATGTGAACCATTCCCAAGTCTGATGCATTTACTGATACCTCAGGTTAGAGAAAAAACTCCTACCACTCTTCAGGGTCTGATCATTATTCCAGAAAGAGGGCATCACTGTAGATAAATGCATTTTCTTGAATGCATTATGTAAATTCAGTATTGTCAGTGAGAAAGGATGGATTACAGTAGTGCTGGCCTATAATATTCACTGGAGAAAACAAGGAGAGTTAAAAAAACATCAAATGTCAGCCTCTCTCTACTGAAACGAAGTGAAAGGTGAACTGTTTATACATACGGCATGACAGCTCCACTAACATATACTTCATTTTTCATAGGATAAACAGACAGTGACATTTAATACTCCTAACAGGGGATAGATGTTCTGATCTGTGAAACTGCTCGGCAGTTCATGCGGAGAAGACAAAAGTGCACTGATATCCTATTGAAAGGCCAGGACAAAATACATCTCTTGAATCACAAATGACATGAAAAGGACTTAGAAAGACTATATTTGCATGATCTTTGGGTTATTTTATTTTTTTATTTTTTTATTTTATTTATTTATTTATTTACTTATGGCTGTGTTGGGTCTTAGTTTCTGTGCGAGGGCTTTCTCTAGTTGCAGCAAGTGGGGGCCACTCTTCATCGCCGTGCGTCGAACCTGTGTCCCCTGCATTGGCAGGCAGATTCTCAACCACTGTGCCACCAGGGAAGCCCTGGGTTATTTTATAATAACAGGTTCTGAACAATTTATACCTCTTTACTATTTCTTGTACGATACTTTGACCCTCATTTTCTTTAAGGGAATTGTGTGAGTTTGAGGTGTCGCTTTCCAACTCCCTTTAAACTAGATGAATGGGTAAAATAGCAAAATGGATATTTTGGTAGGGTTGTGTGTTTGACCGTTCAACATATGCTTCTCATTTTTTTTTCATTATATTACTTAGCTTTGTGAAGGGAAAGAAAATAACCTTTTTGTAAAATGTTGCCAAATAGGGTTATAAAAGTCAAGGGGACAGGGCTTCCCTGGTGGCGCAGTGGTTGAGAGTCCACCTGCCGATGCAGGGGACACGGGTTCGTGCCCTGGTCCAGGAAGATCCCACATGCCGCAGAGCGGCTGGGCCCATGAGCCATGGCCACTGAGCCTGTGCATCCGGAGCCTGTGCTCCAGAGAGGCCACAACAGTGAGAGGCCTGCGTACAGCAAAAAAAAAAAAAAATACAGACATATATCTTTTATTGCTTTAGTTCACTAGTTTCTGTGTTATGCAGAATCCAAGTATTAAATAAGAGTTTCCCATATTTTTTGGTCGTAAATATGGATTTTGTAACAAAAATGAACACACTACTGCCTTATTGACTTCTAATGAGACCAAAACCGACAGAGGTGTGAACTGCCCTATTTATTATATTGAAATTCCAATATTATCATTTATTTGTGACAGTTTTGATGTTCTTACTGAAATAAGACTTTAGAGGTTTTTTAAAAAAACTATTAACCTTGCAATCAAAAATAAAATATCTCTCACTGAACTATATTATATTCTCTCACAATGAGATCTGTACTTATGACATTTTAGTATGTGCAAGATACATCCATATATGCACATCACAAATATATTTTATATAGATACTTTGGAAATGTATATTTGTTTCACATGATTCTGAATTTAAAAGAAGAAAATATTATAAATCAATTATTAGCTAACATTTAGAGAAATCACACCCTATTTAATATCAAATGTTGGGCTCTCAAGGGTGTTTTATAAAGATGTTTGCAAATTCTATAGCTTTTTCTCAGCTCTAAAGGATCATTTGGTAACATAGTAGATAAGTTAAAGAAATGTACTAGTAGTCTTTTGGGGAAATGAAAAAAGAGAAAATTTGTTCTGATCCTCTCTGGAAAATTAGTCCCCATTATACTTGCCTCAAAAGTTCTGCTTACCACCAAGCATCTATACTTTCAGAATTTTTACATATACAGTTTAACAAGCAACATACATATTGGTAAACGCATCTTCTATGACTCATATATCCTAGAGCATGTTACTGTCAGTGCCTTAACTAATGACTTTCTTCAGGCTCATGTTCCAGATGAATCTCAGTAAGGTTAAGGACCTCACAGAAGGACACACAGGTATATTCTAGTGACTGGGATTTAAATATTTAAATATTCTGCCTAGCTCACCAAGACATGCTGGCTTTGTAGGAAGCAACTCCAGCGACACTATTAGTACTTGTAAAGGGCCTCAAGCCTGATGTATGCGGATGATTTTCAGAGGGCATAGCTATATTCTAAGAAAGTTAAAGCATAATAGTCATTATTTTCATATCAACAAACCATCCCTACTACCCCTATGGCGTGCCAGTGTGTAAAAATGAACTGAAAATCGAAAAACCTGAAGAGTCAGAAGCAACCTGACTAATTTCACATCTGAGTCACTGAGAAATACAGCCTAGTATGTTCTCAGTGCTTTCAACTTTGGTAATGAGTCTCCTATCTCCCATCTGAATCTCATGCTAACCCAGGCAGTGAAGCAGGGGGTTGCTGATCCTTCCCAACTGACACCGGAACAGCTGAACTATATACAATAGGTATGATTTTTCTCAAAATAAATGACAGAAAAAAGACCTAGGACTAGAATGCAAATCTCTAGTTTCCCAGCCCCAGGCATTTTGAAGTTCCTGAAAAGCTGATGTAGTGACCTGTTATTAAGGCTAAAAGAAGAAATCAGCTTAAAATATATAACATGTTTTCAGTCATCAAAACATATCTGTTTACTTTTGCCCAAACTCCAAAATGTATGTTAAGCAAGAACGAAGCTCACAGTTAAATTGAAACCCTGATTAATTAATCCGGTCTTATATGTTTTCTATGGGAAAGATATAAAAGAAAGTGTGACATCTCCATAATATTGTTAGCTTGTATAGTTTGCATGCACGATCTGAACAAAATACTTTTTTTATGGGCAGATTTAGATCTGAAACATCCTTTTCCCTCAACTGTATACTGATTTGGGGGAAATTTTTGCTACCTGAATTTCTAATCAATGACACAATAAAAGTTTGGATTCAGCTCACCAATACACAGAAAAAGCAGCTTTCTCCAAAACAAACATATTTCACTCTAAAAAACCGTGAGAGAGCAAAATACTAAAGTGATTAACTGAAGTGAAGAAATATATGTAGAAAGTTATTTGAATATTTGGTACCTAGCTATTCTGTAGTGAAGATAATATCACAATAAAGGTTGCTATGCTTGCAAAAGTGAATTCAAACTAATTGAATTGAAGCAACTTATTTGTGTAAACTGCTATTGTAAAAATACTATTTTCTAATGATGTAGATTACCTTAAAGTTTAAGTGGCTTATTATTTTATTGCAGAAGTATAAGTAGTATCTAATCCTTCAAGTTGTACCCAGAGGCTCAGAACCAATTAGCAAAAAAAAATACATAAAATTTTTAAAAATTAAAAAGCTAATTCATCACAGTTCACTTTAATTTTTACAAGCAGCTAAAATAAAATAGGTTTGAGGATAAAACCTAAACTTAAAATGAACATGGCTTGTCACCATTAAAGACTGAAATTTTTCCAATTAGTGCATATTTTACTATACCAAATTCAAAGCTGATGAGTTTCATGACATTCAGATATAGATATTGCCAATACATGCCATACAAATCAAGCTATTAACAGACTTAATGTAAGACAATGGTAAACTAAGTCTCTTGTGTTAAGCCACTTGGACTATACAACACAGTCCTAGAAATGCAACACGTGGAGGAATACCCAATATTTTCTTTATTTCATTTGTTTTTTATATTACACGGAAGGAATCTGGAATTTTCTAAGTACAATTTATTATGTACCTTACATTCTTTTTGCCTTCTTTTTCCTCCTGTTTCTCTTTTAAACTATTTTAGTGAAATTTGAATTGGGATTCTGGCAATAACTTATATGCCATGATTTAAAATAAATTTGAGTAGAAAAAATATACTCACTCATAATTTACTCAACTCTCTCTTCCTTTCAGAAGACCTGTTTCACTTCCTATTAAAATAGATCACAAAATAGATCACAAGACAAGCGTCACAAGATCCTCCTGAGGTCTGTGCCTTGTTTTTTAGTTGATATGCTTGTAACTAATAACAATCATTCAACTATCAAAATTCCCAGTTTAGAATTCCCTAAGACTCTGTGTCAAAAATCACAGCTGTCATTAATTTCTCTCCTAGTTATCATTTCAGTAATTGTGCCAAAAACTGAATGGCTCAATGAAGACTGAATTTCTGTCTCTCTCTTAAAACAAGTTGTGCAGGGCAAGCATGGTAGTGAGACAGGGCAAATAAATTCAGTGCTACTGCACATGCCACTTCTGTACTGTGTATTTAATAGAGAATCATGGTCTCTGGGGTCCCTTTTTCTGACATCTGGCTTAACTTCTATTGGTGACAAGTTCATTATAAGTACATAGACAGATTTTTCATGATCATTGTTATGAAAAGTAGCATTTTACTTCCTAGAAGTATATAACTTCAACCCACATGCATCTTCACACGTAGGTTTTGTTAATTGTAAATATGTATTTCTGACATAAAACTAACTGCATCATCATTGTCAATACAAGGAAGAAAAATACTCCAGAGTATACGACATAAAGATATGTGGAGGAAAAAAAAAACTATAGAGGTTTAGGTGATATAAATTATATTTGATGTTTTATTGCTGTAAAGCCCATGATTAAAATATCTATTCTAAAGATAATCCATGTCCTTATTTCTCTACTAATTTGTCTCTGATGCTCTTGTTACTCTTTGAAAACAAGGAGCTCTCCTGTCTGTTTTGTACAAGTTCTTAGAAACAGAAGTGCTGAGAATGTATTGACTACCATTTCATCTATTAGTGTCAGTTCTAAAGAACTTATTAGGTTTACATATCAGCAAAACCTTTTTCTACTTTTGTGCAGTCCAAGGACTGGCATCACTTTGTCATGTTCACAGTTGTTTTTTATCTATCTGCCTTGAAGTTCAATTTTATTTGAGAAAGCTATTATATTTTTGTTTTGCTGTTATTATTATTAGTACTTTAATCATTATTACAGAATTATAGGTGTTAAAAATAGTATGCCAGAATTAATACTTATTGGGTTCAAATAAGATCACGTTGTTTCATACAACAGCTTGTGTGAGAATATTAGTGATTTGAAAGATATACATAAAAGTTCTGTGGCATGACTCCTATTATTTCAATAAATGAAATGGGCCAGAATTAGAAAGATTAAAAGGGTGGAGATGCAGATTGTTGAAAAATAATTTTGATAGTAAGAACAGAACAGAGTCTGACAGAAAAGGGTATATTATTTCATCCTCAGTTAAGCTCTATGAGGATCTGAAAGAAAAACTTAAAAAAGGAGGGTGGAAATAATTAAGTAAACTCACAAAGTTTGACTCTGCCCAAAAAGAAAAATAAACATTGTGAGAGAAGGGGTAAGGGACAAATATATTTTGTACTAAATGAACATTCAAGTGTAAACATATCTGGGTTTCTGGGTGAAGGTCTCTGAGAAGCCATTGTTTTTCCCAAGCCTAACATGGGCATTGCCTGTGGTGACCATTTTGGCTATGACAGCCATTTTTGTTCAGAGCAGGTGGTGGGTGTCTTTCACCAGGATATAATACCAGAAACGTCTTTTCCTCATGCTTTTATTTTTTCAGACATAGGAGTAATCCAGCAAGGTCCAAAAGTGAGTGAAAAAGTTCATTCATATTAATATTTCTGGTGGTATAATACCACCATAACTATAATCACAATAAATGCCAATCTACTGTGATGTTAAAAAATAAATTAATCCAGCTCTGTTGTTTATTAGTTAGAAGTCGAAGTCATAAAAGTTAAATCATTAGTTTGGATATAAAACTATGTTATACACAGCATATTTTAAAATGTTCACTTGATGTGGGTGTGTGCCCACATCCAGGGTCTGGATGCATCTGGCCATTTGGAAAAGCTACAAATTAGCTTGTGTGTGAAATAATCCCCACAGAGCTGCAGGTGTCACTTTCTGGAAAGTTGAGCTCTAATAAGTTGTTCCAAATAACTGTCTTGTAAATTGGCCATATCATCCCTAATTGTTCTTTCTTCACTTTCTGTCCATGTAAAGACAGACTCTAGGGGAATCTGCATATCACGGTTTCTGAAACAAGTGTCATTTCTTCAGATCAGAGTTTGTATGGTATATACCTGTTCTGCAGCAAATAGTGTTTTACTATATCTAGATTTAGACTGATTAGGTCTTTCTTTGCAGTCCACATTGGAACTATTTTGAATACAAACCTAGCTTATAAACACTCTTCTTCAAGCCTGCCTGAGTCTAACAATTAAAGATTTTGAGCTTTCTAGTAGTTAACTAGCTCAAAAATGTAAATTCAACCTGTCATTGTTCATGAGCCCTGTATATATTTGTAAGACACCTAGAATAATTGTACTCTAATAAAGAAATAGACAAATGACTGATAAAATTGGGCAAAAATTCACTGAACAAGTGTTTATTGGAAAGCTTATATATGCCAGGTACTGTTATAGGCACGTGGGAAACATCAGTGAATAACACAGACCAGAACTTGGCCATCACAGAGCTTACTTCCTAGTGAACTTACATTCAAGTGACTAGAAAGAAATCCCTCTCCTAACACTCAAGACACTAAGAAAACTTTCCCCAGAATAGAGGCTCCTTGTCATTTCTTACAACCTGCACCCTAAGAAAAAGTTACTGATGGTAAGAGGTTAACTGAGGAGATGATTATGTGATACGGTTCTAATAAAACATTAACCAGATTCACCCCTTACTGATATTCAGGATTTGAAATTAATTGGGAGGTAATTCAATCACATCATTACAGGGTGTTCATTGAAGGATGAATTATTCTTGTCAGTGGTGCATACACATCATTAGTTGGTGAATATTGAGTCCTAACAGAAACCTATTAGCTCATAGGAGTCAGAAAGGGCCTTCTTATTTCTCCAGAGCAGAAAACTATTTTCATAACTATATCTTCACTTACTATATTATATGGGAATTACCTATTTTTGAACCTAAATCTCTCTTAGAAGCAGAGATTGCAGTATACTTATTTCTGAACCCTAGGGTCCTACCGCAATGCCTGACACAGCATAAGGGCTCAGAATTGCTAACTGAGCTATTATTGAACAATAAACAATCTTACTCTTTTTTAAATGAAGATTTAAATACCATTTATAAATAGCAACCATTTGAAAATTTTACCCTTTTATTCCGTTTTTCTGTATACAGAAATAACTTGGCATAATTAAGTAATAAAATACTTAGTATTTTATAATAGAATATTAGAAAACTGCATTACCATCTTGTATTAGCTCAAATAAAAGATGAAAAAGACATCTGATCAGTGATCTTAATGGAAGGTAACTTTGCCCCCAAGGGGACACGTAGTAATGTTTAGAGTTTTGTTGTCACAACTCTGGGGCGGGGGAAGGGTTACCACTTTTATCATTTGACAGAGAATAGAAGCCAGAGATGCTGCTTGGCAACCTACAATGTACAGGACAGCCCCACACAACAAGGAATTACCTAGCTCCAAATGTTAATAGGGCCAAAGGTGAGAAACCCTGCATTAGATAAATATGGGCTAAAATTATAGGAAGTATAGATAAAATTCTAACATAGCTTGTCAATATTTAGGTGACAAGAGTAAATAAACATTTCAGTGAACATCATGAGTGGAAAACTGGTAAGATATGGTAAAACCTTTAATTATTTTATTTGTTACAGCTATTTTAAATGTTTATTGATGATTTCCAAAAGCAGCTGGTTTGCATATTTATTGCAAAATGGTGGTGGGGGAGGGGGAGAAGTCAGTATATTCCAGTAGATAGAACTCTGAGATAAAAGATCAATGATCATCTTTCTCCTCTAAGTGTAGCACTAACTCCGGGACATCTTGGGGAGGTCACGTAGTTTCTGGGACTCAGTTTTTGTTGTGCCATCTGCTTCTGATCAGTAAGTCCTCAATAACCCACTCCTCTCTACGGCAGCATTGTGCAACAAAAATATGAGAGGCCCAGGTACAAGACACATATGTAATTTAAAATTGTCATGTAGCCCCATTAAAAAAAGTAAAAAGAAACAGGTGAAATTCATTTTAATATTATACTTTATTTAACATAATATATCCAAAATATTATCATTTTAACATGTAATCAAAACAAAAAACTACTCAGATATTTTACATTATTTTTAATACTCTCTTAAAATCTCATATTTAGTTTACACTTAGGGAACATATCAGTTTGAGCTAGCCACATTGCAAGGATTCCTAGACACATGTTGCAAGTGGTTACTATATTGGTCAGTACAGACCTAGATATTAAAACCTGACTCTTAAATTTGCCCATGGAGGTTTGAAGAAAGAGAAAGAAAAAAAAAATCAGAAATCACGGCGTTATCACTATTAACAAGTTTTACTGGTTCCCTCTTACCCCATTTATGTGACTCTTGTGGTAAGATTTATACCTATAAACATAGCCATTTTTTCTTTTCATCTTAGGGCATTATTAGATAAATAAGTATAATAAAATAATCTGGAACTTTTGTTTTACATCTGAAGAAAGTTGGGATGGGTGTTTTCATATATTTACAACTATGCGTTTCAAGATATTCTCCGGTAATGGTAGCCAGAGATATTAACTAAACAAACAGGAACTGAGTAATGTCTGTAAGGGCAGAAAAATTAACAACATTAAGTACTGTCTCTGCAATCTTTTCTTTCTTATATCCTTCCTTTCATAGACTAACCAAATTGTGAAGCTGTATCTTTAAGTTCAAGTGAAACAAAAATAGAGTTTTTTTCTTGGAATTGAAAAACTATATATTTGTTATGTCACTGAAGCTTTGCTAAGGAAAGCACTTCATCCACAATCATATGAAGTTCCGAAGCTTCACAATGTAATACTTCAATTGAAAACAACACAGGATTACATGACAGTTGGAAAAATGCAATACAGTATCTCTGAGAGGATATACTAAAATCCGTTTTGACAGCATAATGATATTACTACTGCTTAAAGACACATGCTAAAAATGTTTTTTTCAATTTGTTCACTTAATTGTGTGAGTGGTGATAAAAAATCAGAAATATTTATTAAGTTTATTGCTCATATCAGTATATTTGCACAAGCAAAATAATTTCCCAAGAAAAATTAAGTAGGTAAGGCAGAGAAAATAAATGAATTATGAGTTATGATGGTTTGGAGCATACTGGTTAAAATTAGTATATTTTCTTCTAAAGAAGAATTTGAATATAGGAGTATACAGATATTTGAATTAACTTGGGATATGTGAGAGTCACTTTACTTTTTTATAGCTTTGCATTGTATGTCCATGATCTTTAGCTTTTATGATTCTGTATACACATATTGCAAGGAGCAGCTGATACATACTGAGCATTTACAATATGACAGGTGTTTTGCAAATATTGGTTTCAACATAGTACTGTCCCACATTTTCTGATGAAGAAATCAAAGGTATTCGAGTTTCAAGCTATAAAGATTAAGGAGATAGTAATAAATTTCCTGCTTATTATTTAATACATTTATACAGGATCATTTTCATGAAATCCTTGAAGAGTTGAGACATTTATAAATAAGATTTAATAAATTTACAATGCTTGCCATGTTAAATATAATGCCTTCTGTATCATTTACTCTGTGAATCTTGCCCACCTGTACATCCCAGCTAACAGGTAAAATAGACAATTTATATTTTCTTATACTCTGAGTTTTGGGGGGAATTAATATCACTTTACTTAATGATAATAGCAATTAAAATACTTCATTTTTCTTGCATCTAGATAGTTAACACTTGCTCTCTAAACTCTGTTCTGCATTCTGACAGCACTTTTCAACCTGGTAATCTAGTACAAGGAAAAATTCCCAGAAGGCAAGCTATTTTTTTTTTTTCGGTACACGGGCCTCTCACTGTTGTGGACTCTCCCATTGCAGAGCACAGGCTCTGGACGCGCAGGCTCAGTGGCCATGGCTCACGGGCCCAGCCGCTCTGCGGCATGTGGGATCTTCCTGGACCAGAGCACGAACCCGTGTCCCCTGCATCGGCAGGTGGACTCTCAACCACTGCGCCACCAGGGAAGCCCAAAAGGTAAGCTTTGACCTTATGTTCTACTACATAAAGAATTAGGAGGGAGGGGAAGATGGCGGAAGAGTAAGACGCGGAGATCACCTTCCTCCCCACAGATACACCAGAAATAAATCTACACGTGGAACAACTCATACAGAACACCTACTGAACGCTGGCAGAAGACCTCAGACCTCCCAAAAGGCAAGAAACTCCCCATGTACCTGGGTAGGGCAAAAGAAAAAAAGAAAAAACAGAGACAAAAGAATAGGGACGGGACCTGCACCAGTGGGAGGGAGCTGTGAAGGAGGAAATGTTTCCACACACTAGGAAGCCCCTACTCGGGCGAAGACTGGGTGGCAGAGCGGGGGAGCTTCGGCGCCACAGAGGAGAGCGCAGCAACAGGGGTGCGGAGGGCAAAGCGGGGAGATTCCCGCACAGAGTATCGCTGCCGACCAGCACTCAGCAGCCCAAGAGGCTTGTCTGCTCAACCGCCGGGACAGGCGGAGCTGGGAGCTGAGGCTCGGGCTTCCGTCAGAGCGCAGGGAGAGGACTGGGGTTGGCGGCGTGAACACAGCCTGCAGGGGGTGAGTTCACCACGGCTAGCCGGGAGGGAGCCCGGGAAAAGGTCTGGAGCTGCCGAAGAGGCAAGAGACATTTTCTTCCCTCTTTTTTTTCTGGTGCACGAGGAGAGGGGATTAAGAGTGCTGCTTAAAGGAGCTCCAGAGACCGGCGCGAGTTGCAGCTAAAAGCGCGGACCCCAGAGACGGGCATGAGATGCTAAGGCTGCTACTGCTGCCACCAAGAACCTGTGTGTGAGCATGGGTCATTATCCACAACTCCCTTCTGGGGAGCCTGTGCAGCCTGCCACTGCCAGGGTCCCGGGGTCCAGGGACAACTTCCCCGGGAGAATGCACTGCGAGCCTCAGGCTGGTGCAACGTCATGTGGGCCTCTGCTGCTTGGCTAGCTGGGAGGGAGTCCGGGTAAAAGTCTGGAACTGCCTAAGAGGCAAGAGACCATTGTTTTGGGGTGCGTGAGGAGAGGGGATTCAAAGCACTGTCTAAACGAGCTCCAGAGACAGGCATGAGCTGCGACTATCAGTGGGGACACCAGAGACGGGCATGAGATGCTAAGGCTGCTACTGCTGCCACCAAGAACCTGTGTGTGAGCATGGGTCATTATCCACAACTCCCTTCTGGGGAGCCTGTGCAGCCTGCCACTGCCAGGGTCCCGGGGTCCAGGGACAACTTCCCCTCTGCGGCCACCAAGAAGCCTGTATGCAAGCACAGATCACTATCCACACGCCCCGTCCCGGTAGCCTGTGCAGCCCGTCACTGCCAGGGTCCCGGGGTCCAGGGACAACTTCCCCGGGAGAATGCACTGCGAGCCTCAGGCTGGTGCAACGTCATGTGGGCCTCTGCTGCTGCAGGCTCGCCTCATACTCCATGCCCCCACCCCGGCCTGAGTGAGCCGGAGCCCCCGTATCAGCGGCTCCTTTTTTTTTTTTCTTTCTTTCTTTCTTTCTTTCTTTCTTTCTTTCTTTCCTCCCTCCCTCCCTCCCTCCCTCTCTCCCTTCCTTCCTTCCTTCTTCCTTCCTTCCTTCTTTCTTTCTTTCTTCCTTTCTTACTTTCCTTCTTTCCCTCCTTTAGACAACGAATAATCCCAAATTGAGGAGGTGGACTTTGAGAGCAAGATTTGTGATTTTTTTCCCCTTTGCTTCTTTTTGTGAGTGTGTATGTGTATGTTTCTGTGTCAGATTTTGTCTGTATAGCTTTGCTTCCACCATTTGTCCTAAGGTTCTCTCCGTCCGTTTTTTTTGTTTGTTTGTTTGTTTTTAAATGTTTTTTCTTAATAATTATTTTTTTAATTTGATAACTTTAGTATATTTTACTTTAGTATATTTTAATTTATCTTCTTTCTTTCTTTCTTTTTTCCTTCCTTCCCTTCTACCATCCTTCCTTCCTTCCTTCCTCGCACCATCCCTCCCGTCCTCCTTTCTTTCTTTCTTTCCTTCATTCATTCTTTCCATCTTTTGTTCTTTCTTCCTTTCATTCTTTCTTTCTTTCTTCCCACTTCTACTAATTCTTTCTCTCTACTATTTCTCCCTTTTATTCTGAGCTGTGTGGATAAAGGCTCTTGGTGCTCCAGCCAGGAGTCAGTGCTGTGCCTCTGAGGTGGGAGAGCCAACTTCAGGACATGGGTCAACAAGAGACCTCCCAGCTCCACATAATATCAAATGGCAAAAATGTCCCAGAGATCTCCATCTCAACACCAGCACCCAGCTTCACTCAACGACCAGCAAGCTACAGTGCTGGACACCCTATGCCAAACAACTAGCAAAACAGGAACACAACCCCACCCATTAGCAGAGAGTCTGCCTAATATCATAATAAGTTCACAGACACACCAAAACACACCACCAGACGTGGACCTACCCAGCAGACAAGATCTATCCTCATCCACCAGAACACAGGCATTAGTCCATTCCACCAGGAAGCCTACACAACCCACTGAACCAACCTTAGCCACTTGGGACAGACACCAAAAACAACGGGAATTACGAACCTGCAACCTGCAAAAAGGAGACCACAAACATAGTAAGATAAGCAAAATGAGAAGACAGAAAAACAGACAGCAGATGAAGGAGCAAGATAAAAACCCACCAGACCTAACAAATGAAGAGGAAATAGGCAGTCTACCTGAAAAAGAATTCAGAATAATGATAGTAAAGATGATACAAAATCTTGGAAATAGAATGGAGAAAATGCAAGAAACATTTAACAAGGACCTAGAAGAACTAAAGATGAAACAAACAATGATGAACGACACAATAAATGAATTGAAAAATACTCTAGATTGGATCAATAGCAGAACAAGTGAGGCAGAAGAACGGATAAGTGACCTGGAAGATAAAATAGTGGAAATGACTACTGCAGAGCAGAATAAAGAAAAAAGAATGAAAAGAACTGAGGACAGTCTCAGAGACCTCTGGGACAACATTAAACGCACCAACATTCGAATTATAGGGGTTCCAGAAGAAGAAGAGAAAAAGAAAGGGACTGAGAAAATATTTGAAGAGATTATAGTTGAAAACTTCCCTAATATGGGAAAGGAAATAGTTAATCAAGTCCAGGAAGCACAGAGAGTCCCATACAGGATAAATACAAGGAGAAACACGCCAAGACACATATTAATCAAACTGTCAAAAATTAAATACAAAGAAAGCATATTAAAAGCAGCAAGGGAAAAACAACAAATAACACACAAGGGAATCCCCATAAGGTTAACAGCTGATCTCTCAGCAGAAACCCTACAAGCCAGAAGGGAGTGGCAGGACATATTTAAAGTGATGAAGGAGAAAAACCTGCAACCAAGATTACTGTACCCAGCAAGGATCTCATTCAGATTTGATGGAGAAATTAAAAGCTTTACAGACAAGCAAAAGCTGAGAGAGTTCAGCACCACCAAACTAGCTTTACAACAAATGCTAAAGGAACTTCTCTAGGCAAGAAACTCAGAGGAGAAAAATACCTACAAAAACGAACACAAAACAATTAAGAAAATGGGAATAGTAACATACATATCGATAATTACCTTAAATGTAAATGGACTAAATGCTCCCACCAAAAGACACAGATTGGCTGAATGAATGTAAAAACAAGACCCATATATATGCTGTCTTCAAGAGACCCACTTCAGACCTAGAGACACATACAAACTGAAAGTAAGGGGATGGAAAAAGGTATTCTATACAAACGGAAACCAAAAGAAATCTGGAGCATCAATTCTTATATCAGACCAAATAGACTTTAAAATAAAGACTATAAGAAGAGACAAAGAAGGACACTACATAATGATCAAGGGATTGATCCAAGAAGAAGATATAACAATTGTAAATATTTATGCACCCAACATAGGAGCTCCTCAATACACAAGGCAAATACTAAGAGCCATAAAAGGAGAAATCAACAGTAACACATTCTTAGTAGGGGACTTTAACACCCCACTTTCAACAATGGACAGATCATCCAAAATGAAAATAAATAAGGAAGCACAAGCTTTAAATGATACATTAAACAAGATGGACTTAATAGATTTTTATAGGACACTCCATCCACAAATAACAGAATACACATTTTTCTCAAGTTTTCATGGAGCATTCTCCAGGATAGATCATATCCTGGGTCACAAATCAAGCCTTGGTAAATTTAAGAAAATTTAAATTATATCAAGTATCTTTTCCAACCACAACATTATGAGACTACATATCAATTACAGGAAGAGATGTGTAAAAAATACAAACATATGGAAGCTAAACAATACACTACTTAATAACGAAGTGATCACTGAAGAAATCAAAGAGGAAATAAAAAATTAGCTAGAAAAAAATGACAATGGAGACACAATGACCCCAAATCTATGGGATGCAGCACAAGAAGTTCTAAGAGGGAAGTTTATAGCAATAGAAGCCCACCTTAGGAAACAGGAAACATCCCGAATAAACAACCTAACCTTGCACCTAAAGAAATTAGAGAAAGAAGAACAAAAAACCCCAAAGTTAGCAGAAGGAAAGAAATCATAAAAATCAGATCAGAAATAAATGAAAAAGAAATGAAGGAAAAAATAGCAAAGATCAATAAAACTCAAACTTGGCTCTTTGAGAAGATAAACAAAATTGATGAAACATTAGCCAGACTCATCAAGAAACAAAGGGAGAAGGCTCAAATCAATAGAATTAGAAATGAAAAAGGAGAAGTAACAACTGACACTGTGGAAAGACAAAAGATCATGAGAGAATACTACAAGCAACTCTATGCTAATAAAATGGACAACTGGAAGAAACTGACAAATTCTTAGAAATGCACAACCTGCCAAGACTGAATCAGGAAAAAATAGAAAATATGAACAGACCAATCACAAGCACTGAAATTGAAACTGTGATTAAAAATCTTCCAACAAACAAAAGCCCAGGACCAGATGGCTTCACAGGCGAATTCTATCAAAAATTTAGAGAAGAGTTAACACCTATCCTTCTAAAACTCTTCCAAAATATGGCAGAGGGAGTAACACTCCCAAATTCATTCTACGAGGCTACCTTCACCCTGATACCAAAACCAGACAAGGATGTCACAAAGAAACAAAACTACAGGCCACTATCACTAATGAACATAGATGCAAAAATCCTCAACAGAACACTAGCAAACAGAATCCAACAGCACATTAAAAGGATCATACACCATGATCAAGTGGGGTTTATTCCAGGAGTGCAAGGATTCTTCAATATACGCAAATCAATCAATGTGATAAACCGTATTAACAAATTGAAACAGAAAAAATATAAAAGGAATCCAAATCAGAAAAGAAGAAGTAAAGCTGTCACTGTTTGCAACTGACAGGATGCTACACATAGAGAATCCTAAAGATGCTTCCAGGAAACTACCAGAGCTAATCAATGAATTTGGTAAAGTAGCAGGATACAAAATTAATGCACAGAAATCTCTGGCATTCCTATACACTAATGATGAAACATCTGAAAGTGAAAGTAAGAAAACACTCCCATTTACAATTGCAACCCAAAGAATAAAATATCTAGGAATAAACTTACCTAAGGAGACAAAAGACCTGTATGCAGAAAATTATAAGTCACTGATGAAAGAAATTAAAGATGATGCAAATACATGGAGAGATATACCATGATATTGGATTGGAAGAACCAACATTGTGAAAATGACTCTACTACCCAAAGCAATCTACAGATTCAATGCAATCCCTATCAAACTACCTCTGGCATTTTTCACAGAAGTAGAAGTTTGGAGATGGAAACAATGTAAGTGCCCATCATCGGATGAATGGATAAAGAAGATGTGGCACATATATACAATGGAATATTACTCAGACATAAAAAGAAACGAAATTGAGCTATTTGTAATGAGGTGGATAGACCTAGAGTCTGTCATACAGAGTGAAGTACGTCAGAAAGAGAAATACAAATACCATATGCTAACACATATATATGGAATTTATGAAAAAAATGTCAAGAAGAACCCAGGGGTAAGACAGGAATAAAGACACAGACCTACTAGAGAACGGACTTGAGGATAGGGGGAAGGGGAAGTGTAAGCTGTGACAAAGCGTGAGAGTATCATGGAGATATATACACTACCAAACATAAAATAGATACATAGTGGGAAGCCGCCGCATAGCACAGGGAGATCAGCTCGGTGCTTTGTGACCACCTAGAGGGGTGGGATAGGGAGCGTGCGAGAGAGGGAGATGCAAGAGGGAAGAGATATGGGAACATATGTATATGTATAACTGATACACTTTGTTATGAAGCGGAAACTAACACACAATTGTAAAGCAATTATACCCCAATAATGATGTTTTAAAAAATAATTAAAAAAGAATTAGCACTCAGCCTCTCCATCCAACCCAGTTTTAATAAAGCTACCCAAATCCTCTTGGCTGACTCTTTGGCAGGATTGTATCACTCAACTACTCAATTTTTTGCTTGCTAATTCAATCGGCAGCCTGAAAATGCTTTAAGCTCTACATTTAATGGGATAAAGATTTTTATGTGTTTTCAATTTTTGTTCTGTTGACAGGAAAACATGAGTTTTGAGAATTCCAACAAGTCTTTCTTTTCTCATAATAAATGTTACTTCTAACCTAGGGACAGGACAGGAAGGAGGGAGAAGCAAGAGTGAGGGGATATGGGATATATGTATACATATAGCTGATTCACTTTGTTATACAGCAGAAAGTAACACAACATTGTAAAGCAATTATACTCCAGTAAAGATGTTAATAAATTAATTAATTAATTAATGTTTCTTCTAACTTTAACATTACTTACCATTTCATCAATCTTTCCACTATTATGCAAGTTTACATTTTAGGGGAATATAATATTAACTTTATTATCACAAGTAATTGAAACTTTATGGATTATTAATAATAATAAATTAACTCATTCTTTCAGGGCTTAAAAATAACTTCATATTTTATTACCTTTAGAGAGAAAATTTATATTTAAATATACTAAATGTGTCATTGTGTTACTTTATTAACCCTTTTCTTATTATTAAATGCATAATTGTTCTTCATTATAAATGTGTTTCTTTTGAGATGTGAAAAAATATGAGCATGTTTGACATAATAAGTGAAGTCTTCCTGATCTTTTCCAATGTCATTATCATTAATCACTAAGTTTTCTGGGGTAAGTGCACTGCTATATGTTTATGTCATTATCTTTTTCAATATTCTTAACAGTTTTAGTCATATGACCGATGAAAGAGTGCTCCAAATACAATATTTATGATGTTTACTCTTATAATAATATTTTAAACATTCCCCAAAATAGGTTATCTCCAAAGATCCAGTATTCTCCAAAATAGGTTATCTCCAAAGATCCAGTATTTCTCATCTTAAGAAAAACTGATTATCACCATGCAGAGCATGGGAAGGAAATAAAACAAAACAAACAAAACAGATACAAATGTCAAGGTACCTTTTGGTACCTGGGTACAGTAGAAAATTGTCTAACAAATAATTAATACTTTTAAAACAATCATCCCTAAACCCTTATATCTTAATGGTGCTTTGTGGCTTCACATTGCTTTTTAGAATTATAAAAACTAGTTTATCATTCATTACTTGAATGTTAATTCAAGTGTTTTCTTAATTTTGCACATAGCTATGATCTCTGAAGTCTACTTTAGTCTTCTTTCTACTGAACGTTGCTCCTTCCCGAAGTTAAGTTGTAATGCTCAGGAGGGAAACATTACATATTACACTGCTATGTCACTGCTTCATCAGTAGTTCACGTTGCCTGGCAGAAATGATATAAAATCAGAAATAACCTCACACTGGAATAGAGACTTCGATTTCTAGGCAATACCTCAAATGCAAAATATTGCTTAAGTGTTTAAATCAACTATCTATAAAGAAGCCATTTCTCTTATGAAGTGGATTATGAAAGAATAAAATAAAAGATAAGCTTGTTCTTTCTGAGGTTAGGAATTTAAACTTAACTGGTGCTTATATGCACACAGGGCAAAGAATGTTACAAGGAGGAGTTTGAATTTCCAGTCAATTACAAGTTTCCTTGTAATCGTATTTATTGACTTTTTACAAGAATAGTGAGCTAGACAAAGCAATGCAGACCAATTTCATGAAAATATCTAAGTGTCAATTTCCCTAACAGACCTTACATAAAAATGGAATGATTTTTAAATGGATCATGACATATACCTGACTGTAACTGAAAAGAGACATTATCAAGGACTGCATACTCAGTAAACAGAGATTATTTTCCCAATAAGCAAAGAGAAGCTATTGCTTGTTAGGCTCATTCAGACACTCTAAGTGACATTCTGAGACTTCATTTCACTCTGAAAATATCAAATAAACAACAATAAAGTGATGGAGAAAACTTCATTTTCTTCTAAACACTAAATGAAATTAACATTATGTGGAATGAAAATCTCTTAAGCTAATAGCTCTATTTCTCCACCTAAGGCAAATTTCAAAATAAATATTAAGATTTTCAAAGGATAGTGTTTAAAGTTCTTGTTACTGAGTGAAAACAGAATGAAATTAATAAACATATGTGTATAAATATGTATCGAATCACAGTCTGATAAAATAGAATGGAAGTATCTAAATATTTTGTGATAAATTCTTGTGGAAAATATGCTGCTATAAAATGTGAGTAGCATTTAACTTGTAAACAATTCCGAATCATCTTCTAAATCATCTATCTGTAGGTGAGGTTCTCATGCAATCATTAACACATTCATTTCTAAAACCACTAAATGTAAATTTTAATGTTAGGGATAACTTCTGATGACAAAAAAGGAAGTACTTCTAACTGTACCAGGTTCCCTACCATATGTCTTCACACCTTCCCTTACCTCTATCCACCCACCTATAGATATCAATTGCAGTTCCTGGAAGATACTTCTTTCAGATAATCTCATTATATGGCCAAAGAACTGTGGTGCTACTTTAAGCTCGAAACATATTCCAAGTTAACACCCTCTTGTGGTATGGCTTCATGTAGTGTACAGTCATCTAATCCACCCTTCCAACTCTGACTCAGAATTTCCATAGATACTTGGCACATGATTTAGAGAAAACCATAAAATAGAAATAGTAAAAATAGCACAGTCTGTTGTTTCTTAAGCTATAGACAATCATAAAATGCCAGTACGAAACATATTTGTAACATTGCATATGCATAATTATTTATTCAAAGATACTTCTTATCCTGTGTGATATGAAATGGAACCCAGCAGGTCTTCATTTAAAAATGATTAAAATTATGTGAAATAATTTTAAAACCATTCACCCATTTTGTTTTGTTTTAGAAAATGGCATTGCAAATTATTACATTATTTACATTCTCTGTATCATTTATTGTGACTTTTGGAGAGGGTATAATAGAATGCGAAGGGGATTCATAATAACGTTGACTGGGTTTAAGCTATGAGACTGCTACTTAAAGTCTGGAGGCACAGAGAAATTAAGCGACTTGTTCAAATGACAAAAAGTAAGATTTGTAGTATTTTTATTATTAATATAGGATTGATACAGTGGAAATTAATAGATAATATTATATAGTTCTCTGTTAACTGCTCTGTATCTACTACCTCACCCTTTAAAAAATATTATATTCATGGATTTAGAACATGGAATTATGCAAATCATATAGCAAAGTACCAGAACACAGAAGGAGTTAAAAAATGTTAGGTATTGTAGTACTGTATAGAAAGTTGGAATATGTTACCAAGTTCTAGTTAGAAAGTAAAGAACAGAGTGAAAGGAAATGAATATAATTCCTGATTTTGAGGATGTCTAGGTCATGGGTTGCATTCCATTTCTCTTAATGTCACTGCAGATTACCAGATGGATATCTCACTGAAAATTAGTGTCCTATCCTTTATAACTACACATGGTACCAGGTAAGATAATTGCTCAGTCCTAATTATTTTTAGACCAAGGCCCCCTCTTATTCATGTCTATATTTTTACATCTTTTTCCAACTCATTTGTCATTCAAGTCCAATATTGTAATCCTCAAAATAGTACAACAGACCAATAACAAAATTGTGATAAAATTCAGGAAATTTTAGAGGGATTTAATCTATTAATACATTTTAAAGTATAATGTTACATCAATACAATTTAATGGGAGAACGAATAGTCTTTTTAACAAATTCTGCTCTGTAATCACACAGAAAAGGATGCAAAAGGACCCCAACTCAAACCATGTACAAAATTAACTCTAAGTACATTATAGACTTAAATATTGTATAGGATCTAAACATATATATCTCTTAAAAGAAAACATTGCAGCAAATGCAATCTTAGATTTGGCAATGGTTTCTTAGATATGCCATCAAAAATACAAACAACAGAGACAAAATTGGATTTCATCAAAATAAAAAACTTTGTCTTTGAGAAAAACTGTCAAAAGGATGAAAAATTAAGCTAAATGCTGGGAGAAAATATTTGCAAATCACATATTTGATAAGGGAATGTATTCAGAACATATAGGTAACTTACAGCTCAACAATAAAAAGACAAACAACCCAATTAAAAATGGGCAAAGGGTTTGAGTAGACATTTTGCCAAGAAAATATACAAGTGGTCAATAAGCACGTTAAAGATGTTCAGTATTATTAGTCTTAGGAAAATATAAATCAAAATCAGGAAATATCACTTTATACCTATTATAATGGCTATAATAAAAAAGATAATAACAAGTCTTGGGGAAGATGTGGAGCAACTGAGAACTTCATGCAGTGCTGATGGGAATATAAAATAATGCTTTGGAAAACAGTTTGGCCATTCCTCAAAAAGTAAAAAATAAAGTTATCATATAACCCAGTAATTCCAACCCTAGGTATATACCAAAGAAAATTAAAAATATATGTCCACACAAAAATGTATATACAGCAGGGAAACCTTCAAGATGGCAGAGGAGTAAGACATGGAGATCACCTTCCTCCCTACAAGTACATCAGAAATACATGTACCTGTGGAACAACTCCTACAGAACACCTACTGAACGCTGGTAGAAAACCTCAGACCTTCCAAAAGGCAAGAAACTCCCCACGTACATGGATAAGGCAAAAGAAAAAAGAAAAAACAGAGACAAAAGAATAGGGACAGGACCTGCACCTCGGGGAGGGAGCTGTGAAGGAGGAAAAGTTTCCACACACTAGAAAGCCCCTTCACTGGAGGAGACGGGGCTGGTGGGGGTGGGGGAAGCTTCAGCGCCAAGAAGGAGAGCACAGCAACAGGGGTGCAGAAGGCAAAGCAGGGAGATTCCCACACAGAGGATCGGTGCTGACCAGTACTCACCAGCCTGAGAGGCTTGTCTGCTCACCTGCCAGGAGGGGTAGGGGTTGGGAGCTGAGGCTCAGGTTTCAGAGGTCAGATCCCAGGGGTAGGACTGGGGTTGGCTGTGTGAACACAGCCTGAAGGGGGCTAGTGTGCTACAGCTAGCCAGGAGGGAGTCCAGGAAAAAGTCCGGAACTGCCTAAAGGCAAGAGACCATTGTTTCAGGGTGTGTGAGGAGAAGGGATTCAGAGCACCACCTAAATGAACTCCAGAGAGGGGCACGAGCTGTGGCTGTCAGAACGGACCCCATAGATGGGCATGAAATACTAAGACTGCTGCTGCAGCCACCAAAAGCCTGTGTACAAGCACAGGTCACTATACACACACACACACACACACACACACACACACTGGGGACCTGTGCAGCCCACCAAACCAGGTCCTGTGATCCAGGGAAAACTTCCCTGGGAGAACACACAGCACTCCTCAGGTGGTTGCAACATAACACAGGCCTCTGCCTCCACAGGCTCACCCTGCATTCCATACCCTGCCCTCCCCAGGCCTGAGTGAGCCAGAGACCCCTAATCAGCTGCTCCTTTAACCCAGTCATGTCTGAGCGAAGAACAGATGTCCTCCAGTGACCTACATGCAGAGATGGGGCCAAATCCAAAGCTGAATCCCAGGAGCTGTGTGAACAAAGAAGAGAAAGGGAAATTTCTCACAGCAGCCTCAGGAGCAGTGGATTCAATCTCACCAATCAACTGGATGTACCCTGCATCTCTGGAATACCTGACTAGCCAACAAATTATCTGAAAATTGAGGCAGTGGACTATGGGAGCAACTGTAGATTTGAGGTTTGCTTTTTACATCTAATTTGTTTCTGGTTTTATGTTTATCTTATTTAGAGTATATTATCATTGGTGGATATGTTTATTGATTTGGTTGCTCTCTTTTATATATAGATATATAGATATTTTTTTTTTTCCTTTTTCTCTTTCTGTGAGTGTGTATGTGTAGGCTTCTTTGTGTGATTTTGTCTGTAGAGCTTTGCTTTTGCCACTTGTTCTAGGGTTCTGTCTGTCTTTTTTTTTTTTTAATTACAGTTTTTAGTGCTTGTTATCGTTGGTGGATTTGTTTTGGTTGGGTTGCTCTCTTCTTTTTTTTCTTTCTTTTCTTCTTCTTTTTTTTTTATTTTAATAACTCTATGTTTTCTCTTTCTTCCTTTCTTTATTTCTCTCTTTTCTTCTGAGCCATGTGGCTGACAGGGTCTTGGTGCTCTGGCTGGGTTTCAGGCCTGTGCCTCTGAGGTGGAAGAGTCAAGTTCAGGACATTCATCCGCCAGAGAGCTCACATCTCTATGTAATATAAAATGGTAAAAGTCCTCTCAGAGATCCCCATCTCAATGGTAAGACACAGCTCCATTCAAAGACCACCAAGCTACAGTGCTGGACACCATATGTCAAACAGCTAACAAGACAGGAATACAACCACACCCATTAGAAGAGAGGCTGCCTAAAATCATAAAAAGGTCACAGACATCCCAAAACACACCACTGGACACGGTCCTGACCACCAGAAAGACAATATCCAGCCTCAGCAACCAGAACACAGACACCAGTACCCTCCACCAGAATGCCTACACAACTCACTGAACCAACCTTAGCTACTGGGGGCAGACGCCATAAACAATGGGAACTACAAACCTGCAGCTGGCGAAAATAAGACCCCAAACCCAGTAAGTTAAGCAAAATGAGAACATAGAGAAACACACAGCAGATGAAGGAGCAAGGTAAAAGCCCATCAGACCAAACAAATTAAGAAGAAATAGGCAGTCTACCTGAAAAAGCATTCAGAGTAATGATAGCAAAGATGATCCAAAATCATGGATATAGAATGAAGAAAATACAAAAACGTTTAACAAGGACCTAGAAGAACTAAAGAGCAAACAAACAATGATGAACAACATAGTAAATGAAATTAAAAATTCTCTAGAAAGAATAGCAGAATAACTGAGGCAGAAAAACAGATAAGTGACCTGGAAGATAAACTAGTGGAAATAACTACCACAGAGCAGACTAAAGAAAAAAGAATGAAAAGAATTGAGGACAGGCTCAGAGACCTCTGGGACAATATTAAATGCACCAATACTCGAATTACAGGGGTTCTGGAAGATGAAAAGTAAAAGAAAGGAGCTGAGAAAATATTTGAAGAGATTATAGTTGAAAACTATGCTAATATGGAAAAGGAAATAGTCAGTCAAGTACAGGAAGTGCAGAGAGTCCCATACAGGATAAATCCAGGGAGAAACACACTGAGACACATATTAAACAAACTATCAAAAATTAAATGCAAAGAAAATATATTAAAAGCAGCAAGGGGAAAACAACAAATAATATACAAGGGAATCCCCATAAGGATAACAGCTAATCTTTCAGCAGAAACTAGGCAAGCCAGAAGGGAGTGGCAGAATATATTTAAAGTGATGAAAGTGAAAAATCTACAACTAAGGTTACTCAACCCAACAAGGATCTCATTCAGATTTGACAGAGAAATTAAAATCTTTACAGACAAGTAAAAGGTAAGGGAATTCAGGACCACCAAGCCAGCTTTACAACAAATGCTAAAGGAACTTCTCTAGGCAGGAAACACAAGAGAAGGAAAAGACCTACAATAACAAACCCAAAACAATTAAGAAAATGGTAATAGGAGCATACATAATGATAACTACCTTAAATGTAAGTGGATTAATGCTCAAACCGAAAGACATAGACAGGCTGGATGGATACAAAAACAAGACCCATATATATGCTGTCTACCAGAGAGCCACTTCAGACCTAAGGACACATACAGACTGAAAGTGAGGGGATGGAAAAAGATATTCCATGCAAATGGAAATCAAAAGAAAGCTGGAGTAGCAATTCTCATATCAGTCAAAAAAGACTTTAAAATAAAAACTATTACAAGAGGCAAAGAAGGACACTACATAATGATCAAGGGATAAATCCAAGAAGAAGGTATAACAATTATAAATATTTATGCATCCAACATAGTAGTACCTCAATACATAAGGCAAATGCTAACAGCCATAAAAGAGGAAATCAACAGTAACAGAATAGTAGGGGACTTTAACACCCCACATTCACCAATGGATATTTCATCCAAAATGAAAATAAGTAAGGAAACACAAGCTTTAAATGATACATTAAACAAGAGGGTCTTCATTGATATTTATAGGACATTCCATCCAAAAACAACAGAATACACTTTCTTCTCAAGTGCTCATGGAACATTCTCCAGGACAGATCATATATTTGGTCACAAATCAAGCTTTGGTAAATTTAAGAAAATTGAAATTGTATCAAGTATCTTTTCTGACTACAACGCTATGAGACTCGATATCAATTACAGGAAAAAAACTGTAAAGAATAAAAACACATGGACTCAAACAATACACTCTGAAATAACCAAGAGACCACTGAAGAAATCAAAGAGGAAATCAAAAAATACCGAAAAACAAATGACAATGAAAACACAATGACTCAAAACGTTTGGGAGGCAGCAAAAACAGTTCTAGGAGGGAAGTAAATAGAAATACATTCTTACTTCAAGAAACAAGAAACATTTCGATAAACAACCTAACCTTACACCTAAAGCAATTAGAGAAAAAAGAACAAAAAAAACCCCAAACTTAGAAGAAGGAAAGAAATCATAAAGATCAGATCAGAAATTAATGAAAAACAAATGAAGGAAGCAATAGCAAAGATCATTGTAACTAAAAGCTGGTTCTTTGAGACGATACACAAAATTGATAAACCATTAGCCATACTTATCAAGAAAAAATGGGAGAAGACTCAAATCAATAGAATTAGAAATGAAAAAGGAGAAGTAACAACTGACAATGCAGAAATACAAAGGATCATGAGACATTACTACTAGCAACTACATGCCAATAAAATGGACAACCTGGAAGAAGTGGACAAATTCTTAGAAAACCACAACCTTCTGAGACTGAACAAGGAAGAAACAGAAAATATAAACAGACCAATCACAAGCACTGAAATTGAGACTGAGATTAAAAATCTTCCAACAAACAAAAGCCCAGGACCAGATGGCTTCACAAGTGAATTCTATCAAACATTTAGAGAAGAACTAACACCTATCCTTCTCAAACTCTTCCAAAATATAGCAGAGGGAGGAACACTCCCAAACTCATTCTACAAGACCAGCATCACCCTGATACCCACACCACATATGTCACAAAGAAAGGAAACTACAGGCCAATATCACTGATGGACCTAGATGCAAAAATCCTTAACAAAATACCAGCAATCAGAATCCAACAGCACAGTAAAAGGATTATCCAACATGATCAAGTGGGGTTTATCCCAGGAATCCAAGGATTCTTCAATATATGCAAATCAATCAATGTGATACACCATATTAACAAATTGAAGGAGAAAATCCATATGATCATCTCAATAGATGCAGAAAAACTTTTGACAAAATTCATCACATATTTATGATAAAAACCTCCAGAAAGTAGTCATGGAGGGAACTTATCTCAACATAATAAAGGCCATATATGACAAACTCACAGTCCACATCACTCTCAGTGGTGAAAAACTGAAACTGTTTCCTCTAAGATTAGGAAAGAGACAGGTTGTCCACTCTCACCACTATTATTCAACATAGTTTTGGAAGTTTTAGCCACAGCAATCAAAGAAGAAAAAGAAATAAATGGAATCCAGATCAGAAGAGAAGAAGTAAAACTCTCACTGTTTGCAGATGACATGATACTATACATAGAGAATCCTAGATATGCTACCAGCAAACTACTAGAGCTAATCAATGAATTTGGTAAAGTTGCAGGATACAAAATTAATGCACAGAAATCTTTTTCATTCCTATACACGAATGATGAAAAATCTGAAAGAGAAATTAAGGAAACACTCCCATTTACCACTGCTACAAAAAGAAAAAAATTACCTAGGAATAAACCTACCTAAGGTGACAAAAGACCTGCATGCAGAAAACTATAAGACACTGATGAAAGAAATTAAAGATGATACCAACAGATGGAGAGATACACCATGTTCTTGGATTAGATACATCAACATTTTGAAAATGACTATACCACCCAAAGCAATCTACAGATTCAATGCAATCTCCATCAAACTACCAATGGCATTTTTCACAGAACTAGAACAAAAAATTTCACAATTTGTATGGAAGAACAAAAGACCCCAAATAGCCAAAGCAATCTTGAGAAAGAAAAATGGAGCTGGAGGAATTAGGTTCCCTGAGTTCAGACTATACTACAAAGCTATAGTAATCAAGACAGTATGGTACTGGCAGAAAAACAGAAATATAGATCAATGCAACAGGAGAGAAAACCCAGAGATAAACCCATACACATATGGTCACCTTATGTTTGATAAAGGAGGGAAAAATATACAATGGAGAAAAGACCACCTGTTCAATAAGGGCTGCTGGGAAAACAGGACAGCTACATGTAAAAGAATGAAATTAGAACACTCCCTAATGCTATACACTAAAATAAGCTCAAAATGGATTAAAGACCTAAATGTAAAGTCAGACACTATAATACTCTTAGAGGAAAACATAGGCACAACACTCTATGACATAAAGCACAGCACAATCCTTTTTGGCCCACCTCCTAGAGAAATGGAAATAAAAACAAAAATAAACAAATGGGACCTAATGAAACTTAAAACTTTTGCACAGCAAAGGAAACCATAAAGAAGACAAAAAGAGAACCCTCAGAATGGGAGAATATATTTGGAAATGAAGCAACTGAAAAAGGATTAATCTCCAAAATTTACAAGCAGCTCATGCAGCTGAATATGAAAAAAAAACAAACAATATAATCCACAAATGGGCAGAAGACCTAAATAGACATTTCTACAAGAAGATATACAGACTGCCAACAAACACATGAAAGGGTGGTCAGCATCACTAATCTTTAGAGAAATGTAAATCAAAACTACAATGAGGTATCATCTCACACTGATCAGAATGGCCATCATCAAAAAATCTACCAAACAATAAATGCTGGAGTGGGTGTGGAGAAAAGGAAACCCTCTTGCACTGTTGGTGGGAATGTAAATTGATACAGCCACTATTGAGAACAGTATGGAAGTTCTCTAAAAAACTAAAAATAGAACTACAGTATGACCCAGCAATCCCACTACTGGACATATACCCTGAGAAATCTATATTTGAAAAAGAGTCATGTTCCACAATGTTCATTGCAGCTCTATTTACAATAGCCAGGACATGGGAGCAACCTAAGTGTTCATCAACAGATGAATGGTTAAAGAAGATGGGGCACATATAGACAATAGAATATTACTGAACCATAAAAAGAAACGAAATTGAGTTATTTGTAGTGAGGTGGATGGACCTAGAGTCTCTCATACAGAGTGAAGTAAGTCAGAAAGAGAAACACAAATACCATATGCTAACACATGTATATGGAATCTCAAAAAAAAAAATTGGTTCTGAAGAACCTAGGGGCAGGACAGGAAAAAAGACACAGATGTAGAGAATGGACTTGAGGACACGGAGAGTGGGAAGGGTATGCTGGGACGACGTGAGAGAGTGATATGGACATATATACACTATCAAATGTAAAATGGACAGCTAGTGGGCAGCAGCCACATAGTACAGGGAGATCAGCTTGGTACGTTGTGACCACCTAGAGGGGTGGGATAGGGAGGACAGAAGGGAGATGCAAGAGGGAGGAGATATGGGAATATATGTATTTGTTTAGCTGGTTCATTTTCTTATAAAGCAGAAACTAACACACCATTTTAAAGCAATTATACTCCAATAAAGATGTTAAAATAATTTATATACAATTGGTGATAGCAGCATTATTCATAATAGCCAAAAAGTGGGAAGAAAACAAATATCCATCAAGTGATAACTGGGTAAATAATTTGTGGTTATCAATACTATGAGATATTATTCAATAAAACACTATGGAACTGTACATTTTAAAATGCTTAAGATGGTGTATTTTATGTCATGTTTTTATACTATAATATTAAAAAACCAGGAATTGAGGTACTGATATGCATACTCCAGAGGGATGAACCTTGAAACTATTATTCTAAGTGAAAGAAGACAGTTAGACCCCAAATAAATAATTTCATTTATATTAAATATCCAGATTAGGCAAATCAATAGGGACAGAAGGTAGATTAATGGTTTTTTATAACAAGGGGCATGGAGTAGAACAATTGGGGGTGACTGCTAATGGGTATATGTTTTTTTTCTGGGGTGACAAAAATGTTCTAAAGTTAGATTTTGATGATGGTTGCACAACTCTGTGAAGATATAAAACCCATTAAATTGTATATTTTAAGTGGGTACATTTTATAGTATGTAAATTATATCCCAATGGAGCTGCTAAAATTTATCTATCTATTTATTTTTCTCTCAGACTTTGATACTCACTTCTGAAGCATAGAGTATGGAAAGGGAAAAAGAACAAATTTACAGTGGAGAAACCTGGCATAATATCACCTTAAGCACGTGGTCAAAGAAAATATTACCATTGATGTCATAAGGATATTATATACTCCCAATATAATGAGATAAGAAAGCCATTTCACCCCTCTGTTATTCTCCCTCAAATCCATAACCCCAGTCTAATCATGAGACAGACATCAGACAGATCCAAATTGAGGGACATTCTAGAAGACCATTACTTTTCAATACTGTCAGGTTCATAGGAAATCGTCAGAGGTCGCAAAAACATGACAACTAAATGCAATGTGTTATCCTGGATTAGATCCTGGAAACCAAGAAAGAACATTTTTGGAAACACTGGTTTAATCTGAATAAAGTCTATAGATTAGTTCCATTTTAGCAGTGTTGATTTCTTAGTTTTGATAAATGTACCATAGTTATATAAGTTATTAACAATAGGGTAACCTGTGTGACAGCTTTAAGGGAATTCTCTGCATTATCTTTACAGATGTTCTTTAAATAACTGATTACAGAATAAGAAAAAAAAAATCACGACAAAATATTAGATATATACTATATGTAACTATTACACCTCTAATTTACAAATCATTTAATTAAACAAAAACAAATACAAAATGATTATTTCAGTGGCAAAATTATAGATAGTAGAATATGACTTTTGATATTAAAATAAAATGTATATATGATAAAAATGTTTTCTTATGTGCTCCCCCTCCCATGATGCAACATATTCATGTTAAATCAGGGTATCATCAAAGTGCAGAATCTAAATAAAGACATTATCACTGTGTCAGATTTGGGGGTGATGAATTTTAGCAATATATTGCATATAATTTTATGAATAAAATAAATTGTATAATATATAACACTGAAATATATAATTTATGTAAATTACGGGGAAAGTCTATATAACTGAAAGAACATAGGACTTCTTGAGCATGTGTTATTGATTCCTCTGAGTTTTGGGCCTTCATAAACTAACTATATGATCTTGAAGAACTACTTTTCTATTTATGTACTCTCATTCCTACTTCAATGCAAAACTGTTCATATGCATCATGATCATTAAAATCAATATTTGCATCACATGTGAAAATAATGACATTTCCAGAGAAAACCATAATTCAAAAATATACATGCACCCCAATGTTCACTGCAGCACTATTTACAATAGCCAAGACATGGAAGCAACCTAAATGTCCATCGACAGAGGAGTGGATAAAGAAGATACATATATACAATGGAATATTACTCAGCCATAAAAAAGAACAAAATAATGCCATTAGCAGCAACTTGGATGGACCTAGAGATTGTCATACTGAGTGAAGTAAGTCAGACAGAGAAAAATATATGATATTACTTATATATGGAACCAAAAAATAAAGGTACCAATGAACTTATTTACAAAACAGAAATAGAGTCATAGATGTAGAAAACAAACTTATGGTTACCAGGGGGGAAGGGGGGGAGGGATAAATTAGGAGAGTGGGATTGACATATACACACTACTATATTAAAGAAGATAACTAATAAGGACCTACTGTATAGCACAGGAAAATCTACTCAATACTCTTTAATGGCCTATATGGAAAAAGAAGCTAGAAAAGAGTGGATATACATATATGTATAATTGATTCACTTTGCTGTACACCTGAAACTAATGTAACATTGTAAATCAAATAAACTTCAATAAAAATTCTAAAAAACGATAAAGTCAAAAAAATAAATAAGTGCCTTTGTAAGTATATCGCAACTCTCTTAGTACAACTTATATATGGTGAAGAATAAAAGATTAGAAATAATTCAACAGCATATGTGTTTTCCTCTAAGCTATTACTAATCATTTGTGATTAAAATTTTTTTTAAATATTTAAAAATCAGTATTTGCATCACATGTGAAAAGAATGAGACAAATTTTTCCCATGCAAGGTGCAGTCTATTGGTCAAGTGGCAACAAAGCCACATACTCCACTGAAGGAACTGTGTCTTTGGGGAATAGTTTAAACTCCAAAGCATTGAGAAAATGCCGTTTTCCCAGCAATCCTTCACTACTTCTGACAATAGTCTGTGTAAAAGGCGATAAATTGTTTAGCTGCAATGAATGTCAAACAAGCCATGCACCACAACTGTAACAATTTTCTTTCTTTATAAAATTATGGTAATCCATGTGTCTCTGTTGATTTATAAATTCATTTTGTTATTTAAAAAAAATAGAATCTGGATTATCATAATGTCATACATAAAGCTTACAAGAGGCAGAGAATTTAGTTTGAGTTTAGATGTGTGTCATATGACTTCAGGGAATTTAATAAATACCCTAATTATCATTGAAGGGTAAAAAAAGACAATTAATTTACATGTTCCACATCTTTCCTCAAAACACTTTATATGCTAAGAAGTATCAAAGGATGAGATAAGAAAGAAAATACTGTTTAATGTTTAGTGTCAGATTATTAATTCAGACACAATATAGCATTCCCATGGATGTTAAAATACAAATGTTACTGCCTAATTCTTAAAAAGATATTCCTATTTATAACTAACAATCAAGTTGAGACTATTTATAAGGAGTCTACACACAAGTTTGAAGACTAAGAAAGACAAGTAAAGGAAGAATGTCCCTACAATTTTAATAAAACATATGTGGGTACGAAAGAGTTACTACAACCTTAGATTTATACACATACATCTATTAATTTCTATCAAGATTTGTTTAGATTTTAAAATATGCAAATTAACCTTGCTACCTCCTTATCACCTTTAGAGTTAGACACTAATTAACAGAGAAGTTAGCTTAGTTAAAGGTAAAGGTTAATTGTACTTAAGTATACGAATAGAGGGTTCAAAACATATTCAACAGTTACAAGCTTCTTTGATAAACTCATTAAGAAGTATCTCTCTTGCTTTTTAACTTGACATATATGCCTGAAAATACTGACAATGATAAAAGAATATAATTACACATGAAGCTTTATTTTTAAAATTCATAGAAAAATATTTCATGGATTGATGAAAACAAGCAGCACCTCTTTTTTTTTTTTTTTTTTTTTTT
>NW_020173112.1:140785-156509 GCF_003031525.2 Neophocaena asiaeorientalis asiaeorientalis | reverse complement strand
GGACCGAGGCACGAACCCGTGTCTCCTGCATTGGCAGGCGGACTCTTAACCACTGTGCCACCAGGGAAGCCCAACACCTCTTTTATTAATTTATATTTGGAATAAAAATAAAATAAAATGAGTTTTGCCTAAAGGCTAAGCAGGCAAACAGTATAATTTTCATCCAGAAAAATAATAAAAATGGGAAAATAACAAAGCTGTTATTATATTAGCATAATACTGAACATCTTCAATGTCCAAAGGACAGTGCTAAGTTCTTTGTATGCATTAATTCATTAAATCCTCACCACACACTATGAAGTAGTTGCATAATGATATTTATATTTTACAAATGAGGAAACTGTGCCTTTAAGAGGCTAAATGGGTCTTTGCTAAGAAGAAAGATATGTTTATAATTTGAAATGCTGATGCAAGGAAATATCTTTACACCAAGTCAGGTTGAAAATTGTGGAAAGGGTCATTTAAAATCAACCAGGATTTAATATCCTAAAAACCTGAATGAATCTGGAATGTCAGAAATAACCCCAATTTCCAAAATAGTTCTCGGCTTTCTTGGATATATCTCAAAGGTCAAAGTTATTGAAACTCCTTTGTTAAAAATATGTTTAGACATCTTTTAAACATAGTTACAGCATTGAAAGTTGCTTTTCAAACAGTAAAGTGTGGTGTGGCAGGCAGAATAAAATCTCCTATCCCCAAGATGTCTAAATCCTAATCCTTGGAATCTTTATTATGTTATATAATACATGGCAAGGGAGAAGTAAGGTTATAGGTGGAATTAAGTTTGTTAATCAGATGATCTTAAAGGAATTATCCTGGATTATCCCAGTGGAGCCAACATTGCCACGAGGGTCCTTAAATGGGGGAAAGGGAGGAAGAAGAGTCAAAACCAGAGCGATGACATTGTGAGAAAAACTGAACCAGCCTTTGCTGGTTTTGAAAATGGTAAGAAGTCATGAGCCAAGGAATGCTGGTAGCCTTTAGAAACTGCAAAAAGGCAAGAAAATGGATTCTCCTTTATAGGCTCCAGAATGCTACACAGTCCCATCAATGCCTTGATTTTATCCAAGTGCATATTGGACTTCTGCTCTCTGGCAATGTAAAATAATAAACTTATTTTGTTTTAAGACACTAAGATTGTGGTAATTTGTTACAGCATCAATAAGAAACTAATACAAACAGAATGTTGCTATAATCTGCTTGATTATTGTTCTAGTAATCTTAGGTGTTATTCAAAATATTGGTCACAAATATTCACTAGAAACCTGTTAATAAATTGACTTTGAAAACAGAGGAGGTATGCAACTCTCAGAAAGATTGATAAAATTTGCATCCATCTATCTATATCTGTATCTATATCTATATATCTGTATCATCTATATCTATATATCCAACTATATATGCAAATCTAATAGCCAAATTAATATTCAGGAGTTAATTTGCAGTTATTAAGGCATAATTCTAAAAGCATTTCTACCAGTTTTCTACCTGCCTGCGTACTTAAAGTAAACACTAATAGGTTTGACATTCCCTTTTCTTTCAAATACCTGAAGGAAAAATGTTATTTGGTATGAATTACCTGGATTATTTATGTGACTATAAAATTTAAGTTAAAAAAGAAACTTAAAGATTGAATTAGAAAATGTAACCTAATTTCTTGTTACCACCTGAATGGATATCATTCTTGGAAACTTTAGTCATATAAAAATTATGAACCAGTTAGATGGCTAAATTCTTAATAAACCAGTCAAATTGAATCAATTTAAAAATACTTAAAATATGTCTTTCCTAATTGTATCTCAAGATTTTTATTATTCTAAAATCTAAATTTAATTATAGTGATAACAATAAATTGTTTCATGTGGAAAATTTCTAAAAGTATCTCAAACTATATTAAAGGCCTATCATTTCCATAATCCTTAAAGCTTGTTTGATTATCAGTAGCAGCCTGATATAGTAGAAGGTCTGTATTTACAATGAAAAGTAGCCTTATAAAATTTTCCTTGGTGGATAGGAGACTTTTCTTGTTACTGAAACAGCAGAGATAAAGAATGAGATTAGCTATCCAAATGTAACAAAATTCCCTACATGTATTAGGTATTCTATATGTCTAAACTGTGCAAATTAAATTTTATAAGAAAAATTAGGGATTTCTTTCAAGATATTAAAGTATTGTTAGTTTAAGTAAAAATTAAGGATAAATTTCTAGTAATAAAAATTCAATATAAGGTTTATTTTGTAACAATCTACTTTTGTTCTAGTTCTCTTGATTCTGCTTGTTTTATACATAATTTTAAGACCAAGATATACTGTATAAGAATGACATCAAGATTTCTCATAATCCTTACCCTGTCATTATTTTATTTTATTTGTGAGGAATTTATCATAATGAGATGTATGAATCTATCCTTGAACTGACCATTTATTTAGAAAAAAATGTCATTTTCAATGATCATGACAGATCAACTATGAATATCAGAAAAAAAAAAACCTTTCAATAAACTGACTTCAATCTATAAAATTGACTTTAAATGTGAATATTTTTTTTCTTAAATATAAGTAACGTCAAAATTATTTAAAATTTATTTTTTATGTGTAAATAACCTCAAAATGTATACAATTCCAAGGAATATTAGGGAAAAAAGCAGCTGTTATTGATTTAACTTCACCATTTCTGTTAATGATACTTAACCTATATTCTGTTTTACCTTCTGAAAAAATTTTATATATCCTATAACCTCAGTAAGTGTATTTTTACACCAACTTTCTCTCTGATGTTATTTTTACACACATTTTCACCTTTTTTTTTTTTTTGTGGTATGCAGGCCTCTCACTGTTGTGGCCTCTCCCGTTGTGGAGCACAGGCTCCGGACACACAGGTTCAGCGGCCATGGCTCACAGGCCCAGCTGCTCTGCGGCATGTGGGATCTTCCCAGACCGGGGCACGAACCCGTGTCCCCTGCACTGGCAGGAAGACTCTCAACCACTATGCTACCAAGGAAGCCCCACATTCTCACATTTTGATAAATCTGTGCTTTTTATTCTATGGTGTTGTAAGGAATCCATATTACTTGGTACCATAAAACATGAATATTTGTTGAACCATAGATCTCAACTCATTATGAAAAATTTTTCGCTAATATACTGTACTGTTGTAACATATTCAACCTACAAATAATGAAAATAAATTCAGTAAATAATTATTTATTAATAATTAAATACTCTATACGATGGCATTAATCCATGATTGAGTAATCAATATTAATTCATTATGAGCCAGACACTAACCTAGGCATTAGATATATATCAGTGAACATGATCATAAGAGTATTTTTAGCTAGTAAAATAATAGAATTTATTATCATAACATAAACATAGTCCAGTTGTTTTATTTCCCCATTTCACAATTTCAAACAGTTCACAGAGTATTGAGCACCCAACATACTGGCAGATATTTTGTTTAAAGCTAAATTTTATATTGTCACTATACTTCATAATATATAAGATTTTTAAGTGCGGAGATTTATAATTAAATTTTGATGGTTGAAACAATGGGAATTGAAGGTATACAGAATTAGGTTCAAAATCTTGCTTCAACTATCTGTGAAATGGTCAATATATAGTATTTTGACTTTTGTTTCTTCATCTGTAAACTAAAGATAACATTTACCGTGTGAGGATTAAAAGATATAAAGAATTCAGAATTATGCCCTCCATTAAAGGTTGTTATTATTTTAACTTCTTATTTCTAATTGTATAGCTTAACTAGTAGGAAAATAGACTGTATTGTATTTTTAATACTATAATCAGATGAAATGTATTCAATAAATGTAATCACACCTAAAACTGATTCCAGGACTGGTGCCAGCTAACACTGTAGACTAAGAAATTCTCAAAATCCTGTCTTCTATGAAAACAATGAAAACACTGGCCAAAATATCAGAACCAAGTTTTTTCAGGACTCTTAAAGCTAACCAAAGGCTTTAAGCAATCCAGAGAAGGTTTATTCAAGAAAAACAACTTTACCTCTTAAAGAACAGCAAGATTTGTCATGCTTTAGCTTACACTAGACTCATTCTCAACCCTTCAGCTCAGTAGTAGCTTTGAAAAATAACAACCCATATTCCTGGGGCAGCTTGGTAACCCCTGGAGAGAGTAGAACTGAATTGAAGCTATTTGAAAAGCCTCATTCCCAAAGGGTTGTCATTATATTACCTGTTTTGTGGTCCCCTGTAAGACCTACTTTTAACCTGATACAGAGCTCACCCAGTGCTAAAAACCTTCTCCCAGAGAGCTGATGTTTAAAACAATTACAGGCAAGTGTTTTGACATTTCAGCTTCCTGAGGTGATGGATAACAGGAAGTACATAATAGACTTACCAAAAGCTTAAAAGAAAAGGTGGGGAATGAATTTCAACAGGGCCTTTGATAAGCCACAATATATTCTTGGATAACTACAAACACATAATGGTAGGCCTGATTGCATTCTCAGGAAGGACCTGAGAAAGCTCTCAACTTTTGCCTTTGGCTGATATTGAGGCTCTGTATGAGCAGAAGTAAAGACTAAGGGTAGAGGTGTAAAGTGCCTGGCTGAGTGTTGAAGGCATGGCTCAATAGACACAAAAATCTTCTCAGCAAAGACTAGGAGATTTATAGTTACAGGCATTTAAAGAAAGTGCTGCCCAATCATTAGCTTACCAGTTAGCTATTCAGGTAAATACTTCAGTGACCATGCATAACAAAGAATACACAGTTTAGAGAATTAGTTAAGAAAAGTAATTAAATAAACAAATAACAAATACAACTGTCAGCAACAACAAAAAAATATCCTGGGGATGGGGGAGAATCTGATTTCTAGAGTTGCCACATTGTACTATTTTAAACTGTCAGTTTTCAAAAAAAATATAAAACATACAAAGAAATAAGAAATTATGACTTATTCATTGGAATAAAACCTATAAATAGAAGCTGTCCCTGAGAAAGTGCAGACATTGGACTTATTAGATACAGACTTTAAGCATATATTTTAAATATGTTCAAAGAATGAAAGGAAATTATGTCTAAATAATTTTTTTAAAGCATGGGAATAATGTCTCACTTAATAAAGGATATCAATAAAGAGGTAGAAATTGTAAAAAGAAACAAGTAGATAATCTGGTATTGAAAAGTACGATAACTGAAATGAAAAATTCACTGAAGACTATCATCAGCAGATTGGCACATGCAGAAGAACCAACAAAGTTAAAGATAGGTCAAATAAAATTGTCTATAGGTGGAAAAGAACTAAAAAAGAATGAAGAAAAATGAAGAGACCTGTGCGACACCATCAGATGGACCAATATATTCACAATGGGAATCCGAGAAGCAGAGAATAAAAAATAAATAATCTCTGAAGAAATAATCGCCAAAACCAGCCCCAAATTTGGTAAAATACATTAATATACACATCTGAGAAGCTGAATGAACTCCAATAAACACCTAAGCACAACATAAACACTTGAAAGACAAAGACCAAGAGAGAATCTTGAAAGTAGCAAGATAGATATGACTCATCCTGTACAAAGAATCTTTAATAAGATTGACAGTGGACTTCCCATCAGAAACTGTAAAGGCCAGAAGTTTTCAAACTGTTGAAAGAAAAGTACTTCAACCAAGAATTCTTTACCTTGTAAAACTATCTTTCAACAATGAAAAACAAATTAAGACATTCCCAGATTTATTTTTAAAAGAGAGATTCCATTACTAGAAAACCTGCCTTACAAGAAATAATAAAGGAAGGCCTTCAGACTGAAAGAAAAGGACACTGGAGAGTATCTCAAATGCTGGTGAAATAAATTCATAGGTAAATATAAAAGATAATATAATTTATTTTCTATTTGTAACTTTTTATCTCATTTGATTTAAAAGAGAACTGTATAAAACAATAACTATAAATCTTTTGATTGACATACAATATAGAAAGACATAATTCATATGACAATAACAGCATGATGGAGGGGAGAGAGAATGGAACTATAGAGGAGCAGTTTTTATATATTATTAAAATTAGGTTAGTGTTAATCATAACTAGATTGTTATAAACTGCATTGTTCATTATAATCCCCAAGGTAACCACTAAGAAAATAACTCAAAAATATAATAAAAGTAATGAAATTTGTTAAAATAGTCATTTAACAAAAAAGAGGAAAACAATGGAGGAACAAAGGAGCATAAGACATATTGAAAACAAATAGTAAAATTAAAAATTCAAGTCCTAACTTGGTAATTACCTTAAATGTAAACAGATTAAACACTTGAATCAAAAGGAAGGGAGTGGCATGATATACTTAGAGTGATGAAAGGGAGGAACCTACCACCAATATTACTCTACCCAGCAAAGATCTCATTAAGATTTGATGGAGAAGCAAAAGCTAAGAGAAGCAAAAGCTAAGAGAATTTAGCACTACCAAATCAGCTCTATAACAAATGCAATAAGGACACTACATAATGATCAAGGGATCAATCCAAGAAGAAGATATAACAATTATAAATATATATGCACCCAACATAGGAGCACTACAATACATAAGGTAACTGTTAACAGCTGTAAGAGAGGAAATTGACAGTAACACAATAATAGTGGGGGCCTTTAACACCTAACTTACACCCATGGGCAGATCATCCAAATTGAAAATAAATAAGGAAACACAAGCTTTAAATGACACAATAGACCAGATAGCTTTAACTGATATTTATAGGACATTCCATCCAAACATAGCAGATTACACTTTCTTCTCAAGTGTGCATGGGACATTTTGGGTCACAAATCAAGCCTCAGTAAAATTAAGAAAATTGAAATCATATCAAGCATCTTTTCTGACCACAACACTATGAGATTAGAAATGAATTACAGGGGAAAAAACGTAAAAAACACAAACACATGGAGGCTAAACACTATGTTACTAAATAACCAAGAGTTCACTGAAGAAATCAAAGAGGAAATCAAAAAATACCTAGAGACAAATGACAATGAAAACAGGATGATCCAAAACCTATGGTATGCATCAAAAGCAGTTCCAAGAGGGAAGTTTATAGCAATACAAGCCTACCTCAAGAAACAAGAAAAATCTCAAATAAACAATCTAACGTTACACCTAAAGGAACTAGAGAAAGAAGAACAAACAAAACCCAAAGTTAGCAGAAGGAGAGAAATCATAAAGATCAGAACAGAAATAAATGAAATAGAAACAAAGAAAACAATAACAAAGATCAATAAAACTAAAAGCTGGTTCTTTGACAATATAAACAAAATTGATAAACCATTAGCCAGACTCATCAAGAAAAAGAGGGAGAGGACTCAAATCAATAAACTTAGAAATGAGAAAGGAGAAGTTACAACAGACATTGCAGAAATACAAAGAATCCTAAGAGACTACTACAAGCAACCCTATGCCAATAAAATGGACAACCTGGAAGAAGTGGACACATTTTTAGAAAGGTATACGCTTCCATGACTGAACCAGGAAGAAATAGAAAATATGAACAGACCAATCACAAGTAATGAAATTGAAACTGTGGTTAAAAATCTTCCAACAAACAAAAGTCCAGGACCAGATGGCTTCACAGGTGGATTCTATCAAACATTTAGAGAAGAGCTAACACCCATCCTTCTCAAACTCTTCCAAAAATTTCCAGAGGAAGGAACACTCCCAAACTCATTCTATGAGGCCACCATCACCCTGATACCAAAACCAGACAAAGATATTACAAAAAAAGAAAATTACAGACCAATATCACTGATGAATATAGATGTAAAAATCCTCAGCAAAATACTAGCAAACAGAATCCAACAACACATTAAAAGGATCATAAACCATGACCAACTGGGATTTATCCAAGGGATGCAAGGATTCTTCAATATATGCAAATCAATCAATGTGATATACCATATTAAGAAATTGAAGAATAAAAACCATATGATCATCTCAATAGATGCAGAAAAAACTTCTGACAAAATTCAACACCCATTTCTGATAAAAACTCTCCAGAAAGTGGGCATAGAGGGAACCTACCTCAGCATAATAAAGGCCATATACAACAAACCCACAGCAAATTTCATTCTCAAATTGAAAGCATTTCCTCTAAGATCAGGAAAAAGACAACAATGTCTACTCTTATCACTATTATTCAACATAGTTTTGGAAGTCCTAGTCACAGCAATCAAAGAAGAAAAAGAAATAAAAGGAATCCAAATTGGAAAGGAAGAAGTAAACCTCTCACTGTTTGCAGATGACATGATACTATACATAGAGAATCCTAAAGATGCCACCAGAAAACTACTGGAGCTAATCAATGAATTTGGTAACGTTGCAGGATACAAATTAATGCACAGAAATCTGTTGCATTCCTATACACTAACGATGAAAAATCTGAAAGAGAAATTAAGGAAACACTTCCATTTACTATTGTAACAAAAAGAGTAAAATACCTAGGATTAAACGTACCAGGAGAGACAAAAGACCTGTATGCAGAAAAGTATAAGACACTGATGAAAGAAATTAAAGATGATATCTGTTGATGGAGAGATATACCATGTTCTTGGATTGGAAGAATCAATATTGTGAAAATGACTATACTACCTAAAACAATCTACAGATTCAGTGCAATCCCTACCAAATTAGCAATGGCATTTTTTTATGCAACTAGAATAAAAACTCTTAAAATTTGTATGGATACACAAAAGACCCCGAGTAGCCAAAGCAGTTTAAGAGATATGGGAACATATGTATATGTATAACTGATTCACTTTGTTATAAAGCAGAAACTAACACACCATTGTAAAGCAATTATACCCCAATAAAGATGTAAAAAAAAAAAGACACATGTACCCCAATGTTCGTTGCAGCACTATTTACAATAGCCAGGTCATGGAAGCAACCTAAATGCCCATTGACAGAGGAATGGATAAAGAAATTGTGGTACATACATACAATGGAATATTACTCTGCCATAAAAAGGCATGAAACTGGGTCATTTGTTGAGACCTGGTTGGATCTAGAGACTGTCATACAGAGTGAAGTAAGTCAGAAAGAGAAAAACAAATATCGTATATTAAAGCATGTATATGGAACCTAGAAAAATGGTACAGATGAACCAGTTTGCAGGGCAGAATTTGAGACACAGATGTAGAGAGCAAGCATATGGATATCAAGGGGGGAAAACTGTGGTGGGGTGGGGCTGGTGGTGTGCTGAATTGGTCGATTGGGATTGACATGTATACACTGATGTGTATAAAATTGATAAAAAAAAGTGCAAGTCCTAACTTGGTAATTATCTTAAATGTAAACAGATTAAACACTTCAATCAAAAGCTATAGATTGAAAGAACAAATTGAAAAATGATCCAAGTATATGCTGACCACAAGAGAAACACTTTATATTCAAAAATACAAATCGGTTGAAAATAAAATGATGGAAAAATAGATACCATACAAACAGTAATCAAAAGAGGAGTAGAGAAATTGTATTAACATGAGACAAAAAACACATTAAGACAAAAAATGTTACTAGAGACAAAGAAGGATATTAGGTAAGAAAGGGAGTTGAAATACATTTATATTGGAAGGGAAGAAGTAAAACTATCTCTATTGACAGGTGAAATAATGTACACAAAAAATCCAAAGAAATACACATAAATACTCTTAGAGTTAATAAACAATTTAGTAAGGTTGCAGGATACAAGATCTACATAGAAAAGTCAATGTTGATGCACTAGCCATGAACAATTTGAAATTGAAATTTAAAAACAATTCTATGCACATTAAAAGAATAAACTATTTAGGAACCTATTTAACAAAAGAAGTTCAAAACTTGTGTATTAAAACTATAAAACATCAAGAAATTAAATAAAATTTAAATAAATTGAAAGATATGTGTTTATGGATTAGATGACTTTATATTATTAAAATGGCAATACTTCCTAAATTGTTCTATATATCCAATACAATTTTTATTAAAATCTGAGCTGACTTTTTTTTTAAGAAATTGACTTGCTGATCCTAAAGTTGTTTCAGAAATTCAAGATATCCATATTAGCAAAAACAATCTTGAAAAGGAGGAACAAATTTGGAGAAATGCTTTCTGATAGCAAAACTTAACACACAATTACAATAATCAAGCCTCTGTGGTACAATCATGAAGATAGACATGTAGATTAACAGACCACAATTTATATTCCAGAAATAAACATATTCATTTTGCTCAATTTTTAACATGAATGCCAAGAGAGTTCAATGGGTAAGGAATAGTCTTTTCAACAAATGCTTCTGGAACAATTTGATTTCCACATTCAAAAAAATGAAGTTGGATTCTTACCTCACCCCATATACAAACATTAACTCAAAATGAATCAAAAACCTAAACGTAAGAACTAAAACTATACATTTTTTAGAAGAAAACATGGGTGCAAATCTTGAAGACCTTGTATTAGACATTGATTTCTTGATGTAGAAACTTAAAGCATCAACAAACAAATAAAAAATAGACAAATAAGACTTCATGAAAATAACTTTTGTACTTCAAAAGACACTATCAAGAAAATAAAAAGACAACCTAAAGAATGAAAAGAATTATTTGCAGATTGTATATCTTCTATGTAACTAGCATCCAGAATTTATAAAGAACTCTTACAACTCAATAATTAAAAAAAAAAATACTCCAAAAGAAAAATGAAAGGTATTCAACTAAACTTTTCTCCAAAGAAGATATACAAATGGCCAATAAGCACATGTAAATCTTCTAAGCATCATTAATCATTAGCAAAATGTAAATCAATGCCAAAGTGAGATAATAATTCACACCCATTACTGTGGTTACAATTAAAAAGACAGATATTGACAAGTGTTGGTAAGGATTTGGAGAAATCAAAACCACCATACAGTGCTGATAGGAATGTTAAATGGTACAGTCACTTTGGAAAACAGTTTGGCAGTTCCTTAAAATATTAAACATAATGTTAACACATGGCCCAGCAATTCTACTCTTTTAAATATATACTGAAGAGAACTGAAAACATGTTCACACAAAAAAGTGTACACAAATGTTTGTAGAGCATTATTCATAACAGCCAAAAGATGGAAACACTCACATTTCTATCAACTGATGAATGGATAAACAACATGTGTGTACCATACAATACAATGATATATTACTCAGCCTTACAAAGGAATGAAGTACTGATATATACTATAATGCGGATAAATCTTGAAAACATTATGCTATGTAAAAGAAGTCAGACATAATAGACTACATAGCGTATGATTCTATTTTATGAAATTTCCTATATAGGCAAATCTAGAGACAGAAGTGAGAGTATTGGTTGCCAGAATGCGGATAAGGGGGATTAGGGTGTGACTGCTAATGGTTATGTGGGTCTTTGTGGGTGATGAAAATGTTCTGGAATTCAATAGTGGTGAAGGTTGCACACATTTATGAATATATTAAAAACAACTGAATTGTACATTCTAAAAGGGTGAATTGTATATTATGTGAATTATATCTCAATAAAAGCACTAAATGAACATATATTAGTTCTGCTATATAAGCTTTCAAAGAGAAAATGTTTACAATAGTTGTATTCAAGGGAAAATTGAAAAGTTGAAGAAACTGCAACACACACTACAACTAAATACCATAACAATGCAACAAATCCTTTTAAATTAGGATGTGTTAATTAATTAGTTAAAAAATTTTACAATTTCCAGTAGAGAGTCTTTTCAAGAAAGTATCAATTGATTGGGTGATATTTCTTAAGTAAATTCTAAAAGTAAGCAAATGTGTATGGTATAACCCTAATTTTGAGTTTCCATTAAACTGTAAATAAGAATTATTATTATAATATTATCATAGATAAAATGAAAATTCAGAGTTCTTGCCAGAAAACCTAAAAGAACATATGGAATAAATAAAATCTTGGTAGTATTTTCCCTTCATAACAATGCTGTTTTTTTGAACATCAACTAATTACAATAAAATATTAAGTTTAGGGGAGTCATAGAACTAACCTCAAAAATAAATTAGGCAGTGCAGTTACTGATAACTAAGGTAAGTGGATGCTTTTATACTTGAGCCTAAAATTAGATTATCAAGTTAAGTAGTTCTGTTATCTGACTTTCAATCAATCCTGATTGCTTTAGCAGCTTGAAAAATGTGGAAGAATATTCAGAAGTATATATGATTAAAAAGTAGTTTTGTTTATAGAGTTTTAAACAAAATTCCAATATCATTTTTCATGATGAAGCTATGCATGGACTATTTTGGTATTAAACTGAAATGCAATCATATAGCAGGCATGAAAGAGTACATTCTCAAAGTGATCCACCCAGGCAGACTCTTTGGCTTATACTTCTGCCTCTGAATATTTTGAGAAAATGTTGAAAATTGTATATAGTTCTTTTTCTAGCAATCCCATTTGAAATTTATCTCTATGTTATTGTAATGCAAGGTCACAATATGTTAAATCTTCTTACAAAGCATACCATGGAACTTTAATATTAAAATCGTAATTTCATATATTTATGAATAAATAACTCTACCTCTGCCTCTATCTAACTTCCATCTCTAACTATAGCTATACTACTAATTTTCTCCCATGTCATCCCTTGCCTATTGGAGAGAGATTAAAAGATGAAGGAAGGGAATTAGTATAGTGCCTGGCATGTACCAGATACTCAAAAAAGATTGTTGAATAAAAGGAAGCAAAGGGAAAGAGGGCTGTCGAGAGTTGTCAAGAGGCCTGTGAAAGAGAAGGTTGGGAGGAAAAGGCAGGTTTGTGCAAGACTTTTAGGAAACTCTTTACTCTCAATGTACATTAGCATGAAAGGAGCAATAGGGCTGCATCTACAAATGTAAGCCAGTTTGATGAAATATTGTTAGAAGAAATCATACAATCATTTAAAAATAACCCATTGTTTGAAAGTGACAGACTTCATCTGTCGCTGCTTTGAAACGTGAACAATGAGTAATGTTTTATACCTACTCATTAAAAGTTGGTGATTATTATTACAATTATCATCAAAATCAATATTTAAAAAAGAGAATAGCTATTACTTAGTGTCATACAGTCTGCCTTCTGCAATCATCCTTTCTTTCAAGAGCTATGTCTAAATTAATGATAACAGAATCACTCTAGAATTTAAACTTTTGGAGTAAAAGTAATTTCCATAGTGTAGCATGAGAACTAATTTCAGTATTTCAATTCAACAAAATATATTTATCAGAAATGTTTGGAACTAGTTTTGTCACAAATTATACAGATATTCAGGAGTAAAATTTTAAATGAAGTCCATTTCTTTGATTAATTAATATTCACATATTTTCTTCTACTGTATGTCCCCAGGTTTATAGTTACATCTTTGACCTACTATAATTTTTTTGGATCTGTATTTTGGGGTGATGATCTTTTTCCAAATACTTTGCCAAATTTCACAGTACAATTTGTTTAATAATTCATACATATTTGTTTACCTCTGGTTTTGATTATTTTTTAATCATATATTAACTTCAGGTATGCATTATGGTCAGCTTATTTACTATTTTACCACATTGATCTATCAATTTCTACACACCTACCATCTTGTTTTTGTTAAAGCTTTATATATTCTGACATTTGCTGACAAAAATCTTTCCCCTCTTTTTGTTACTTCTCTAAATATTCTTATTCTTTGCATTTTAAACACATTAGAAAAAGCTTAAGAAGGCCAGAGTCAATATATTTGGAAAGTATTTAATATGAGTTTTCTAAAGTTCCCTATTTCTTCCCTCTTATCTTCTAGGATATTGTTACATTTGGAGAACAGCAACAAATATAGACAGCAAAGAAAATACAATTTTTGTTAATCTGATATAAATTCAAATTGTGTAAAGCCTTCAACAGTCAGTTTCTTCAAAATGCAAACTGTTAAAATTTTATAAATTTCACTTGGATTCTAAATAATAGGTAAATAGTATATTCCATATGTTTACCTATAAGCAACAATATAATTAGATATGATTGTAGTTAAGAACATGAAGCATTTTTCGATCTACTTGAATGTTGTCTTATTAAATGAGCATTGCAGTTCATTATTTTGTAAGTTGTTTTCTGTTTTTAGCTTGGTGATATTTTGGACCAGTAATAAGTGATTTTCAAGTGAAGAAATCAATGCTTTAAATTGTCTGACACACAGCACTATTTAGAATCATTTTTATAGCGGGTGAACCTAGGAAATACACCCTGTGAGCATGAGCACCATGAATACCACATGCAGTCATCTATTATATAAGTATTTTAGATTTGTTTAATAAATTACATGCTCTTGTTTAATATTCTTAGAAATTCACATTCTTACATTCACATTAACATGGTAAATTATATTGCTAATCTTTTAAAATTGAAGTATCACATTTCATATGAACTGGAAGATAGAAACTTTTCAGCCTTCTGGCTCAAGTTCTGGTAGTGATACATATTGATTATTATAAAACGCTATACAATACACGTTTTAAAATCGTCCATGCCTCGAGATTAACAAGCACCAATCAGTGTTCTCTACTGAAGGCTCCTCTTGAAAACTACTCAAGAATTTCAAGGAGAGCAAATTGCAATGCATTGTGTTTCTTAAGAGCCTCAAACATATGACAAAATGTCTGCAATTGAAAGTGTTGACTTTGATCTATACAGCCCTTTGCTGTTTCACATTGCACATTGTTTCATCCCCCATGACAGCGAAAATCAACAAGAGTACCTTTCCCAAATGTTTTCTGTTTTCCTTTGAACTTTGGCCAGCCAGGGGGAAAATGTCCTCAGATGAGCAAGGATAAATTCAAGGTTTTCAAGGGTTCTTTGTTTGTTTGTTTTTCTTCAAGGTATAATATCAAGCCAATGTATACCAAAGCCCTTTTTTTCTCTGCAGCCCAATCCCAAATCCCTTGTCTTCGAGAGGTATCTAAAGCTTTTTTGATGTAGCAGCCACTAGTCACACATAGCTATTGAATACTTAAAATGTGGCTAGTTGGAACTGAGGTGTGCTGTATGTGTAAAATGCATGCCAGATTTCTAGACTTACTATGAAAAGAAATGTAAACTATCTTATAGAAAATTTTTATATTGATTACCTCTTGGAATAATGATATTTTGCTTATGTTGGGTTAAATAAAATATATTGGTAAAATGAATTTCACCTATTATTGTTTTTTTTTTGTTTTTTAAATGTGGCCCCTAGACAATTTAAAATTATATATGTGTCCCTCATATTTCCAGTGACAGTGCTGATCAAAATCAATGATAATAAATTACTTGAACTTGAAGAATCCTGGGCTATATTCTCAGATAGACAATTTACCTAATGAGAAAGTTGCCTTTTCAACAATCAATTGTTATGTGTGTCCTAGAAAAAAATCACCTGTTTGTAAAGTATATTTCAATAGAAAAATTCTGTCTCATAGTAGATTCAGCTTTTGATATGGCATCTGCAAATGAAAGTAAAGTAATATTTTATCATTTTACTGTGTCAGTCAAATAGTATCAATTTCAAGGCAATGTAAGAGTGATGTAAAATAAAATTATGCTTTATGAAATCAGGGTTACTATTCTTATTAGCTGTAGCAGAAGTAATGTTTATGGGTCATTTAAATGTTCAAGCCATGATTTGCTAACAAGCAGCTGACCAATATGTCACCCAGCAATACTATTTATTTCCCTACAAAGA
>NW_020173112.1:55667-140337 GCF_003031525.2 Neophocaena asiaeorientalis asiaeorientalis | reverse complement strand
AAAGATTTTTTAAAAGACATTAGTATATACTCAGAACATAAAGTTTAAATTGTACATTTTTATTCACAAATTATATACTGTTTCGAAGCTATGCCAAGAGTTTTTATCAGAATGATAACACTAAAGTACTGCACCCATTTTCTAACTTTAATACACTGCATAGCCTCAAAAAGATACTAAATTTTCTACTAATCAGTCAACTTTTATGTGATAAATAATATCACATTTGTTTCTTTTTTTTCTTCATTGTAAAAAACATTAAAAAACAATATAATTTTATCATAAGGCATGTTTTTTCTAATTCTATGTGTCACTGTATAATACATAATATGGTGGAATGAACTTGTTATGCATGATCTAAAGAAAGCAATTTTAGATAGTAAAATATGCAAATGCTTCATTAGACTTAATTCCTTTCACAAATATTGCTCTATGACATTCTAGAGTCTACTATTAGTAATCGAAAACAAAACTAACAAAACTGCATATTGATTTAGTCTTTTGGTCTGAGAATTTAGGGAGATACTATATAAATTAACATAAAGTGATTAATATTATGGCCTGTGCTATAAGTTTTTCATTTTGAAACTTACACATACATTTTCATTAACTCCTGGCCATGAAAAAAAAAAGATACCTTATGAAAAGACATTACTTTTCTTACTAATTGACATATGAAAAACTCCATATCTATCATGCATAAGGATGAATTATATTTTATGTTCACAAACTATTATTAACTAAGTAGTTGGATGAAGATAGGTGAGGTGATTCATTTGGCTGAGAGGTAACTCATTTCCCCAGTTTTTCCTAGAACCTTCCACTTCAACCTACCTTTCCCCACAACATTCTAATCTCTAAACAGCTTCTCCTGACTCAAATTCAACATTTCAAGTCTAAAGTAATGAACTCTTAAATTACAGCTGGCCCTTGAGAACTAACAATATATATGGAAACCTCTCTCAAGAACAGATCCATGAGAGCTATCTGAAGGCCAGAAGGGTAATAAAACACTGTAATGATATGCCAACACTCAGCTTGGACAACTGAACATTACTATGGACAATGAACGACTGCAGGTAGACAAACCAGTTGACGTTCTATTGCTTAAACCCTAGCCCTCAATGAAAACAGAAAATGTAATTGATATATTATAGCTAAAACTCTCACCTTACATTAAAACATGTCCACAAAAAAGGAAAGTACACTTGCAAGCAAATTCAATGAAAGGTATTAATTTATAAATGTTTATTAATGTATGTTTTCCTCAGAAGGTGGTACAAAAGAATTTGCTCTGAATGAACTGACAAGTATATATTTGCAATTTCATACTTGGGGACAAGTAAAGCATACCAGAATTAAAAGTAATTATCTTACTACTAAGAATTTGCATGTATATATCTTATTTACTGTGAGGGAAAAAGCCTACATATTTTTGTATTTAAGAAAAAACTCAATGTCATCCCTGGTTATCAGTTACTTTTCAATAGAAGAGCTAAATAAGCAAAATGATCTTAGTTTTATAAATTTATGATTAGACTCACAGAGGGCTTTTTCCTCTTATAAACTAACATTTAACTACATGAAATATGCCTAAGAAATTGTGCTATGTGAGTTAAATAATAGCAAGTCTACTCAAATGAGTTGATGAAAAATGGATATATAAAATATGGTATGAAAATTATCATAGAATATAACTACAAAAGGTACTATGGTGTTTCAGTGCAGTTGGAGGCAGAGCCCAGTTGCATTATGAATATACTAAATAAATATCAATTACAGCAAGATTTAAAATATGAGTTTAATTGCAATGATCATTACTCATTGGTGTATTGATAAAGGTTTAAAAATCTAAGTAATAGTAGTGTTTTATACAGGGAAAGTGCTTTAATTCATTTTGTCAAATGAATTTCTATATTATTTTGCCTTCCTTTGCCTCAGTTTCTATCTTTGCAAAAATGGATAAAATGATAGAACTTACACATAGCAGGGGTGTATTAAGATAAAAACATTTGTAGGTTATAGGGACTGCGTATAGAACTGTACACACTTGTTTTTTTTTAATTTGTGATTATTATTATTATTATTATGTTGTCATGTTTTAGCAGCATGACTTCTCCTGAGGCTTAAGCATAATTATGATTACTAGATTTTTTTAATGAGGGAAAGAAGAAAATGAAGACTCTGAGTTTAAATGACTTGGCCAGTATGCATCTAGTCAGGTGCAGAACTGTCATTAGAACTCTAGATGTCATGGCTCACATTCAAATGCTGTTTCCACTATGCCTCTGAATAGTTATGCTCAAAACACCTTGACTTTGCATCACAACCACAAAAATATCACCATGACTTTATATAGCTCTAGTTTCTGAACAGTATCTATCATGGGACACATAGAAACTAATGAGAAGGGGAGAGAAAAAATGAAAAGTACATGTAATGCATCCACTTTCACATGAATAACCCATGTAAATGTTGAATACTCAAGACTTTCATGAGGAGTAAAATATTTAGCTTGAAATTCTGCTAGTTAGATGATAGTTAAAAATTTATCATGGACATTAAAACAAATTACATAAGATCACAAGAGAAATATGCCAATGCAATGTAAAAAGACCAAAGCAACATTGAAAAAAACATTTAAAATACCAAAAATAATAACACATGCTGTTAGTATTGATGATATGTCAAAATTAAAAACTAAAGGGGAAGTTCTTTACATAACGATTTAGATTTTTATGACTGATTTCAGAAAAAAATATTCTTTGAGTGCTATTTCCACCCGGTCAAAATATTGATGGACTGTAACATATTTTAAAAGTGTGTGAAGTGAAATGAATTATTGTCTTAAATAGCAATGAAACAATATGATAGATCCATCCTGAACTATGAAATACACAATAAAGAAATTGGTGCATATACACAGAGAATGCAAATATATTTGGAACATTCAAAATATCCTGCATCATTTTAAAACTTTATCAGCACAGTAAAATTAGATACATTTTAACTGATTGCTTAAACTCCATATTTAAAGGTATTTGTTTTCTGTTGACCATGACTTAGTATAGATTCACATGTAATCCATATATATTTTTTGGCAAAGAAAATGCATATTATTTACAAGTTCACAAAGAATGTCAACTTGGATTATTTTGTTAGGCATGTATACAGCATTCACAGTTTACACATCAACTTCAAATGAAAATATACAAAAGTAGAATTATATATTTAATGCATCCTCAGACAAATGCCTAAATATGCTTATACTGTCAGAGGAGAAAAATGAATAATTAAATTCATAGGTAATTTGAAAGTAACTACTGTAAGTCAAATAAATGACAACAGGCTCACATTAACATCTAAAGATTAATTACACATAACTTGGAAAAAGCATCCAGTTATATAAGATAACCAAATGACTGATACCTTTCCTAGATATCAGTTCATTTTAAACATACTAAAAATGTGTTTGAAGCAAACAGTTGAAATTGCAATGTTTTATGAGAAATGAAGAGGCCAAAGTTCTTAAAACAAACACAAATTCATTTTAAAATGATAAATGCACCATGGTTATGATTTGTGTTGATTTCTACTGTACCTTTCTTTAGTCCAGGAATGAAAGCTAAAAAGACAGTTTAACAAAGTTAAGTACAAATAAATATTTTCTTTTATTCCCAACATGTTACATTAACTAAATAAAGGTAAATTGTAATATATTGCAATATATGTTCAACATCATTTTTTAGAGAACGTGATGACTGAGATAGATAAGGTAGAATACTGATAACCCATAAAAATCTATCTCCTATAGTATGTTTTTCTAAACTCAGACCAAGCCTATGCTATATTCTGACCTCTTGGGAAGTCATGATTGGTCCTTCCCCTGAAGGCAATGTATTGTTGAACTCAACATTTTGCAAGAACTCAGTAGATTTTCTAGCTTCATTGCTGATGATAACAAAGTATAGTCCTCTATTAAAATTTCACTTTTTCTCCTGGAACCTCCTACAGGAAGTGTAGCATAAGGAAAACATTGTTTTTGACTTAACAGGTTGTTTTTCCTCCAAATCCGATTTGAAAAAATCATGAGAAAAAACAAAACATCAATGGATATTAATATTAGATGGCACAATAGAAGAATTCTTATCTTGGTTAAGACACTTTTTCTATAATACAGCTATTTTCATAACTAAAATTTCATTTATTTTTCACAATTAAAAACGGGGGATTCGAGATCATTATATTTATTATCCAGATAAATAAATTATGGCACTGCATTATCAAGTGACTTCCTTCAAAACACTGAGATCACGCTTGATCTAAGACAAATAGCAAAGTCTATTTTTAAACAAAACAAAGTAATTATATATTTATAAATACTTTGATATGTGTTGATCCGGACAAATGAATCACAGATTTATTCTTTGTAAAATTTTAAAGCCAACAGTAAAAATGATTTTCTGATATATTTAATAACACATATCTAAAGATAAAAACTTTAAAGGTAAACATTTTGAACTTGTTAAAAATCAACTTTGGATTAAATTTGAATATTATGAAACTAAAGATGTATGAAATGCTTAGAGAGAAGGAATAGGTCAAAGACAGAAAAATGGAGGTGAAAGTAATGTTTCTATACAATAATATGGATTAATTAGAGAGCATTGCACAACATTTTAAGTGTCATTGACATATACGTGGCACATTTATTTTTCATCATAAGGTGTTTTGTCCATAAGCAACGTAATTTAATGGTAATACAAACCAAAGCATAAAGAAAAAAAAAAAGTAGTGTTTTCACAAGGCACTTTAGGTAGAATTGATCTTCTAAATAATATTCATCAACCCTGCACCACTCAAATAATGGTTCTACTTCAATGATAAGTCTCTCTCTCTCTCTCTCTCTCACACACAATATTTTAATTTATTATTTGAATTAATAATTAATTCCTATAATACTTTTTAAAAAAAATCCTGTAATATTTAAATGTAGAGTTTTCAATATACTGGAGTGAGAAAGAAAGGCTGTTTTAAGCAGAGAAGTAATAAAGTGCTTGCTTTCATTTTTAAGTATGTAATTTCAGTGTGTTCTAGACCTAGTTATTAAAATCCTTTCCAATTTGGTAACTGAAAAGGTCAGAAAAAAAAATGTGATAGGCCTAGACTTATTTCTAAGGGTAAGGAGGTACAAATAAAAAAAGCAAAACAAGTGACATGACAACAATGAAAAAGAAAACAAACACATTTTAAAAATCTATCCCAGGAGACATTTAGCTCCCAAGCTGAAAAATGAAAATTGGTTTATAAACTAGTAAAGTCAAATATTGATCAATTTTCTTTAAAATTCAGGACAATAAGCAGATTCTGCATAAAATTTTCAGGACAGTTCTGAAGAGACACAAATTCATCACATGAAAAATAGTCAAAAAGGGAACAATTTTCCCCCTCTAAAGCAATATTAAGTACTCATATGCTGACACAGAAATTAATAGATACATTCTTTATATTAGGAAGAATTTTTACATAAAGTTCATTTCCAAATGCATTCCTAAATTTCAATTGCTTCCTAATGTTTAAAGGTTTATCATTGATATTTTTGAAGCATCCACACTGCTCAAGATTTTTGCAAGATCAAAATAAGGATAATCCTTGCCATTTGAGATACTAGAATCTACGTGAATCACTATGACTGAAATGAATTATTTTACTAATTAATCCAACTAAAGTTATATTATGGATGAGTATACCATTTATGTGTAACTTGAAATTTTACTAATAAATAAAATAAATATATCTAACAAGTTAAACTTGCTTTCACCAAGAAAATTGTTTTCAGGTTATTAAATATTCTGCAATGTATTTAATAATAAATGTATTAATTCATAAATTTAAGCCATTAATAGTTCAGGTATCATTAGTTTTACTTACACAAATGCAATAATCACATAAAAATTTAAGTTTGTGTACGTGCTTACTTTGAAATATACTTGAGGTTTTAACATTACTTTCTAAATTTATTACTCAAATATCTTAATTAGTAAAGGAACTTAAGTAATTAATTAGTAAACAACATGAATTACTGGGATTCTTGTACTACAAAGTTTAAATTAAGGAATCACATTTTACAGTAAAAAATGCAGCTTCTACGTAAGTCACATAAAAATTACAAAAATTTATCACAAGAACAATACCAGAACATGTTTTATTACTCTATACAAACATATTTTAATATTCCTTCATAATCCTAGCATAAATGTTTAAATACTCAACATGCACTAGGAACATCTGGCTAAATGTGAAAAAAAATATCGATAAATAGATACTGCTTGAATAGCTTAAAGGTCAACAGAGCTCACCACAAAATTGGTTGTGTTGCCTTAATGTTTGTTGATCAAATATCATGAACCAATCTATTACTGCCATTTACTTCAAAAAATATTAACAATTGCAGTTGTTTTATCATGTATAGTTTTTAAAGTCACATAATAAAGCTACTTTAATGAAATTTTAAAAGGTCATTACCTTGGGGGTAAGTAAGATTTGGAAATATTTTTAAAGACATTCATTTGGAGATAAGCAGATATCTTTGCCACTATAGTCAATTGAAGGATAATGTTTTCTATAAGTATTAAATAAATATTTAAATATTTATTTATTTAATGCATCACCATGTCTCAGTACATTACAGTGTTTACTATGCTTCTTAATATAGAGAAAAATCTGATAAATCAAGATTCAATTCACCTAAAGACTAACATATTCTAAGTTATGGACTAATTTTTGAGAACAAGTTCCTCATTCATTTTCTTATGTCAAGCCACACAAGAGTTTGTACTGAAGGTCACAGAATATAGCTGAATCGATATGAAAAACAACAACAACAATGTACTTGAAGATGTAATGTCAAATTAATTGGTCAATACCTAGTTTTCTTTGAATAATGCTAATTTTAAAGCGTTCCAGAAGATGTGCCAAGAAGATCCAATTCTTGATGTATAATCCAAATCACCCCAGTGCATCTCTTGTTTATTGCAAAACTAATAAGCTACAGCATTATTATACTTGAGTCTGAACCACAAAAATAGTGAAGCTCAAATCAAATTTTCTGTTCAAATTGTGTGAAAGGTTAAGGCTACAAATGCAAAAGATGCAAGGTGATTAGTATAATGAGTACCTTATTTACAATAAAAGCAATGTTGCAAGTATAAAATAAATTTCTCATCTCTGTATATTAAAATTTCCATTCATATCAGTCCTGAGTTTCTATAAATGTTAGTTTACTGCTGGATTAAAGAAATATTCAGGGAATTCCCTGGCACTCCAGTGGTTAGAACTTGGCAATTTTACTGCCATGGCCTGGGTTCAATCTGTGGTAGGAGAACTAAGATCCCGCAAGCTGCACAGTGCAGCCAAAAAAAAAGAAATATTCATTTCCAAATTGACAATCAAAATCATAGTGTTGGCTTTATTGGAGAGACTAAAACCTAGAAATTAAAAGGAAACATTTTCACTAATATGCAATTACCATTCTCTACATTAATAGGATTTTGGTTAACCAAACTCATGCTGAGCCATACCAAATGGCTTATTTTCCTTTTTAGCCTAGAGTTGTATATATTTTTAAGTTTCTGAAGTTAACACATTTTTCCTATTTATTACAAAATATTTCTAATCCATAAACTATTGGCTGTATTTTCTGCCTTTTTATTTAGGGGATATCTTTGGGACCACAGCTTAGAGCTGTATGTCTTTTAAAATTCCTGAAATTAACTCATTTTCCCTATTCATTACAAAATCTTTCTAATCCATAATCTATTGGTTTTCTGGCCTTTTATTTAGGGGATATGTTTGGGACCAGTGTAACAGATAGTACTTTCAAATGTCATTTTCTTTTTTATGTTGACAGTGTTTGTACTTCAAAGAGCACAGAGGTACAACTTAAATTTTTTCTAGAATAAAATAAATTCACAGGCCAAGGACCAGAGCCCTTAGAAAGTCATTTGATTCAATATTCTTAGTATACATATGAAGAAATGAAGTCAAAAGAAATGAAATGACTTAAAAAGTACAAACTTGCAACTAGAAGATGAACAAGTTCTGGAGATCCAAGGCATAGCATACTGGTTACAGTCAAAAATACTATATGACATACTTCAAAATTGCTGAGACTAGCTCATAAATCTTCTCACCTCAAAAAGAAATAATAATTATGTGACATGATAGAGCTGTTAGCTAAAGCTACAATGGTAATCACATTGCAATATATAAATGTATCAAATCAACATGTTGCACACTTTAAACTTACACAATGTTATACATCAATTATATCTCAATAAAAAATAAAAATAAATTTAAAAAATAACAGGAAATGAAATTACTTATCTATGATCCACACAACAAATGAAAGGAAGAAGTAGAATTAGAATTCACATTTTCTCTACCAAAGAACTCACACACTATGAAATGTTTTACTGATGGTTTATTGACCATTTCGAAGAGATGGAAACAATATGTGTATCCGAACCTATTTGCCCAAGATAAACATTTACTGCAGGGAGTATCAAAAAATCAGTGCTTTTAAAATATATTTTGGGGAAATGCCAACTTAGATGAATATTAAATGTAATTTACATTTTCCTGTACACACCAATTGACAAGGGCAAACAAGAGAAGAGCATACTTTACGAATCAAAATCTTGATTTGGCAAATCAAAAAAAAGATAATTCCTAATAAAAATTGTAATTTGTAATTTAGCTTGGTCCTGGAGTGTTATTCCTCCTTTCCTTAAAGATTTAAGTCAAAAAGTTCCATCTCAAAATCTGACCTTAATGTTTTAAATGGTTCAGAAGCATAGGGAGTGAATCTAGCCAATCATAATAGTTCCTTTTGACAGTTACAATTAAGAGAAGAAAAAATCTGAGATGTACAGGGCCAGATACCTTAGAGAATAGGACTCCTGTGAACACAGATATTTTGGCTTCACTTAATCACTTTGTAAAACTGTTCTAAGCAGCACAAATGCTAATTCCAAATACTTCTGGTTTAGTTTGGTTATTTAAGGGAGAAGATCCTTCTTTTAAGAATTGTGCTGCAAATTCCCTGACAGTCCAGTGGTTAGGACTCCAGGCTTTCGCTGATGAGGGCCTCGGTTCCATCCCTGGTCAGGAACTAAGATCCTGCAAGCTGTGCAGTGCTTCTAAAAAAAAAAACAAAAACAAGCAAACAAACAAAAAAAACCCAACCAAACAAACAAAAACACACACACAAAAAAACTATAAAATAAAATAAAAAGAGTTGAGCTCACTCCCCCAACTTCAAAACAAACAAACAAACAAACCTCAAAGAAACTGAAACATGAAGGATTCTGAACTTTTCAAGAAAGCAAAAGTTGGAATATAAATGTTTTTACAGTTCATTGAAAGGACCTACCAAGGCCCTAGTTACATTATTCTGAGAGGTGTATAAAGCTGTTCTGAAAATAACACAAATTTAAATGATCTTGAGAAATTCCAAAAACAAAAGCCTGAGGGCTGGATCCATTGTCTTTTCATTTGGCAAAGAAAATACTAAAAAATCAATATTTATGAAATCTGCCTCTAAGCTATCCAAAATGTTTGAAACAATTGTAGCTCTCAAATATTTCACACCTTTTAATACTCAATCTGTTATTGAGTGAATGAATTCTAAATTAAGACCATTTTAAAATAGGACTTGATGGTGTATCTGTTCTTTGGGTCCATAGAGAAATTGATTTTTGAAGCATTTTCCTTTGCCTGATTTAATGCAAAGTACATACCTCCAAAGTAATAGTGTACAATTTTCACACTACTAAAGGATTTAAGTTTTAAAATCTCTTTGTGAAATTTAATATGATTTTCTTTTAATCAGTTTATCCAATTTTAGAAGCTTTGACTGGCTTGTCAATGACCATGAGTTGTGCACACAGAAAAATAACACAGATAAACCTTAAGTAAATCTAGAGATATGTGCTAAATGTACATGTACTAGTTTTATTAATATAATGAAACTTTCTTTTAAAAATAAGTTACTTTTTAGATTAAAAAACTTTTGAATATATTCCCTCACATTTTCACCAAACTGTTTGCTCTATAACAAACGAATTAAAAAATCTGCTGTAGTAGGAAGAAAACAGTAGGTAATTAAAGTCTCTGTATGGCATAAGTGGACATGATATCAGGGAATGGCTTTTACTAAAACACTTCAGATTATTATTTCATTAATGGAAATCAACTTTGTGAATTCCAGAGTATTTTATCCTTCCACATGAATATATGCATTGCTAAAAATATTAGGCTCTGCATACCATTTAAAGTACAATTTAGAGACAAAGATGTTTCATTGGAGAAACATTTATATTTATAATATGTGCACATCTATATTTATATTATAAACATATTCTGTATATTCCTTATGTATAATATATGTGTAGTATATGAAATAGGAAACCAGGAAAGGAAATAGTTCATATAATAACCATTTGAAAAATACCTGATTTAATTCTATTTTGGGCAGAGGTTGATACATTTTTGTACACAGGAGCATAATTTTTAAAAATCCATGAGAACTAATTTCAATAACATTCTATCTTTCACTATCAGTAAATATTATATGGCTCTCCAAAGCAATGTTCTATTAATTTCACTTTAAAATTCTCTGAAAAATGAGAAAGATAGTGAACACTATTTATTGATAGTATTTTTTCTCCCAATGCATCAATTTAGAGAGATGTATCTGGATGTACTACTTAGAAAATTCCAAGTAAATTGGTTATTCTATGATGTATCTCTTAATATTTACATATCACATATTTAAGTAGATAAAATGACTGAAAGAAAAAGTATGGTGTTAGAAGGGCAATCTGACTTGATGATTCTCTTTATGAACATGTTTTCATTTTCTCATATGCTACGTTAGTGCCTAGGAAGTTGTGATTTCTTGTAATCACAGTGAATCAATACCAGTTTAAATCACAGTACCAAGTTGGTATTTTTATATAATTGGAGACTTTTCATTTATTTTCTATTTTATAGTCTTTCTCTCTAATGTATATTTTGCTGGGACTTTGTGCCAGTGTACAGAACACAAGCTTTGGCAGAAATTTTCATTCTTGGAACTAACTGGCTATTCATGTGTTGTATTTTAACATTTGGGGAAAGGAGTTAACCTTGAAACAATAGGCCATTTCTAAAAAATAGTCTCAAGCTAGTTTTATTTTTTCAACTATTTGGGACATTATATTGAAGAAAAAATGAAAAGTAAATGTATTGGAAGACCTATTTTTCCATTAGGACAGTTAAAAGAATGAAATAAAATTCACATTTATGTTTGCTTGATATCAAAAGAAGTATGATCATTCTTTTTATTTTAGATTTAAATTATTTTAAAATCTAGTGCTTAATGACACTAGCCATATATAATTATTATCCATAAAATTATTTAGTTTTATATTTCAAATGTCAATGGATAAACCTGACACATGGACATCTGGCTATAGATTTTAGGAATAAACAAGAAGAGACATTTTCCATGTGGTGTAACATTGGGTATCTACTGTGGAGAACCAATCTCCTTTGGTGATATGTTGATAAGTATTTTACAAATAAAAGAATAAAGAGTAAAAGACAGTGCCACAAACATGAAGAAGAAATGAAAAGTAGAAGTAAGCTATTTCAAACTGAATTAAATAAAAGTTTATATGCACAGGAAGAGAAGGAGGAGTATGAACGACTTATGCTACCAGTCTGACAGATGAACTGACTGCATAGGACATGTTAAAAGGTTTTTTTGAATAAACCAAATGCTATCTGCCTTAGAAATCATCTTCACTTCATGATTAGAAGACACAGATTCAAGGTAATAGCTCTTTGAATACACAAAATATAAATATTATATTTTGGTATTTGCAAAAGAAAAGCATATCAGTTAGAGATAAAATATTGCCTAAGATCTACTTTTTACATAATAAGAAAGAAAATATAAATCTTTCACATAGTATAAATTTGATACTTTACTTGCTTGAGTTCTTAAGTATTAATCTCTCCCTTTACTTAGCTAAGTTGCTTCAAACATAGAATGATAATATTTCTGCTAGCCAGGCTGGGGAAATGATACACAAATTGTGTCAAATATGCAGATTAGTATTGCTAAGAATCTGAAATTTGGCCTAAGAGAATCTAAAGCATGACCAACCAAGACGTTTATTTAAAATGTATGTCACTTCTATCTGGTCCTCCAGTGCTCACTGCACTCAGATGAAACATTATGACACAAGGATTTGTAAGAAGGGACAATTAAAATGTTCTAGGCAGGTCCTTGAATCCCCTGATCCCTAAGTAGCAATATTTTCTTATTCTGTTTCTACATTTGTACTGGATCAGGCAGGGAAGAAACCAGTGTTAACTCAGTTTGCATAGTTACAACTCACTGAAAAAATTCTAAAAGTGATTCTACATGTTTTTGTTTAAATAGAATTAAATTCAATTTTATTTCTTTAAATTAAATTTAAGGACTACATGTAGTTTTGTTTGTAAAAATTGAAGGGGAAATTTTGTAATTAAATTAAATAACCAAACCACAATGTATGTTTCCAAAAACAAAATAATCTGATCTTTACCCTGTAATTTGAAACATTACACCTGGATTTCAAGTGCCAAGGGAAAGATAAAAATACTCATTTTTAAAATAATGAATACTACTTGATTTAAATAAGACCTAAGAATATTGTTTTTTCTTACTAGAAGAAATTTTTGGATTTTTATTTTTTAGAATATATATTATCCTTTAGGTTAATGAAGATAAAAGAAGAATTTGATATATGGTTTTGAAATAAATATGCATGAATTTCTAATCCTATGTTTTTAAACTTTACTTCCTATAAATAGTTAACTGAATAACATCAAAAAGAACCAAACCTAGTGCATCATTACATATTTTCAGCAAAAAAACATATATGGTTATCAATAAACTCTGAATACTATCACAAAACTCTCATTTTGAAAAATAGGAACTTTCAGGAATGGACACAAAACATTCCCAGCTATCAATTGGCTCTTTAGTTCAAATAATTTAAATGAGATACATTAGAAGGAAGATATAGGATAGCCTCATCCACCAGAGGGCAGACAGCAGAAGCAAGAAGAACTACAATCCTGCAGCCTGTGGAACAAAAAACACATTCACAGAAAGATAGACAAGATGAAAAGGCAGAGGGCTATGTACCAGATGAAGGAACAAGATAAAACCCAAGAAAAACAACTAAATGAAGTGGAGATAGGCAACCTTCCAGAAAAAGAATTCAGAATAATGATAGGGAAGATGATACAGTACCTCGGAAAATGAATGGAGGCAAAGATCAAGAAGATACAAGAAATGTTTAGCAAACACCTAGAAGAATTAAAGAATTAAAGAACAAACAAACAGAGATGAACAATACAATAACTGAAATGAAGAAGAAAACAATAGCAGAATAACTGAGGAAGAAGAACGGATAAGTGACCTGGAAGACAGCATGCTGGAATTCACTACTACAGAAAAGAATAAAGAAAAAAGAATGAAAAGAAATGAAGACAGCCTAAGAGACCTCTGGGACAACAATAAAATGCAGCAACATTCACATTATAGAGGTCCCAGAAGGAGAAGAGAGAGAGAAAGGACCTGAGAAAATACTTGAAGAGATTATAGTCGAAAACTTCCCTAACATGGGAAAGGAAATAGCCACCCAAGGCCAGGAAGCACAGAGTCTCATACAGGATAAATCCAAGGAGAAACATGGCAAGACACATAGTAATCAGATTGGCAGAAATTAAAGACAAAGAAAAATTATTGAAATCAGCAAGGGAAAAATGACAAATAACATACAAGGGAACTCCCATAAGGTTAACAGCTGATTTCTCCGCAGAAACTCTACAAGCCAGAAAGGAGTGGCATGATATACTTAAAGTGATGAAAGGGAAGAACCTACAACCAAGATTACTCTACCCGGCAAGGATCTCATTCAGATTCAATGGAGAAATCAAAAGCTTTACAAACAAGCAAAAGCTAGAAGAATTCAGCACCACAAAACCAGCTCTACAACAAATGCTAAAGGAACTTCTCTAAGTGGGAAACACAAGAGAAGAAAAGGACCTACAAAAACAAACCCAAAACAATTAAGAAAATGGTCATAGGAGCATACGTATCGATAATTACCTTAAACATGAATGGATTAAATGCTCCAACCAAAAGACACAGGCTTGCTGAATGGATACAAAAAGAAGACCCATATATGTGCTGTCTACAAGAGACTCACTTCAGACCTAGAGACACATACAGACTGAAAGTGAGGGGATGGAAAAAGACATTCCATGCAAATGGAAATCAAAAGAAAGCTGGAGTAGCAATACTCATATCAGATAAAATAGACTTTAAAATAAAGAATGTTACAAGAGACAAGGAAGGACACTACATAATGATCAAGGGATCAATCCAAGAAGAAGATATAACAATTATAAATATATATGCACCCAACATAGGAGCACCTCAATACATAAGGCAACTGCTAACAGTTATAAAAGAGGAAATCGACAGTAACACAATAATAGTGGGGGACTTTAACACCTCACTTACACCCATGGACAGCTCATGAAAATAAATAGGGAAACAGAAGCTTTATATGGCACAATAGACCAGATAGATTTAATTGATATTTATAGGACATTCCATCCAAAAACAGCAGATTACACTTTCTTCTCAAGTGTGCATGGGACATCTTGGGTCACAAATCAAGCCTCAGTAAATTTAAGAAAATTGAATTCATATCAAGCATCTTTTCCAACCACAACACTATGAGATTAGAAATGAATTACAGGGAAAAAAACATTAAAAAACAAACACATGGAGGATCAACAATACATTACTAAATAACCAAGAGATCACTGAAGAAATCAAAAAATTCCTAGCGACAAATGACAATGAAAACATGTTGATCAAAAACCTATAGTATGCAGCAAAAGCAGTTCTAAGAGGGAAGTTTATAGCTATACAAGCCTACCTTAAGAAACAAGAAAAATCTCAAATAAACAATCTAACAAAAAAAAAAAGAAAGAAAATGTAATTCAAAATTAATTATATAATCTAAATCAAGGCTTTTAGGAGTCATAAATATATAATAGAATGTAGTACTACTACTAATAAATGTGTTGCCACTAAACCTAAAAATATTAATACGTATGTGTGACTTCTTGACAAAAAAATGTCTCAAAGAACAAATCTTTACACAGGTGAAACTATTTTCAGGCCATGTATAATACAAATCCGAACATATCCTGTGGTAAAACAATGCAATGCATTTAGGGGCATAGAGTAATTTAGTAATAAATTCTCTCACAATATTTTTGGTCAAAATTTTTTTTTCAGGCTAATGGGCTATGGTATATTTAGCAAAAGATTGCACAAAAATAACCTAGAATAGTGTCTGGCATCATTAAGCATTTGGCAAATATTTGTTGAGTGAATGAAAACATGTTGAATGTTTGAGTGTCAATATGTCACAGTCACCCTGTAACACTAATTCCAGATCAGTGAAAAATAACGAAACCAAATCTAAGGATGAAAGAAAAAAGTCTATAATGTATGCCTGTATCAAAACCATTTCTCACCCTCTTGGGGCAAATTTTCTAAATGGTCTTTTTGTCAGACTTTTGTATAACCTATTTCTGTTATAAAGAACATCCTTCTGCATCACTGCCTTGGTTTGCCAGGTCATGAGTTCTCCACCAATAAGAACTTCTGGAACCCTACATTTTTCATGATTTTTAATCTTAAAAGAAGAAAGAATACTTTTTGCCTACTCTGTTTTGTTTAGGCAGAACTTCCAAATCTAAAATACCAAATAAAGCATCTCTGACATTCATTAGACCAAAAAATATTTATCATTTATTATGTTGTAGGACTTGCTGTATATTGAGAATACTTTGGTGAAAAAAAAAAGAACATGGTCTCAGATCACCTGGCACTTTTATTCTATTTAAAAATATATATATCTATTGGAAGACATGCTAATGTACAGGTTTCTGTTTAGCATTTTTCAGCAGTTTTGTCCTGTCTTTGGTATGTTGTCTAAATGGCTTAACCTCAGTGAGTCACTTTAAAATGGGAAAATTAGGTGTCATTTTCCTACAGGTCATTGATCCAAATTATCTGTATATAAGTACAGGTACAGATCATAGAACATCAGGTCAATAGAAGAGTACATTCAAATTTCACTTGATTTGCAGGTACTTGCAATCACTTTACAAGCCTTAATTTTAAGAATGTAAATATTTTAAGTACTATTTCAAATGGAAGAATGCCTTCTTTGGTTTTCAAAGGACATTTAAATCATAGACTGTCTCAGAAACAATTATTCAAAAATAGTTTATAAGGCAATAGAGAAATGTCTAAAAGATGCTGTAGGTAGTATAATAAAATAGAAAAATAAATTTCATTCTGTTGACCAAATGGTTGGGGTGGATTCCATTTTATGACTTTTGAATTTGATAGCATTTTTAAAGAATCTAAATTTGACTATTGAGTAGAAAGAACACTGACCCAGTTTTCAAATACCTATGACTACACTCCTTACTTGGTATGTAACCTCTGCTGACTTAAAGTACTTTGCCAGGTCGATATATGTTTATAGTTCAAACAATTAAGATAAGAGTTCACCATCTTATATTTTCATAAACTAGTGTTAATTAGGACCAAATTCAGAATGGAAATTCATGACTATAATACTTGCTATCACTTCTATATGCTGCATTTCTGTGGCATGCAGGAGTACAAATGAAATGTTTATTACACAGCAAGAAAACTAAGTCATTTTTCTAGTTTCCATTGACATAGCAATCAAGGAAGTCACTTGGTCTTTATCATTAATGTATAATCCCAAATTAATATTTAATACTGCATAAGATGTATCATTACTGGTCACATTTATAAGACAGATTTAAGAGAGGAAATTGTATACCTCAAATACTATTATAAATGTTGACACCTCTATAAATATTCAACATAATTATAATTCTATATGGGTCATTCTCTAAGTATGTCATGGAACTTGTAATAGAGGGACAGAAGACAATAACAAAAACAAAGGTACAGAAATAAAAGAAGGAAGACATATAAATGCCACAAATATTGTATTGTTTAGTATGCCATTATATATCTCATAATATTATATATGTATATATATGAAATTTTGCTTTGTTTTTAGATCATCTCAGTTTTGCACTGTAGTGCTTGAAGACCATTGCTATACTCTTTGTCAGGGTGGATTCATCTTTGTTCTTACAGGAAGTCTTTATTGTAGATGTTAAAGAACTCAGAAAATGAGTGATTAAAGCTGCCTAAGTTTACAAAGTTGGTAATATTTGGACTCAATCTGATCCTGATGCTTATATTCTTTCTTTTGATAAATGTTTTGTTTTGATAAAAGTCTGTACATGAATCAATATGCTCAGAAAACATTCATCCTGGATGTAATATATGCATATTTATATATCATGCTATCTAATCTATGTATACATATCCATAAATAGATAATATTAACATATAATACAATGCACACATTCATGTGTACTAAAATATCATTTTTAACAGTTCTTCAGTTTTCATATCAGTTCTATGAGTACTCTCAGATTCATAAAAATATTATGATATAATTAGCAGATGAAACTTTAATACCCATTTGAATGATTACTGATCACCTTCCTGTTTCCTTTATTTTGAGAATTTTAAAATCATTGAATTTAGCCCAAGAAGAATTTGACATGATTAAAAGGAAAATTTTGCTGTTCATCTCTCTAGTAAAGTATTTTGTGATCCTCAAACTAATACTGTTAAATAGTTGACCATAAACAAAGTAGAATGCCAGAAATTTGTGGCTCTTCATTAAATTAATTGCAATTAATCAAGTTTTTTTGCTTTCCTTATCATGAAGGCTTTTCTATGTTACATTTAGCCTAACAAAGTTTTGAGAATGTGCTTTCTTAGTAAACATATTTTCTTCCCTTGTGACACAAAGAATTGATGGAATCTAAGATAAAACTTTACCTTCATTCTCACCAGAACTCAAATGGTAAATGATTGGAAGGTATTTTAAGTTTTTCCATTTAAATACTGGTTCTCTAATTTGTCTGCACATTTAATCAACTGGATAACTTTGCAAAACTAGCATTTCCAGGCTCTATTCCCAGAGTAAATGATAATATTGGCCTGGAGTGGGACATGGCATCAATATATTTTGCCTTTTTTTTAACCGTGGTAAAGTATATATAACATAAAAATGTACTAAAAAAGAATTTCCATTAACAAGATCCACAGGTGATGCATCTGGACATGAAAATTTGAGATGCATTCATTTTAGCTACTCTAAAAATCATTCATATGTACTTTAAAACTTTGTATCTCTGATTAAAGGCTGATGCTGCTGTCAGGTAGCAGTCAAGTAGCTGTGAAGGATATACACAAAGTGCAAACAAACTTTTTAGATATTAGAGGATTAAATGTATTGTGTTGACTTTTCATCAAAATTTCAGTTTGGCTATGTAAATGCAGTGCTAAATTGTAGTGACGTCTACCATAATTAGATGTCCCACTTTGATATGGCAAATATTTTAACATTAATAAATTAAAAACTGTCTTGACAGGCCTCTACTTAATCACTTCATTGGTCAAACAAATTCATTTTTCTTTCCATGAATAAAACATACTGACTTGTTGACCTCAGTAAGCTGTATGTCCCCAATTAGGATGCTACTTTATAGTATAGTATGTCCATTTACTTTTTTGCTGCCAAAATGTGTTTTATGCTTAGGAAAAGTTAGATATGTGTTCATAGACATGTTAATATCAGCTGCATTTGCTATTAAATTTATTTAATTTAATTAAAATCTTAGTTAACTAGTAAAATATGAATACAAAATAATTGTTTCAAAGATTAAACTGAGCTTTTCAGAAAGAGTTGTTAATGGCAAGATGCACCAAGGCTTGTCATAGAATTACGTCTGAGCAGGATAACAGCAGAAGATTCAGGAAAAGTACCATAAAATTCCAGAAGCATTCCATATTCAGAAAGCTTTTTAAGAATGTTTAAATACACACTATTTTATGGGACCCAAAACTGGCAATTACAGACTATGTATTATGGGTGTGGTTTTTGTAATAAGATGGTGCATGACTCTAACCAGTGAACATACAGCTAAAGAAAAGACAAAGACATCAAATAATAGAAGATAAATGTGAATTTATTTGTTTCAACTATTTATGAATCACATATATTTAAGGTACATATGCATTTTAAAATAATTTACCCCTTCATCTGATTTCTTTGGTAAAGCATCCTACAACTGGTTCTAATTGTATCTGTTAATAGGTTTCCTATTAGAATTGAATAGGGTTATGTTCTTATAAATAAGAGTCTTCTAACCAAAAGTTTGTTAATCTTATCAATAAAATTTAATTTTAATTTCTGGTCTTTGTGGTTTAATTCTTGGTGGGTGTGCATGAATATATGTGTATGGTAAGAAAATTTTCCCAGTGATCTGTGATGGACACAATTCAATAAACTTTTATATTTGCCATTTCAGGAACTCTATAATAAATAAGTCATTCATTCAATGTGAGATGAAATAATAATTTTTTAAATTACACAATTATACATTTTCAATTTTAAAAAAACCTATAATATACTTTTGTTTGTTACACATACTATGTGTCAAGAACTCTTTTTGTATTTATTTTGTTCCTTCAACAACTGTCTAAGTTTGTAAATATTACTATTTCATTCCTACTTAATGGATGAGGAAACTGAGTTTCAGATAAGAAGATAAGGGGCAGATCTGAGATTGAAATAAAGGGGTTTCTGACTTTTGAGACCTTTGTGGGCTTAATCACTGCATGAAAATATTTCTTCAGAATGTTCCCTGACAGAATGGGCAGAACACAAGGCAAGCTCTCATGTAAGATTCAAAAACAATTTTGAGACTGGTTTTTAACCCAAGTGTTATCATTACACTTTTGTGTAACTTTGTGCAAATAACCTATCCTTCTGCCTCAATTCCAGATCTGTGTGGTGGAATGTTTGTGTATATTATTTTAAATATTCACTTTAGAATTGAAAGATTTCTTGTACTCTTATATTAGGGACTAATTTTTGAATTAGCAGGTTGACCAGAGACTCATTTTCTCCTTATTCTCTTGGTTGGTATCCCTTCTTGTTCTTCTCACTCACATGAGAATATCCCCCTGATAATGCTATGAAGTCAAACAAAAAAATTCAATTTAATAGTCAATTAAAATTTGTGGTAGAGAAGATTGAAGTTATTTATTATATTAGAAGTTAATCAGAGAGTGTTTGTGCTTTTCAAATATCTGCTTTGCCCTGGTTTTATTTAGTTGACTATAATTGCCTGTTCATACTGTCTATACATGAAATGTCTAAGTATGATACCTGTGCTATTTGCTAAGATTTTTCTCTAAAAGTAACATTCTACATGCTACTTGTAGGGTAATGATTATAGTCCATCATGAATGAGCAACAAATTCAAAGTATGGCTATGTTGATCTTCCTGTTCTGTACTAATTTAGTTAGGAGATGAATGTCAAACATTTATTTGTTTAACTTGGCAAATAGAAGTAAAGACTTACGTTTCATTTGAAGAGGATCTTAGAAAAGTCCTATATTCTACATCACATTCAAGTGGTACCTATCTGAAGAATGTCAAAGCCATCTGCAAATGAGCAGATTTACTTATGTGAGTCATTCTAAAATGATCTGAATATCTGTTACTATATATTTTAAAGTATAATGCTTTTGCCAGCTAATGAACAATAAAATTCAGGCTATAAGACATTAGTGAAAATGAATTACCTAAGCCAATACTTACATATATTTACATGTATTAAATACAATATAACAATACTTACATATATTATAAGAATTTTACCTTTCAAAATTCTCAAATTGGGAATGGTTAAATCCTGCTCTCTATTTCCCAACTTTTTTTGTCTGTGTGTTCATTCTCTTTAGTTCTCATTTTAAAAGATAATGGAAATTACATATAATCAATTCAGGACAATTTTATTTAATATTCTAGTTTGTATGTGCTCACTCCTGGGTCTATTTAATCTGGAAAAAAAAGCCACATTATTTGCACACTACATAGGAAAGAGGAGAGGCTAAAACTGATCTAGAGTCAAATACTGGGTGATATTCAGGAAGTAATAAGTATTCTTGTTCTTTCTTTTGTTAATTCTGCCTCATAATCCCTTGAAAATGACTTTCTAAGATTAAAAATCTAGGTGTTATTAAGTAATTATACAGAATTTAAAATTTGACTTGGCTTTGGTGAAATGTTAAGCCATGAAAAAAAATAATATGAGGTTAAATTAAGAACTTCACTGAAGTTGGAGGCATTTGATGACATGTTTAATTCATTCAGGATTATCATGGAATCAAAGTGTAGGGGCAAAATAATAATTTTCTTAATCCAGTCTGCTACCTCATTGCAAGACTGAATTTTAGTTATCTGTGTTACTCTTAATTATTCTCAAGAGAGATGACTCTACAATTTCCCAGAGACTTTATCCAATGGCCTATCTTACTCTAAAGAAGCAGTTCTTTAGAGCTAGTACAATATCTAAATTTAATTCAAAGGTTTTTTCTATACTTAGTGAAAATAAAGAACTGTTGATCTTCAAATACTCTGTTTTCACTAAATATTTAAATACTTGAAAACAATTTTAAAATCACTTTTCAACCTTTCCTTCTCCCAATTCCTTTATACTTTTCTCATGGGTTATGTTTTCTTCCCCTGATTGGTTGTTTTGTTCTACTCTGAATACTTTCGTTGTTGTTATTGTTGTTGTTGTTGTTGTTGTTTTAAACAATCCTCATAACTCATGGTGCCCCAAACCCTAACAGTGGTAAAGGAATGATATCAAAGTTCTTCTGTTCCATGTACACTGTTACTTATAAGATTTATACTTTTCTAAATTGATCCAACGTGTGTGATCCTACTTCTTTGTTGCAAATTTAACTTTGGGCCTCATTAAAATCTTCACTGTAATTTGGTGATATTTAAATCTTTTTACCAAAAAAATTGTTCATTTTATCACATAATGAAAAGAAAATAGATTTATTACTCATGACTGGTGGATCAGTAAACTACATTGGCTGCTGTCCCTTATGCTATGCTTACAAAAAACTAAACAAATAAAAATCCCCCTTAATTCTATCAGCTCTAACTTCAATTTTTTCTTCAGTTATCTAAGTTTTTCTGAATAGTCTTTAAATTAAGGTTGCCCTTAATGATAAGCACTTTGAGTGACTGTATCCAAGATCTGAATATTACACCTTTCATCTTTGAATTCTCTAACATGTTAGTTAATAAATTTACTACTAAAACATTGATTTCTTTAGGATGCATGTTATCCAACTTTATAAAGTGGCTTCCAAACAATTCTTTCATTGATACGCCATAAAGCTAAATCTCAATCATACTTGGCATGAACTATTGAAATCTATGTTGGCATTAATTTGTATTTTGAATCATTTTAAAGCAATTTGTGGTATTTAAAAATATGAAATCTCACAAATTTAAGAGATCATTGGAAGAATGGTTTAAAAAGTTAACATTTAACATTATTTAACAATGTTAAAATCGAGACTTGTATGTACTTGAGAATCTAAAGGGAAAAACATATTAGCCCGTCATAATAAAAGCAAAAAAATTAAATGAAAAAGCTAGCTATCACAGCATTGTAATTAAGCATGATTATCAAGTAGAAATGACTTTAAAAGTAATATTTTATACTCCATACTCTTATATTATATCCTATAATTTATAATACTTTTTGGTTTACTGTTTTCAAAAAGTCTTTAGTATTCCAAAGTTTGTGACTAAAGTGTTCTCTTCGAATCATTTTGCTTTAAATATCTCTAATGCATAAGCAGATGCAAAGAAAAGAAGGAGGAGGCAGGAGGAAGACAGGGAAGGAGGAAAAGAGAGTTGAAATTTCTATGTTGACATATTTTTACACACCTAAACCTGAACTCTCAAGAAATTCACAAAATGTCTGTTTAAAATGCTTCGAGGAATGATTACTTAAATAGCATGTGTCTTTAAAAGTAGATAAAAAGACTTTTAGCATACTTTTAAATTTTAAACTCAGGTGTTTTTTTCATACTCTTACAAATATATGTTTTTAAACTATAATGGTTTTAGTACTAGGTGATTTGATCAACAGCTACTCAGAAAAGCTGCACTTTTTTTAAAAATCATCATATGGAGGAAGACCCCATGGCTCTGATTCAGTATGTAGTCTGTCTATACTCTTCCAGATTGAGGTTACACACTGTTGTCGTTTTAAGCTCTGGTCTCTTATTTCAATATAATATAAATGGTCACAATCCAAGGTGATCACTAGGACAGCACAGAGCTAAATTATTTTTATTATTGCTGCACACTCAGTGTTATTACCTTCAGAGATGTAATCCTAGAGACACTCCTCTTTCCTTCTTCATTTTTATGACAGTTTATAACCTCATTTTAATTATGTAAATGCCATTAATCCACAATGGCACCTAAGAAGCCCAAATGAAGTCTGAGTTATATATTTATGCACAGTCTCACATTCATTGAAAGGCCAGGTTTCTCCTGTGTGTTTCTTTAACAGAAAAATACCCCCCAAAAAAAAAAATCCCATGTATGTCTACGTGCCATGTCATGACATATATGCTCAAGTGCATCAGATTTCCCTTAATGAATGCTTGATGCATAATTCACTTTTTAAATTTAAATACAACAAAATCATCAGTTCCCTTAACTAATACTGCATTGAGTAAAAGCAACAGCACACAGGTACCTTTTTTTGTTTTTGTTACAGTGTGTGTCATGTTTTCTAAAGTATGCGCTCATATAATTTTTAACAAAATGTAAAGAATCTTTCAGGTTATGATTTGACTTGTCATTAGAGTAGGATTATGGAAAGGATGATATGTGGATTAAGTTCTTTGACTGAATAATGAGAAGTAATATATGACCTCTAAATTTCCTTACAAGACTGAATTTTTATAAACTCTAAAATATTGCCTTTTGCTTATGTCTGTCTGACTACCCATCAGATTATGTTCAAACAATGCAGACTGCCTTTTAGGCAGAGCCCAACTTTCTATTCAATCTTATCTTCCATTACTCATCAGTCATTCCCTTATTGTTTCCAGTACACCTAAATCATACTTCCATCCTATCTGTTACCTGTACCTGTAATTGTGTTACCTTTCTCATCCATCTTTCTGCAAGCTGTACTTTAATCGAGGCTTATAACAGCATCCTTTCCCATCTTCCAGTTCTTTCAGACTAATTCTAAGTTACAATTGTTTTCTTACATGACCACTATATGTGTACAAGAATCATATGTATTACACACCACCTATGAAAATTTCTACACTCTTGCAGGATTTCTGTTTCCATTTAAATCTGTGGACCATCCCATGTGAGAAATCTCTTCTGCTTCTCTAAAAGCCTCAAAGGCAATAATAGCACATTGCCAGAGCAAATGATACAATTAACAAAGCCAGTGAAATTAATTAATGAGCAGATGTTAAGTTTAAAGAGAGAAGGGAGGACACACATGGACAATTAGCAAATTAATTATAGTCATATTTATGCTTCTATCATTAAGGTCAATTATGCATTTATTTTAAGTAAGGTGATTTATCCTTCATTATCAGTATTTGACTTTCCAAACTTACATTTACTTTTCAAATATATTGATTTTCTGAGTAGGGATTCACCCAAGAGATTCACTACAAAATTTTACTGACACTTGTAGAAAAGATATGAAATTTTACCAAAATGATTATGTGATTATCTTTAAGTAGAATTGTCAAGAGAATTGTGACTTACTTTTTTGCTAACTACCCATTCCTATTGTTGATGTCGATCTTGAGCCATTATATAAAACATATATACATACACTGTATTTGTCTCTTTATTTTTTAAATGTGATTTATATATTTAAGGTTACTTAGTGCCTCATTAATAACAGCACTATGAATTTTTCAAAGTCCGTCTTTGAAAATTCTCATCTAAAACTCCCATGTTTTCATCCCATGTTGTTTCAGCCATATTGTTCCCCATGTTTATTGGTAACAAGGTCAAATGCTTACTTTTACTCAACACTTATGTTTGGGGGTTTGAACTGGCTTTGTGCCCAATCTTATATTCAGGCACTCTGTGCAAGTTAAATACAATTACAGATACTAAACAGCAATATATTAACAACCCGAATAAAACTTTTGCTGCAACACACACTCAAGTTTGATGACTACCCGCTCCTTGATGAGAAAACATCAGGGGAAAAGTTCAGACACAAATTATTTTAGAATTAAAAAGAGAAGACAAAGTCTCAAATAGCAGACATTGTAACCAGATAAAATGACTTATAATATTATTTTTTATAGGTGACAGTTGAGGCTTATATCAAAGTTCACAGTATTCAGGTTTTCTTTATTAAATATTCCTACACACAGCTAGTTCATACTCACAGACAGACAACAATAAACCTGAACAATGCAATTGAAAAAAAATCCCTGTGTATATACCCATGCTATGCGTGAGTTACCCTGTGATGAGATATACCTATTAAGCACTACAGTGGACAAAAACATTATCCCTGCTGTCTTCTAAGTTAGTTAACAGTGATACATTGTTGATGTTATAATTACAGAAAACAATGAAATAGCAGATTAGTACTTATTTTAATTCTTGAATAGTATTTCCACAAGTCTATGGAAGCTAGGGGATTGGTTGTAAGATATAACCATGTAGAAATACCAGATATTAAATCAGGAGATTTCAGGATATTATGCATATTTCTGGTTTCTGGAGTTATTACTTTTTTGCCTAATTCTTCTTAAAACATATTAAATTCATGTTTTATAAGGGAGTTTTTTCTACTATATTTATTATTTTAATGATAATATATGTCAGCTATTTCTCTATGATAGCTTCTATTATTATTTTGTTCATCTATTTAGAATTTATTCTTTTATGTCATTCAGTTTTCTCCATGCAGATTTTATCCAAATCAAGATGGGAGATATTTTATTTGCACTATTTAAAATTAAAAATTTCAAACAGTTTTACTTCTTTGGACAAAAAAATGCTATTTTTTTAAATTGTTGAAGATCCTTTAATTTTGTTAGCCTCCAAATTATTTTCACTATGAATTAGGGGTTTTAATGTGAGTCTTAACTGATGGTATTTTTTTCCTAAATTGGTACTAGACAATCTGTCAAAAAATGAGGAAGTTTTAATTTTGAGTATGGCCATACACCATTACTTAAGGTATCCATTTATTGAATATGTTTTTTAAAATTCAGTCTACTTTTTGCCATTTATATTTTATTCATTATGAGTAAAGATATTTAATACACTCTGCCAAAGACTGACACATTTTGTCCTTTTTTTCCCCTTAAGCTATGCCAATGAAAAAAGTAGTGTCATCTCATTACAAAATCTTGCTATGATTTTTGAAAGATATATTTGTGGTAGTTATAAAAGGTGGTTCACTCATGTTCCTTTCATTCAGCTTCTTTTTGTTGAAGCAAACGTTAAGCACCATACTGGTAAATGGCAAAAGTCTATTTGTACATCATGGCATGAATGTATAATTATAAAAATACGCAGATGATAAATGATAGATAAATTTTAGTTTAAAATACATCTATAAGAACCCTATGTTTATGCTGTATGATTTTAAAAGAGGAGAAAATAATGAAACAGATTATCGTTGTATTCACAATCTGAAGCTAACTCTAGGCAAAGTTAGTTTGATTTTGGTGTTCTCTTGCTTCCATAAGCCTGCTGTGTGTTCAGAGCCTTTTCTCACTGTTTTACCACCACTCGCATCACTGATGTTATTTGATCGTGAAAAGACATGTATGTGTCAAGTTGCACCTGTATTCCTAAATCTCCCTATATCAACGAAAATAGTGACAAAAACAATAATGTATCATAACTGTGCAGGTAATAGGTTTCAAGCACTATACTACGTGCTTTATGTACATGTGTCATTTGATCTGCACATCTACCCACTGAGGTAGGCATTATCATATCCATTTTACAGCAAAGTCAGTATTCACTTTCAGGACTGATACCAAAACACACGTTCCCTTCACAATTCTAACTGAGGATCATTTGTGGAATAAATTATAAAATTCCATAACACTGACATTTTGGCAACACACCACAGACTCCTACCATAGATGTTCTCAGAACATAAAATCTAAGAAAAAGGAATAAGGCTCATGGGACATCTTTGAGCTGTCTTGCATGTCCTTCATATGTTCACAAGGCTTTATGTGAATCATGATAAAAAGTGAATATTCCACAGTGTGAAAGTAGGCCTCTACAGAATGCTTGCAAAATGTAGGTCACCTTTCTGGACCTACAGGAAAGAAGGTTGAATATTATTTATTTATTATTATTATTACTACTGTAAATAATGTCTTATTTATACACTTATTTCCTTGCTACTTTTGGTTGCTTGGTAAGGCCAGATGAAGGAAGGGGATATTGAAACTTTAAAATACTAAATGATTTATAAGTCTTTTTTGGGATAAGTTTATTGTTGGCTTATATTCCCTAGTAGCAATTACAATGACAGTTTCTAAAACAACAACCAAACAAAACCCCAAACATACAAGCCACAAGAAACACCACCAGAAAAAGTCTTCCCTATCATTTCCTACTGCAGAAATTAAAATCATTCATTTATTGTCTATTCCTTGTTAAACCAAGCTACACTTTGCTGTGCCCAAACCCATGTTGGCAGATTTACAGCAGGCTTTGAAGTAATACAATATGCTTTAGTGTATCTCAACCAAAATTGTGTTGAAGATAATTTAATTTAAAATTAAGTCTTAATTAAATTAAAGCATGAAAATGAAATAAATACACTTTGAAAACTTATGAAAATTTGCTCACCAGGTTTTCTTGTGGATTTCCCTAAAGATTCAGAGCTCTAATTATAAAACATCATAGCCAAGAGTAATAAAACAACCATGATGATGCTGTCAATATAATGAGTAGTTATTTTTGTTAAATAATGAAATTTTAACTTTATTTAGCTGTTATATTTCTAAATAAATAAAGACCAAACCCCCATTTTAACAAGGAGTGCTCATAGAAATTACAGTCATATTCTGGCAGGATTTCTTTAGCAACTGTTTTTCATGCATATTGTACAACTATTTATTCATCTCCTACTAGATATCAAACACTGAACTAACTACCAAAGGATATGCAGAAAAGAAAAGGAAGTATTTGGGGCTATACTGCATTTATGAACCCATGTGATGGAATTTTTCAATTCCTGAAAAGGTGATTTTGATGTCACTCATATCTAGGAACATTACATACTGGAGAATAAAACTTTAAAATGGAAGACAGTTTAAAGTAGAGCTTGCTGTGCAAAATCTAATCTATGAAGTCTTTGAACCAGTCTAAATAATATTTCTTTTGAAAGCCACTGATATAAATATACAGCTGGTTATAGGAAAAACTGGTCATAAAAGCTTCAGAAGTATGGTGCCACATGATTTGTAATCAACTAAAAATTCAAAAATTGACAATGAAATTTTTAAATGACTTTGAAACAAATCCTAAGAAAGATGAAAAAATAGAAACAAAAATACCAACAATCCTGGTATAAAAATTCAAAGGGATCATTAACTATGATAAAATGGTCAATTCATTATTATTATTTGAAACATGCTTTTGTTCATATTTGTTGGGTGGTGCATTTCTGGGCCAATCAAATGTTAATAAAATATTTCCAAACCATTTTCTAATTTATATTAAAATATGTAAAATAAATCTAATTAATTACTAGGTTAATACAAATTTAATTGAAGAGTTAGAGGTAATATTTCCTTTATAGTGTTTCTTTAAAGGAAAGACTTTAAAAATTATTTAGGAGTCTAACCTTATCTAATTTTCAGAGGAGTGAAAACAGGTGGACTCCTAGACAGAAGCTAATTAATGTCCATAAAGGTGATACACAGTGAGATAATTCAGTTCCTAAGCAATATCCAACTTCCCAAATGACTGGCTTGACTATATTGTAAGTTGGTGATTTTCAGGCAGAAAAAGATATAGGCAGACAGAGTATGTTCTCATGCCTCTTGAAGATAATGTCTTTAAGATGGCTGAGGGTTGAATTAATAAACATATCACACATGATTGATAGACAATAATAGCTTGATAATAATACCCCCTACCTATCCCTCACCCCCCGCAAAATATATATCTGTGTGTTTACAAATGCTTTGATTACTTGTAACTACGTTTTCCCCCTTACCTTCTTATAGGTGTCAGTAAGCCTAACAAAAATGGAGATTGAGTTCTCTTGTCTTAAATTTGATGACATTCTGCTAAATCCTAAATGTTTCCCTTTTATCATAGTGCTAATTCATGGACAGTACTATCATCTAGGGAAAAAATACCTCTTTAAAGTATATTTATCTTTAGTGGAAAGTGCCTGTGTACAAATTTTATAAATGCATTACTTCTATCATGCAAAACATCAACAGAACATTTTCTTCACAAGTATGGAGACTTAGAACTGTAAGTATTAAAGAAAGTGTAGAAAAAAGTCAGTTTTCAGTTACATTTTGAGGGAGAGTGTTAGGAATCCTGTACTTTTCATTTTATTTCCCCCAAACAATATTATTATATAATATAAGGTGAGGTTAGCTTTTTTTACATCTTTATCTTAAAAAAAAGAAAGAAAGAAAGAAAGAAAGAAAGAATGTCTCCTGCAGGTAAATCTTCATTTTGTAAAGTCAGTAGAAGACTAAGTACAGTGGAATTCACTTTAGCTTTTAATTCTTAGGCATTAATTTCTTATCAGCAAAGAAATTTCAAAGTTGAGGTTTTGAGAATACAAAGATATATTATCTTAATAATCAGCTCTATAAAACATATGCTATCATGCATTACAGATGGATGCAGAGTTGTAAACATGACTTATGCTGTTATTTGTACTATATATAGTGCTGCCTCTGACTAATGACAATGAACCACATATGACAAACTACAATTACAGTACGTTGTACTTTCAGACTATTTCTAACAAATATTTTAAACCAGTCTTCCACAACAGAAATAACACAACTTTGTTCCTCTGTGACTTTTAAATATATTTTTTAACACATCATTAATGAATACAGATTTAAGATTGATGGCAGTGGAGGTTGCAAATTATTTTTAGAGGAGAAATGTTGAAAGTTCAACCACATAGCCAAGACATTTACAGCCCCTAAGAAGACCACACTCCTTGAAATTAAACTGTTCTATCAGCAAGCTTCCTCTTCCTCGGACATAATAAATGCAAAAACATTGAAATTATTATCACAAAAAATGAACACTCTAAAGTAAAATGGATAAACTGCTCAATTGACACTGGAAATGAAAAGTCTAGTCAAATAACTGTGCCAAACTACTGAATAAACATGTAATCAATTGCCATGGGAAATTAATTCTTAACTGCTATTTTTCACATTTAATATATTTTCTTCTGAATCTTATTTAGCCTTATCTCCATCCTCAGATAAAAATAGAACACAAAAGTTCAAAAATGGAATTGGAACACAAATATTATGCATATTAGGATGAACTGTCACAAATTGTGAACTTCCACAAGAAGGCCTAATATTTGGCAGGATGCCATTTAGAGGATATTTTCACAATGGACAAAATCCTAAAGATGCTCACAGTACAGTAAGTTCAAGTCTATTAATTTTAACCCTTGAAAGAAATCATTGATAACTGTTCTCTGAAGACATTAAGGCAGATGGTAAGTTTCATATTCTCATACAAAGCATACTTCATGCTTCTGTTACAGACAGAAGTTGCTGAAACTGAAAGAACATTTCTCTTGTTTAACAATACACTGGAAGTTTTAAGAAAACTTATTATGGAGGAAGAAAAGTCATCAGTTACTTAACTTTTCTTCCACATGGACAAACCTGAGTGTGATATTATCTGTCAGTGAAACTCACCAGGCAGTGATTCTCACAGGGCTATGCACCTCAAGGAGGTTCAGAGAATCTGGGTAGTGAGGAGGTTTAATTTGAAAGAGCACATCAGTTATCACGACCTGCATCCCCTAGAGGTGCATTACCACCCACTCATACTCTCTGAAAATCACGGATCTCTCCTCCCCCATAAGGCACAGAATACTTCAAACAAGGACTTGTGTATAAAATCATCTAAAACTCCATCTATCTCAGCTTTTCATTAGCCAGGTGTGGATTATTCTTTTAAAATTTCACTAACTCCCTGACATTGGCTTTCAATGGCCTGTTTAATTCCTAAAGTGTGTGTATGGCAGATACTATTAATGGACAATAGAGTTACCTATGACATTTATCAGGCTGCTAGATGCCACCTGTGCTTTCAGGGCAGGATGATTCTGTAGGAGGGTGTCTGTGCCCTCCAAGGGTTGACAGACTTCTCAACCCTTCATTTTTATACACCAATTGTCACTTTCAAGACTTATTTTGCTTCCTATGACCCTGGAGTTTCTTTTCAGATACTGTTGGATTTTTCATTGGTCAAGGTAATTTTGTCATATAGGTGAAAGGGAAAAGTCACTTAGCATTCTGAATTATCTTCTCCTGAATAAATGCAAAAGGTTATTTATGCTAGTTCCCGTCATTGGCCACTGAGAAGAAAATTATTTGCTATTTTCTATATAAGCTAAGTTTTTATTTTAAAATTCAGGACCCCAAAACCCAGCACTGAGGCATCTAGAATGCATTTGGTTGGACCCAAGCATTGTCTGGTGCAGGACATAATCAATTCAGTACCCCCGACAGAATTGTGACTGGGCTTTATGCAGTGTTATCCCTCTTGCCTTATTGAAAGCCAGAGTATATGAGTCCATCTGCTCCAGATTCACCCTACCATATGTGTTATGAAAGCTCTCCTGCCTCAGAAGAGAGGGTGAAACTATAAGTACCCAGGTGCCTTGACAGCTGTGGCACAAGCTGCATTTATTTAGTTCATGTTAATTATGTCATCAAAGAAGCTAAAAGGCTAAATTTTCAGATGACACAACAGTGGGAGCATGCTTACTGAACCAAAATAAATAAGTAAACATATGAGAGTTGGCAATGCTAAAAAAAAGAAGAGGCATTTTTATAAACGTAGATGAATAAAGGCCATGGTGTGTGAGGCATTCAACCACTTATTCTATCTGGATGGGTGGGAGGGGGTGTATCGTGTTATAAAAGATTTTTTCCTAGAATGTCAAAGGCACAGAAGGAAATCAAAAGGGACACCAGAAAGTGGAGACTATGACAACTGGTACGTTTGCTTACACATACTCCTGCCTTCCTCCATTATCTCCAGAGAGTAAAGTTGGGAAGGGAAAATGTCACTCACCTGGGCTGGATGAGAAAATAAACAGCGGGCCAAACAGAAGGGAAAGCACAGGAGTGTGTACAAAGCAATCCACTGCCACATCACTCTTAATTTGGATGTTCGGTGGTCGTCTGGGTGGATCTTTTCAAGTCCAAAGAGATAGAGCAATAGGAGAATAAGAAAGACTGAGGGGGAAAAGCCTTGGCCTCAGTGCGTTTCTTCGCGGCCAGAGAACTGGTCTCTGCCAGACCCTGCAGGCGACGTCAGCTGCCACTTAACGGGCTACTTGAATCTCCATGGCTCAGGATAAGTCCCAGCCACCCTTCAGAGGGGAGCCATAGCCCAATAGGCGGATCGAGATTATGGCCTTTGAGGCCCCTCATTGGGTGCCAGAAAAGGTGTTGCAGGAAAGAGAGAGGGGGTGCAAGAGGATGGTCACATCCCAAGTCATGTCCGAGTCCCTGGGATGGCCGCCCAGTGTGAGTTCTTGGCTTCATGCAGGCAAGAATTCAAGAGCAAGACGTAGTAAAGTGAAAGAAGGTTTATTCAGGGAGATACACGCTCCATAGACAGAGTGTGGGCCATCTTGGAAGGCAAGAGGCCTAAATCTTACTTTCTTAAAGGAGAAGAATAAGCAAAAAGCTGAAAGGGAGTACGGAGAAAAGAAGGAAAAGAAGAAAAGGAGAAAGGCAGGTAGTGAAGGGGAAGAGAAAGGAAAGAAAAAAGACATTTTCCTAATATGTTTAATTTTCTTCTCTAATATGATTCTGAAAAATACAGCAGCAAGAGTACTGAAAACCACCTGATACCAAACTTTGTCAAAATTAGCTGTGTTACTTTGGGTGAGTCATTATATACACTGTATTTAAGTTTCTGCATTTGTAAATACATAAACTTGGACTATATCATCTAAAGGGTCCCTTCTAAATAAAATTATATTATTTTCTCTAATATTTTCACCTTAAGTTCTAAGATAAAATACTATTTTAAAAGAGTATATTAAAGATAAGCAATATCTTGTTTACAATATTTCAACATATTTTCATCTACATGAATATAAACAAGTATGATGTTTAATAATTTCCTAAAATAGTATTATTTTATGTAACAATATGTAAGCGTTGATATTAGGTATGATACTGTTAAAATTGAGCCTTTATATTACTCCTTATAATAGTTTTTAGCATCTCCATGAAAGTATAGTTTAATGCAAAGTTTTCATTATTTTGAAATATATATGTCTGTCCTAAATATGTAATCCCAAAATAATGTATGCCAAATTGTTATTACAATATTCATAAAGTTGATGAAAACACATTTCTTAGTCATTTTAGGTTGCTCTCTTTCTCTACCTTGCATTGCCCTTTTAAGACAGGACAGTAATGTTTCAAATTGCTTTCAGCAATGCCTGAAGTCTAGAACTATTGAAATGTCCTTCTAGCTCTATAAATATTATTTATGCTCTATTTACTAGGAGTAGAACATTTTGGTCAATTCCAGTATACTTTGAGGTTAATAATTATCTATTGACTATTTAATAGCTTAATCATAACAATAGAAAAATGAATGCAAAAGCTGAAAGAAGCAACATATTAATAAAATCATAATATTTTGTCAAACTACATTCTAGATTTCTGTTCTTTGAAAATGTTTTCCTCGAACTCACACAATTTCTCTGCTTCCCTTTTAGCAAACTCTTCAAAATAATTGTCTATGCCATTTGTATCCAATTTCTCTCCTCTCATCTGTCTTGAACCCACTTGATCCAGACTTTCACTTTCAATACTACTCTGATTATTCTCAAGGTATAAGCAACTTCCATGGTGCTAAAATCAAATAGTTAATTCTCAGATCAAATTTTACTTGACAAATCTCATTTTCTTTCTTTTTTTAACCTCTTTATTGGAGTATAATTTCTTTACAATGCTGTGTTAGTTTCTACTGTATAACAAAGTGAATCAGCTATATGTATACATATATGCCCATATCCCCTTCCTCTTATGTCTCCCTCCCACCCTCCCTATCGCACCCGTTTAGTTGGCCACAAAGCACCGAGCTGATCTCCCTGTGCTATGCGGCTGCTTCCCACTAGCTATCTATTTTACATTTGGTAGTATATATAAGTCCATGCCACTCTCTCACTTCGTCCAGGCTAACCCTTCCCCATCCCTGTGTCCTCAAGTCCATTCTCTACATCTGCGTGTTTATTCCTGTCCTGCCCCTAGGTACTTCAGAAACTTTTTGTTTTCTTTAGATTCCAGATATATGTGTTGGCATAAGGTATTTATTTTTCTCTTTCTAACTTACTTCACTCTGTATGACAGTCACTAGGTCAATCCACATCACTATAAAAAACTCAATTTCGTTTTGTTTTATGGCTGAGTAATATTCCACTGTATATATGTGCCACATCTTTTTTTTTTTTTTTTTTTTTGCAGTATGCAGGCTTCTCACTGTTGTGGCCTCTCCCATTGCAGAGCACAGGTTCTGAACATGCAGGCTCCACAGACATGGCTCATGGGCCCAGCCGCTCCACGGCATGTGAGATCTTCCCGGACCAGGGCACGAACCCGTGTCCCCTGCATCGGCAGGCAGACTCCCAACCACTGTGCCACCAGGGAAGCCCAATGCGCCACATCTTTACCCATTCACCTGTTGATGGACACATAGGTTGCTTTCATGTCCTGACTATTGTAAATAGAGCTGCAATGAGCATTGGGATATATGACAGTTTTTGAATTATGGTTTTCTCAGGGTATATGCCCAGTAGTGGGATTGCTGGGTCATATGGTAGTTCGATGTTTAGTTTTTTAAGGAATCTCCATACTGTTCTCCACAGTGGCTGTATAAATTTACATTCCCAACAACAATGTAAGTGGGTTCCCTTTTCTCCACACCCTCCCCAGCATTTATTGTTTGTAGATTTTTTGATGATGGCCATTCTGAGCGGAGAGAGGTGATACCTCTTTGTAGTTTTGATTTGCATTTCTCTAATGATTAGTGATGTTGAGCATCCTTTCATGTGTTTGTTGACAATCTGTATATACTCTTTGGAGAAATGTATATTTAGGTCATCTGCTGATATTTGGATTGGGTTGTTTGTTTTCTTCATACTGAGCTGCATGAGCTGCTTGTAAAGTTTGGAGATTAATCCTTTCTCAGTTGCTTCATTTGCAAATATTTTCTCAAATTCTGAGGGTTGTCTTTTCATCTTGTTTATGGTTTCCTTCGCTATGCAAAAGCTATTATGTTTTATTAGGTCTCATTTGTTTATTTTTGTTTTTATTTCCATTTCTCTAGGAGGTGGGTCAAAAAGGATCTTGCTGTAATTTATGTCATAGAGTGTTCTGTCTATGTTTTCCTCTAAGAGTTTTATAGTGTCTGGCCTTACATTTAAATCTTTAATCCTTTTTGAGATTATGTTTCTGTGTGGTGTTAGCGAGTGTTCTAATTCCATTCGTTTACATGTAGCTGTCCAGTTTTCCCAACACTGCTTATTGAAGAGGTGGTCTTTTCTCCATTGTATATTCTTGCCACCATTATCAAAGGTAAGGTGACCATATGTATGTGGGTTTATCTCTGGGCTTTCTATCCTGTTCCATTGATCAATATTTCTGTTTTTGTGCCAGTACCATACTGTCTTGATTACTGTAGCTTTGTAGTATACTCTGAAGCCCAGAAGCCTGATTCCTCCAGCTTTGTTTTTCATTCTCAAGATTGCTCTGGCTATTTGTGGTCTTTTGTATTTCCATACAAATTGTGAAATTTTTTGTTCTAGTTCTGTGAAAATGCCATTGCTATTTTGAAAGGGATTGCATTGAATCTGTAGATTGCTTTGGACAGTACAGTCATTTTCACAATGTTGATTCCTCCAATCCAAGAACATGGTATATCTCTCCATCAGTTTGTATCATCTTTAATCTTTTGCATCAGTGTATTATAGTTTTCTACATACAGGTCTTTTATCTCCTTAGGTAGATTTATTCCTAGGTATTTTGTTCTCTTTGTTGCAATGATAAATGGGAGTGTTTCCTTAATTTCTCTGTTGATTTTTTGATGATGGCCATTCTGACCATTGTGAGGTGATACCTCACTGTAGTTTGGATTTGCATTTTACCAAATTCATTGATTAGCTCTAGTAGTTTTCTGATAGCATCTTTAGGATTCTCTATATAGAGTATCATGTCATCTGCAAAGAGTGACAACTTTAGTTCTTGTTTTCCAATTTGGATTACTTTATTTCTGTTTCTACTCTGATTGCCTTGGCTAAAACTTCCAAAACTTTTTTGAATAATAGTGGTGAGAGTGGACAACCTTGTCTTGTTCCTGATCTTAGAGGAAATGTTTTCAGTTTTTCACCATTGAGCACGATGTTGACTGTGGGTTTGTCATATAAGGCTTATATTATGTTGAGGTAATTTCCCTCTATGCCTACTTTCTGGAGGGCTTTTATCATAAATGGGTGTTGAATTTCCTCGACAGCTTTTTCTGCATCTATTGAGATGATCATATGGTTTTTCTCCTTCAATTTGTTAATACAGTTTATCACATTGACTGATTTGTGTATATTGAAGAATCCTTGTTTCCTGGGATAAACCCCACTTGATCATGCTGTATAATTCTTTAAATGTGCTGTTGGATTCTGTTTGCTAGTATTTTGTTGAGCATTTTTGCATCTATGTTCGTCAGTGACATTGACCTGTAGTTTTCTTTCTTTCTGACATCTTTATCTGGTATTGGTATCAGGGTGATGGTGGCTTTGTAGAATGAGTTTGGGAGTGTTCCTCCTTCTGCTATATTTTGGAAGAGTTTGAGAAGGTTAGGTGTTAGCTCTTCTCTAAATGTTCGATAGAATGCACCTGTGAAACCATCTGGTCATGGGCTTTTGTTGTTGGAAGTTTTTTAATCACAGTTTCAATTTCAGTGCTTGTGATTGGTCTGTTCATATATTCTATTTCTTCCTGGTTCAGTCTCAGAAGGTTGTGCTTTTCTAAGAATCTGTCCACTTCTTCCAGGTTGTCCATTTTATTGGCATATAGCTGCTTGTAGTAATCCCTCCTTATCCTTTGTATTTCTGCAGTGTCAGTTGTTACTTCTACTTTTTCATTTATAATTCTATTGATTTGAGTCTTCTGCCTTTTTTTCTTGATGAGTCTGGTTAATGACTTATCAATTTTGTTCTTTCCCTAATTGCTTTAGGTGTGAGGTTAGGTTGTTTATTTGAGATCTTTCTTGTTTCTTGAGGTAGGATTCTATTGCTATAAACTTCCCTCTTAGAACTGCTTTTGGTGCATCCCATAGGTTTTCGGTCACTGTGTTTTCAATGTCATTTGTTTCTAGGTATTTTTTGATTTCCTCTTTGTTTTCTTGAGTGATCACTTGGCTATTAAGAAGTGTATTGTTTAGCCACCATGTGTTTATATATTTTACAGATTTTTTTCATGTAATTCATATCTAGTCTTGTAACATTGTGGTCAGAAGAGATACTTGTTATGATTTCAGTTTTCTTAAATTTACCAAGGCTCGATTTGTGACCCAAGATATGATCTCTCCTGGAGAATGTTCCATGAGCACTTAAGAAAAAACTGTGTTCTGTTGTTTTTGGATGGAATGTCCTATAAATATCAATGAAGTCCATATTGTTTAATATAACATTTAAAGCTTTTGTTTCCTTATTTATTTTCATTTTGTATGATCTGTCCATTGGTGAAAGTGGGGTGTTAAAGTCCCCTACTATGACTGTGTTACTGTAGATTTCCCCTTTTATGGCTGTTAGTATTTGCCTTATGTATTGAAGTGCTCCTATGTTGGGTGCATAAATATTTACAAATTGCTTTATCTTCTTCTTGAATTGATCCCTTTATCATTATATAGTGTCCTTCTTTGTCTCTTGTAATAGTCTTTGTTTTAAAATCTATTTTGTCTGGCAAGAGGGAAGAGATATGGGAATATATGTATATGTATAACTGATTCACTTTGTTATATAGCAGAACCTAACACACCATTGTAAAGCAATTATACTCCAATAAAGATGCAAAAAAAAGTCTATTTTGTCTGCTATGAGAATTGCTACTCCAGCTGTCTTTTATTTCCACTTGCATGGAATATCTTTTTCCATCCCCTCACTTTCAGTCTGTATGTGTCCCTCAGTCTGAAGTGGGTCTCTTGTAGATAGCATATATATTGGTCTTGTTTTCATACCCATTCAGCCAATCTATGGGTTTTGTTTGGAGCATTTAATCCATTTGCATTTAAAGTTATTATCAATATGTATGTTCCTTTTCCCATTTTCTTAATTGTTTTGGGTATGTTATCATAAGTCTTTTCCTTCTCCTGTGTTTCCTGCCTAGAGAAGTTCCTTTAGCATTTGTTTTGAATGTTTTTTTTGTTGCTGAATTCTCTTAGCTTTTGCTTGTCTGTAAAGCTTTTAATTTCTCCGTCAAATCTGAATGAGATCCTTGCCATGTAGAATAATCTTGGTTGTAGGTTTTTCCTTTTCATCACTTTAAATATGTCCTGCCACTCCCTTCTGGCTTGCAGAGTTTCTGCTGAAAGATCAGCTGTTAACCTTATGGGGATTCCCTTTTATGTTATTTGTTGTTCTTCCCTTGCTGCTTTTAATATTTTTTCTTTGTATTTAATTTTGATAGTTTGATTAATATGTGTCTTGGTGTGTTTCTCCTTGGATTTATCCTGTATGGGACTCTATGCTTCCTGGACTTGACTGACTATTTCCTTTCCCATATTAGAGAAGTTTTCAACTATAATCTCTTCAAATGTTTTCTCAGTCCCTTTCTTTTTCTCTTCTTCTTCTAGGACCCCTATAATTCTAATTTTGGTGCATTTAATGTTGTCCCAGGAGTCTCTAAGACTGTCCTCAATTGTTTTATTCTTTTCTCTGTATTCTGCTGTGCAGTAGTTATTTCCACTGTTTTATCTTGCAAGTCATGTATCCGTTTTTCTGCCTCAGTTTTTCTGCTATTGATCTCTTCTAGAAAATTTTTATTTTCATTTATTGTGTTGTTCATCATTGTTTGTTTGCTCTTTAGTTGTTCTAGGTCCTTGTTAAACATTTCTTTTATTTTCTCCATCCTATTTCCAACATTTTGAATCATCTTTACTATCATTTCTCTGAATTTTTTTCAGGTAGACTGCCTATTTCTTCTTCATTTGTATGGTCTGGTGGGCTTTTTCCTTGCTCCTTTAACTGCTGTGTGTTTCTCTGTCTTCTCATTTTGCTTAACTTACTGTGTTTTGGGTTTTCTTTTTGCTGGCTGCAGGTTCTTAGTTCCCCCTGTTTTTGGTGTCTGCTCCCAGTGGGTAAGCTTGATTCAGTGGGTTGTGTAGGCTTTCTGGTGGAGGGGAGTGCTGCCTGTGTTCTGGTGGATGAGGCTGGATCTTGTCTTTCTGGTGGGCAAGTCCACATCTGTTGGTGTGTTTTGGGGTGTCTGTGGACTTATCATGATTTTAGGCAGCCTCTCTGCTAATTGGTGAGGCTGTGTTCCTGTCTTGCTAGTTTTTTTGACATAGGGTGTCCAGCACTGTAGCTTGGTGGTCGTTGAGTGGAACTTGGTCTTAGCATTAAGATGGAGCTCTCTGGGAGAGCTTTCACCATTTGATATTATATAGAGCTGGGAGGTCTCTGATTGACCAAAGTCCTGAAGTTGGCTCTCCCACTTGAGAGGTGCAGGCCTGACACTGACTGGAGTACCAAGACCCTGTCAGGCACACAGCTCAAAAGAAAAGGGAGAAAAAAAAAAAGAAGGAAGGAAAAAATAAAATTAAAAAAATAGTTATTGAAAACAAATTTAAAATTATTTAAAAAAATAAACTAATTTTAAAAAAGAAAAAAAAATAGAAAGAAAGGAGAGAGCTACTAAATCAAAAAAACAAATCCACCAATGATAAAAAGCTCTAAAAACCAAAATTTAAAAAAAAAAGGACAGTCAGAACCCTAGGACAAATGGTAAAACAAAGCTATACAGACAAAATCACACAAAGAAGCATACACATACACACTCACACAAAGAGAAAAAGAAAAAATATATATGTATATATCCATATATTAACAAATAAAAGAGAGCAACCAAATCAATAAACAAATCTACCAATGATAATATACTCTAAATACTAATCTAAGATAAACATAAAACCAGTAACCAGTCAGTCACATACAGCAAACCCCAAGTCTCCAGTTGCTCCCATAGTCCACCGCCTCAATTTTGAGATGATCTGTTGTCTATTCAGGTGTTCCACAGATGCAGTGTACATCAAGTTGATTGTGGAGATTTAATCTGCTGCTCCTGTGGCTCCTAGGAGAAATTTCCCTTTCTCTTCTTTGCACAGCTTCTGGGAGTCAGCTTTGTTTTTGCCCCTTTTCTACGTGTAGGTCACCTGAGGGCATCTGTTCCTGCCCAGACAGGACAAAGTTAAAGGAGCAGCTGTTTTGGAGGCTCTGGCTCACTCAGGCAAGGGGGTGGAGGTGGAGGGCGGGGTATGGAATGCAGGGCGTGCTTGCGGTGGCAGAGGCCAGCGTGATGTTACAACAGCCTGATTTGCGCCCTGTGTTCTCCCGGGGAAGTTGTTCCTGGATCATGGGACCCTAGCAGTGGCGGGCTGCACACGCTCTCGGCAGGGGTGGTGTGGATAGTGACCTGTGCTCGCACACAGACTTCTTGGTGGCTGCAGCAGCAGCCTCAGCATTTCATGCCCGTCTCTGTTGTCCATGCTGATAGCTGCATCTCATGCCTGTCTCTGGAGCTTGTTTAGGCGGTGCTGTGACTCCCCTCTCCTCACGCACCCAGAAACAATGGTCTCTTGGCCTCCTAGGCAGTTCCAGACTTTTTCCCAGACTCCGTCCAGCTAGCTGTGGTGTACTAGCCATCTTCAGGCTGTGTTCACAGAGCCAACCCCAGTCCTCTTCCTGGGGTCTCACCTCCAAAGCCGGACCCTCAGCTCCCAGCCTCCACAAATCCCAGTGGGTGAGCAGACAAGCCTCTCAGGCTGGTGCGTGCTCGTCAGCACCAATCCTCTGTGCGGGAATCTCTCTGCTTTGCCCTCTGCACCCCTGTTGTTGCGCTCTCCTTCATGGCTCCGAAGCTTCCCTCTCCCCCACCACCACCTCCTGTCTCTGCCAGTGAAGGGGCTTCCTAGTGTGTGGAAACTTTTCCTCCTTCACAGTTCCCTCCCCAAGGTGCAGGTCCCATCCCTATTCTTTTGTCTCTGTTTTTTCTGTTTTCTTTTGCCCTATGCAGGTACGTGGGGATTTTCTTGCCTTTTAAGAAGCCTGAGGTCTTCTGCCAGCATTCAGTAGGTGTTCTATATGAGTTGTTCCACATGTAGATGTATTTCTGATGTATTTGTGGGGAGGAAGGTGATCTCCACGTCTTACTCCTCTGTCATCTTGAAGATCTCCCCTCATTTTCTTGATGTTATGTTTGATATTGTTCCTGTGGCTTCCAGTATCCCACTGACTCAATTCTACTCTTACATCATACTGCTCTTTCTCAATCTTCTTTGTTGATTTCTTCTCACTTCTACCACCTCTAAAGGTTGGAATGTCTTTGGAATAAGTTCTCAGAACTTTTCCCTTCTCTATCTATACTTATTCCCTAGGTGATATCATCCATCTTCATGGCTTTAAATTCCATCTATATACTCAACTCCAAGCCAAAGCAACTTGCCTAAAATCCAGCCTGGTATATCTAAGTGCCTAGTTAACATATTTTTTGCATGTGAAAGTGGCATCACAAATCCAATATGTCCCTCTCCCCTGGAAATTTCTTTTAACCCCACACTTGGTTCTTCCACAGTCTTTACCATTTCAATTTAAAAAAAAAATACTTCTATTTCCTTAGGTCAAAAAATTGTACTACCATTGATTCTTCTATCATTCTTAAAATTGCATGCCTGATATATTAGGAAAATTTCTGGCTTTATCTTCAAAACATACCTACAATCTGATGACTCTCCTCCACATACACTGCTACTATCCTGGTATAAACCGTAATTCATCTGAATTATTGCTATACTTTCTAACTAGTCTTCTTGTTTTTGCTCTAGTACCATTCAGTCTGTTCTCCAAAGAGTAATCAGAGTGATCATATTGAAATAAACATTAGATCATGCCATTTATTGGCTCAAGACCCTCCTTTAGGAGTTATCCTAGTCTCACATATTCATGCTGATAAAGATAGTTTGTCCCAGGAGCCACTGCTGAAACCAGCTTGCAGTTGTGTCAACACTTAAAGGAGCAATAAAATCACACCACCTCCTCAGAGACCCCTGTGACAGTTAGCCAGCATCCCCTTCTCAAAGGCCAGAGTCTCAAGCCCAGAGAACCCTCCTCTGTGCTCATAGATGTAAGGACCAACTGAAATGCACCTCCTTCTTAGAGGGTTCTAATTCTGTCCAAAATGTAGTAAGCCCAGTCTAGCCTATGTTTATCACTGATTAGGACTAAAATCTCTGGAAAATATTTAAAAACAACTACCTGAAATATAACCAAAAAAGAGGGAAGATGGTGGAAAGGAGTAAAAACATGGAGAAGCAGGGGTCTTTCCTGGTGGTCCAGTGGCTAAGAATTCACCTTCCAATGCAGGGGATGTGGGTTCAATCCCCGGTCGGGTAACTAAGATCCCACATGCCACAGGGCAACTAAGCCCACATGCCACAACTACTGAGCCCGTGTGCTCTGGAGTCCACACACTCCACAACTTGTGAGCCCCCATGCGCCACAACCAGAAAGAAGCCCATGTGCCTCAATGAAAGATCCCATGTGCTGCAACTAAGACCTGATGTACCCAAAAATAATAAATAAATAAATAAGTAAAAATTAAAAAAAAAAAACATGGAGAAGCAACCTATTCTGGGATGAGAATCCCCCTACATTTTGTCCTTTTTTTCTCATGGATTTGCCCATAGGGTCCCAGTTGCAAAGCTGAGCAAAGGTTTGGAGCTGGCAGCTAAATCTCCAGTAGAAACTGTGTCTTTCTGGCCAGAGGAACAAGAAAAGTGTCAGAGAATGTGAGGGAAGTCCTAGAAACATAAATTTAAATAAACAGACTCCCTAACTCTGTGTATGAATCCACACAAGTCCCAGGCTCACTCCTGAGCTACACAAGCTGGAGACAGACTCAAAGCAGATTAGTAAAGGGCCTTGAGAACTGAACTATGATATCCAGGCATACTGCTTAGATATTGTGAGCTTGGTGTCAGACCACTGCAATAAAGCAAGTCACATGAATTTTTTGGTTTCCCAGTTCACATAAAAGTTAAGACCATGGGACTTCCCTGGTGGCTCAGTGGTTAAGAATCCACCTGCCAATGCAGGGGACACAGGTTCAATCCCTGGTCTGGGAAGATCCCACATGCTGCAGAGCAACTAAACCTGTGTGCCACAACTACTGAGACCATGTGCCACAACTACTGAAGCCCATGCACCTAGAGCCCATACTCTGCAACAAGAGAAGCCACCAAAATGAGAAGCCCAGACACCGCAACAAAAAGTAGCCCCCACTCGATGCAGCTAGAGAAAGCCTGTGTGCAGCAACAGATACCCAATGCAACCAAAAATAAATAAATAAAAATAAAATAAAACAATTTTAGAAAAGTTACCTTTACACAATAGTCTAGTCTATTAAGTGTGTGATAATAGCATTGTCTAAAAAAAAGTATATATCTTAATTAAAATGTAGTTTATTGCTAAAAAATGTTAACCATAATCTGAGCCTTCAGTGAGCCAGAATTTTTGCAATAATAACATCAGAGATCACTAACCACAGATCACCATAATAAATATAATAATAATGAAAAAGCTTAAAATATTGCAAGAATTACCAAAATGTGACACAGAGATGTTGGAAAAATGGTGTCGATGGACTTGCTTGATGCAGAGTTGCCATAAACCTTCAATTTGTAAAAATTGCAATATCCATGAAGCACAATAAAGTAAAGAACAATAAAAAGAAGTACCTCTGTAAACTACAGCCTAAGCCTCAACTAACTCTTGAAGCATGTATGTACTGGATTAACCAAAACATCACAGCAAAGTCTTTTAAAAATGAGATTTAAAAAAAAATAATAAGATTAGAACAACTGTCTGCTAAACAAACAAATGAAAGAATCAGCATTATTAAGATAATTCAAATAGGACCCAAGATTTCTACCACATAAAATTTGAAATTAAAAAGATGTAGGAAAATATGACCAATTCTAAATACTTAAGAAAATGAGCAGATGCCAATACTGAGATGATTTAGGTATTGGAATTATCAAAGATTTTAAAGCAGCTAATACAACTATATATTTGCTCCATGACATAAATGAAAAGGTAGAAGTTCTATTTCTTTCACAGAAGTAGAAACAATACAAAATATCCAAATGAAAATTATAGGACTGAAAATGCAATATCTAAAATAAAAAATAATTCATTTAATGTGATCAATGACAGAATGGAGATGATAGAAGAGTCAATAGACTTGAACTTAAATCAATGGAAATTATCCAATCTGAAGAACAGAGAGAAAAAAATGTTATAAAAAGAATGAATAAAGCCTCAGGGAACAATGGGACAATTTCAAAAGTTTTAAAATATATGCCATTGGAGTCTCAGAAGAAGAAGAGAAAAAGATCAATGCAGAAAAAATATTTGAAGATGTAAGGGCCAAAACCCTCCACATTTGATGAAAGACATAAAATTACAGATTCAAAAAGCTCAGCAGACCTTCAATCACAGTAAACTCAAAGAAAACAATGTCCAGGCACATCATAATCAAACTACTAAAAACAGACTAGAATAAATACTTTTGAAAACAGCTAGAGAAAATGCATTACAATCAGGAGAACAATGATTCAAATTACCACTGATTTTTGATTAAAAATCATGGAAGCCAGAAGACAATGGGGCTGCATCTTAAAGGGATGAAAGAAAAGAACCACTAATCTAAAATTTTATGTATATGGAAAATCTCTTTCAGGACGAAGGATAAACAAAGACATCATCAGATAAAGGGAAACTCAGAGAAGTCATTGCTGGTAGACCTGCTCTAAAAAATGCTAAAAGAAAATTTTCAGCTAAAAGGCAATGATATAAACTTGAATTTATTAAATCTCTTTCTCAGAAGAATACATTTTTAAAGATTATATTTCATTATTATAAGTAATAAGAGGTTTGTCTGAAGGCCAGTAGAGAGTATATTCAGGAATGAAGGAAGAGCAAAAAAAAATAGTGAATATATCAGTAAATGTAAAATCTTATTTTCTTTTAAATTCTTTAAAATATGTATGCTCACTGAAATCAATTTGTATAGATTTAACCCATATGACAACTGTAATGAGAAGTCTAATGGGGGAGAGTAAAAGAAATCTATATGGTTGCAAAGCTTCTACATTTTTACTGAAGTAGTAAAATATAACTGAGTAGAATGTGAAAGGTTAGGTATGTATATTATAAAGCCTAGAGCAAGCACTAAGAAATAATACAAAAGATATAGCCAAAAGTCAATAGGTAATTTAAACTGGAATATGAAAACAATTCTCAAAGAATACAAAGAAGGCAAGGAAAGTGGGAAAGAGGAGCACAAAAGAGAAGAGACAAATAGAAAATAGGTAATATAATGGTAGAATTAAATACAATTATATCAATAAATACATCAAAATAAATAGGTACATCATGTTTATTAAGATATTGTCAGGTTGGATTAAAAAAAAGACTCAATTATATTCTGTCAACAAGAAACCTACTTTAACCATAAGGATCTAGATAAGTTAAAAGTTGAAGGATGAAAAAAGATATGCTATGCAAACAATAATTAAAGGGAAATTGGAATGACCACATTACCATCAGAAAAAGTAGACTTCAGAATAAAGAATAAAACCATGGGTAAAGAGAGAAATTATATAATGATAAAAGGATCAATTCATAAAGAAGACAACAATCTTACAAGTATGTGTTTTATGTAACAGAGCTTTGAAATACATGAAACAAAAAGGAATAGAAATGGAGAGAGAAATGAACAAGGCACTTCTAAATAATACATGGGCCAAAAAGGAAGTTTCAAGGGGAATGGAAAAATTTTTGTTGAATGAAAATAAAATCACAACATGCCACAATTTGTAAGATGTAGCTAAAGCAGTGGTTAAGAGAAGATTACATTAAATATCACAAATTAGAAAATAAGGCAGTCCTCAATTCCGTGTTATAAATTTCCACCTTAAGAAATGAGAAAAGCAAATTACACCTAAATCAAGCAAAAAGAAGGAAATAACAAAGAAAATAGAAATCAACAAAATTGAAAACAAAAATAATAGAAAAAAACAATGAAACCAAAAGCTGGTTATTTGAAAGGTGATTTGAAAGTGGGTGAAAATTTTAAAAAGCACAGGATATAGTAAATAATACATTATCTTGTAAAGATACTTTTGCTTCTGACAAAGTAAATCTATGGACAAGGTAATCAGAGTTTGAGCTATCTTCTATTTTCACATGGACAATTTGATTTTAGTTCATTCTATTTCTGTAGAATTGATGAAAATCACTATAATTATACAAGCCAAGTGATGGATGAGGCATGATCATGGAAACTATTGGTTATCAAACTTTATGGTCTAGTACTGTGTAGCAGAGAACTAGAAACAAAATTTGAAAACTAAAGGATCTCATTCTATAACATTAAAAAAATATCTTAAAGCATATTTGGTTGGGAAAATACGTATTAGTAGTGCTTTCCTAATATGGAGTTGGAGCTGTCAGAGGCCCAATTTGAGCCCCTTGAAAAATTCAGATTGTGTTAAAGATAAATCTCCACAATCTACAAGTCTACATGTATTCCAAACAGATGACATTTGTGGTCTTCATTTTATCTAAATAGTAAGATGTTATGTATATAATATTCACAAATGAATAATAGATCTGAAACTCTTGAAAATATCTGGAAAGTCATTGTAAATAAATATGATTTGAGATTTAATAAAAAATGAGAAGATAGCTGTGAAAGCCTTGGTCACACATGCTTTGGTGACTAAAATGATGACCAAACTGCCTCTCTGTAACCATAATAGAGTCTTTACATAAAAAGTCTCAAAAGGTAATGGGGAAAAGAAAATGTCATATATACTTCATCAGGGAAAAATTTTTAAATAAAACTATAAACATATTTACTTAGAATATTTTGTTTGTTTTGTTCCTTTCACCATTGCATTAGGAACCTTTTCAATATAAACTTTCATCTAAAAATGAAATTTACTCTGGATATATCTGCGAATACTCACACTGCAATAGCAGAGCCCCTATTAAAGTTATCAGGCTTTGTAGAAAGTTGGATGTTTGTACTGATTAGAATCTGACTTGTTGCCCCCGGAATCTACATCCATGAAATGGCATCTGTCTGTCAATTTTCCCCCCAGTAAATAAATTATTAAATGAATTATGACAGTAAGTGAATGTAGAGAAACAACATTGGGAAAGCAAGTGAAAAGCTATGAACCCCTTTCTAAACATAAAGTCATAAAATTTTGTTCTCTGGTGTCATTTTCTCACTAATCAAAATATGTCACATTGCACTAAAAAATGAAATTTACATAGCTATCATTTCCATTGAAGTCCCTTATGCAGACAGCACAAGGTAATTTGATGCCATTCTAGGTGGATAATATGAATAATTTATGACAAATCTCATGGGGACTAACCTTGTCTTATTCAAGGTTAAGATTTCCTTTCTCCCTTCCTTCCAGGTTTATTGGCCTGATTTTCTAAAGAACCACTGGGTCTTAGTGACTACTACAAAAAATAACAAAATCTATCATTATTTCACAAACTGTTATTAAAAAATCAGCAAAAGCCAGATCTGGTAAACATTTTATCACTTGAATGCAATTGTATGCCAGAAGAATTATTTCCTTTTCTAACAACACACTGGTTTTATTATGTTCTGAAAGTTCCCTAAATGTGCAGAAAGTACTTGGCAAATTCCTAAAAGTTGCCTTATTTTACTAACATTTTTTTATAAGTGAATAATTTATCATTATCAAAGGATAGGAGACACTGAAAGTTTATCAAAGCTCCAAGATATGGATTACTTATCATTTAAATATCACGACAAACCTCTAAATAAAATACTATTTTTAAAAAATCAGGAAATTATATCTGCCTTCACAGATACACTTTTGTGATTATCTGGCCATTTTTACTTTATGATTATCTGCGGTTATGGATAATCAGGAATTTACTCTATTTTGATACTTTTGTCTTAGCAGGCAGCAAAACTTAGTAGTAATTATTCCATACTCTTAAACTAGTTGAAACTACTAGTACTATCAAATGTGTTAAATCGGAAAAACTAAAAAAAGAAAAAAGAAAAACTAGTAGGTAGGGAAGAGATCTGGCATTGGGCAATAGAAGCATGTTGGAAGTGGCGGCAAATGTACCTCAGCGGAAGGTTAGATGAATTTTATTCAATATCATATTAAAAACATGAAAATCCTTATTCAACTAGGTCAAAAGACAATTATATTAAAATCGAGTAAACAGAACACACCTCATGTAGTAAACCAGTCTGTCAGGAGTGGGTTAGTCAAAGCTTAGCTTTCTAGTATATGAAATAAGAACAGGCTTTTGCATAAGAGAAGAAAGAGACAGAAACAAAGAACAGAAGAAAAAAAGAAAGCAAAAGTGTATGACCAGGGCTATAAGCCAAAGTGACTTGGTGGTTGTTCAATATTAATTAAACACATTAGGCGATGAGCTAAACCTCTGCAGTACTCACTGCCAATAACAGTTTCATAGTCTCCTTAACCAGTCATTATTGCCTTTAAATTTAGCATGAGCAAGGAACAGAAACAAAGTTTAACAAAAATTACATGTATAGATTAGAACTCCCTAAACATTGAAATATATTTTTCTAATTCATATTGAGTATTCCCTATGTGTCTGTCCTGAAAGAAAGTTAGAATAACATTCTATTTCAATATTGTAAGTAATAAAAAAAATCTGTTTGAAAGCTAGTATAAAAGATCCATAATTCAAGTGCTGACACATTTGGGAGCCAGCCGACTGCAACAAATGCAGGGTGTGTATCTTTTGTTCTAATGCTGAATAAATTTCTAGAAATCTAAAAGAATAATATCAATTTGGCAGCTATATGCCTGGTATGACATTAGCACTATAATAGAAAAAAAAACACAAATAATAATTATTAATACTTTGGAAATACCAACTCATACAAAATGCAAACACTAATATTTACTTGCTTTTCACAATTCAACTAACACTATTCATTGTATTCTACTAGCAGTTTATTTATTGTTACCTTTCTCTGAACAAATCATTAATTTGTCTACAGATGGCATTTATCCCATGCATAATGCACACTACACCATCACTCAGAAAAGGACTACAACAGCTAAAAACAATACCTCTGACTCTCAGCCGCCCACCTCTGACATTGCTAAAATCAATGAGATGCATTTATGTGTAATGAAGTAATTGTCCAGTATACTAAAGCTATAATTATGAGATGATGTTAAAAAAAAAGCCACTAAAGTGGCTTGGATCCTGAAAACACAATAAATTATGTACAACTTTTATTTATAGTTAACAAATATTTAGTTACTAGAATAAATAGAAGCACCAGGTTTAATGTTCTCAAAGAGAAATATGCACTAAAAAAAACAGAGGAATCAACTTTCTAATTATTTCTATTCTCAATTAAGCCCAGATCTTCTTTTAAACCTATGCCTGCTTTTTCCTCTCTGCTTAATTGAATATACTGGAGTTTTATACACTAAATATTGATAAGTTTACTTAAGAAAACACACACACACACACACACACACACACACACAGTCAACAGCCTACCTGTGGCTTTTAATTGATTAGAAAACATGAGAAATATTTTGAATTCAATTCACTTGGGAAGCTTCATTATATGTATATTCAATACAGCACAGTAAGAAATAAAAACAATGTTTACTTTCCTATTAGCACATATTAAAGCAATTATTCCAATCATACAAAGTGTAAAATAACTATGGATATTTAGTCTTCCCTAATAATATAAAGCTTTGGAAATAATTTTTCCTAGTAAGTGAATTGTAGAATGTCAATATTTTAATTGCAAAATTCGGAATTTGTGCCATTTCACCTATTAGTTAAAACACACATTCAGCATAAATTGTGTCTTGTAATTCACACTTTCATGATTGCTATTCAGCTAAGTATCTAAATATACCAAATACACATCTCACTGTAGTTATAAACATAACACATCATTTTTCTTTTCTAAAATTCCATACAATTTAGCTTTAAAGTCACTAAAATTGTTTCTATTGGAAATGTTTTCAAGTTGTCTATACTGTATCTTCTTGATTATTTTAATGCAAATAAATGCTGACTTGTATTTTAGAATATTTCATTTCATACTTTTTGAGTCAATAAAATACTATTTCTTTTTTATAAAATAAATTTAATATTCAGATAAGACAATTGATACACTTGTATTTTCATTAGGGACTAGTAGTCTAATTCATATTAAGAAGTAGAAATTAGGCTTTGTTAGTCAGTGACAGAAAGGTACATTAATGTAATGAACTAAAGTCCATGATCTCTTGGAAATTATTTTAAAAGGTAAAATGATAAGCATACATATGTTCACCCATATGAGGTAAATCATCTCTTGTAGGAAGTTAAGTGGTCCTCCTGAAAGCAGTAGTGCAACTCAGAGTAGAACACTCTCCTCTGATGAAGATGCACTGCTAATGGGTAATTATTAGTGAGTTATAGAACCTTCACTCAATACCATACGCTTCAGAAAAAAAAACAAAAGCTAAAATAGTGTAAAGTTCTGAAGAGTACTACATTTCATTCCAAAGCCCTTGCTTATGAAAACACATTTTTTCCTCTTTAATCTAGCGCTATTGATCAGAACTGAGATTTGATATTAAAATAAATGACAACAAAGTATACAGTGTACCCAAAGATAAATGCTGAGAACTATAATATAATTGCCTTCTGGAAATCAATTTTTCAATTTGGAGGCCATTGGATTTGGCTGAGAATAAAAATTCCAGTGTGATTGTTTATGTCATTCTTTGGGTAAGAATTTCATCCTAGGACTCAAGACTTGAGGTGACATTGGTACAGCCATGTGACTCTTGCTTTATAGTGGTTGATTGTCTTGGAAAGCTGTAACCTTTTAAAATTAAAAATAATAATAATGATTCTGTGAAGCAGTTGATGATATCTTTACTTCTTGCTCAACTCATAATCAATGTGCATGTGCAAATGTCATAAATCTGTAAACAAGCATTTGTGTCAGATTCATTTAATAGTTAATAACAAAGATATTGGAATCAGATGTACCACTGGTTCCATCATATTCTAATGGTATAACTTGGTAACCTATTTAACTTCTGTAAGCCTTCGTTTAACAACCTATAAATTTGAGATATTAAATTCTGTTCCATATGTTTGATTTTGAGAATAAAATCTTAGTGCCTTGAACACAGTAAACACCTGATAAAAGGCATTGATATCATTATTAGTTAGTGATTAGTAGCAATATTAAAACATTTAGTTTGCCATATTTCTAAATTTTCCACTCTGATTACCTCTTGATTCATTCTATCATGGTATATTAAGAGAATATGAATTGAGAGACCATAAATAACTAAGCCCACCAGACCTACTTTGCAGTAAGACCTTTCTTAGAAAAGTATGTGCATCAATGTTTGATTTCCTTCAAAGAGAGATAGATAGCAATAGAATTTGTTGTGTTCTTGAGAAAATGATAAATATATATAGATCCAAATGTTGCCAAGTTCTTCTTAATAAATTCTGGGTTGTTTGTACTGTAGGAAATAATCAAAGATTATTTATTATAACTTTTGTGAATTTCTCTTTGAAACAATAATAAATTAACATGGAGACCTGAATTAGGAAAAATAAAACTAGATTTCAACAACAACAAAGAAACAAGCCAGGGGTAAAAAGAATGTTCAAACCGAATATATGATTACCCACAATTGGCAACTTATATTAAACACCTCTTAACTAGGTCATCTGTAAATAAAATGAACTAATGAAAGTGATGTTGGCTGGTTAAATTTTTGTAGGCACAAAGGTTAATTTTTAAAACATTGAAATTTAGGTAGAGTTTTCTGATCAGTATCCCTAAATCTGTTTTAAGTTTTGTCATATCATGTCTATTCCAAACAAAAAACAATGATTCATTAAATAAGAAAAAGTAATTATATTGAAAGCATAGTGATAGCTTAATAAAAAATTCATTTAAAAAAGTTGGTCTTTGGGGGCTTCCCTGGTGGCGCAGTGGTTGAGAGTCCACCTGCCGATGCAGGGGACACCGGTTCGTGCCCTGGTCTAGGAAGATCCCACATGCCACGAAGCGACTAGGCCCGTGAGCCATGGCCGCCGAGCCTGTGCGTCCGGAGCCTGTGCTCCGCAACGGGAGAGGCCACAACAGTGAGAGGCCCACGTACCGCAAAAAGAAAAAAAAAATGTTTTAAATTGTCGTTGTTTAGTTGTTTCAAGTATTACATTACTTTTCAGGAATATAAAAAGGTTATCCAAGAAGAAGATGGAAACAAGTAGGACACTGAAAAGTAATAATATCTAATGTGATTGAATACAGAATTGATTAAAATATATTTTCATTGAACTAATTATAATGTTATGAGGCAAATTCCAGTTTCCACTTTGGTATGCAAAGAGCTAGCTCCCTTACAAGAAAAATCTGAACAAGATGAAAATCAATTACTTTTCTTGGATCTATCAGAGAACTAAGGTTGCAGGACAAACTGTCAGCCCAAAATCTGGAAAGATAGGCAAAACCAGAGTCACAGGTGACTTTTGCATACCTGGAGCAGAAGCCTCTAGAGTCATAAGACGGTAAAAACACTTAAATGGTAATTTTGATGAAATGCTGGAGGCTGTGAACTATCCTGAGAGTAAAAATCTCCTGAAGACCCTCATTTCTGAAAAGGATCCTCAGTGATAAGTCATGTATATAATGTGTAATCTTCATATGATATGATGACAATAGTATTTTACCTCTGTTACCCTCAGTTTATCTGATTAATCCTCTCTGAAATAGCATGTTTGATTTGCATTTCCTGTTAACTCTTAACTGCCTTGAAAAATAAGTGCGACCACAACTTTGCCAATTTATTCAACCTGAAGGGAAATATATGTCTAGTGTGTCTTCATAGCATTGAACTACTCAAACATTCTCTGGCAACAATTTCTTGCAATATATTGTATTTTAAAATCTTTCTGCCTCATATTTTTGTTAGTTTTAAAAATTAGTGATACAAAACAGCCAGGAATAAAGAAAACATTGAGGTTATTCAAACTGTAATCTGCTGATTTTATCCACTTCCACAGCTAATAGTGGAATGCAAAAGGTTTTCTCTTGATTTGTCTTTTTCTTACAGACTGATAATACATAGATCTACATTGCTTTCTAGAGAGTTTGCAGATACCACTTTCTTACCCCAAAGGCACAGATTTTCTTTATCCTTTGATGTCATCAAATACCAGCTGACCCTTCTGAGATCCCTCAAGAAAGCAGTCCTTACTACTTATGCAGATTCCCTTATCTTCCCATTGTCCCTTGTAACTTTTTGGCATTGTTGATTCAAAATATCACTTCTAAAATACTAATATGCCCTACTAAGTTTTATAATAATGAATATTATGCCAGGGCTTCTGGGTATACAGATTATTAAGGACTTTAAGCCAAATTGGCAAACATTAATGATAATCATAAATTATATTTTCCTTTATATCTTGAAGGAATCACCTATCTCTCTTCAAAGCTATCTTTTCATCACCCCCTTTCTTATTTTCCTTTTCATGCAGGTATAGCATTAAAATTCTCTTACTTGGTACTGCAGGGGCAATTTTGCATGAAGAGTTCCACTCAGGTACCAATTTCACCTTGAAAATATAAGAATATATCTTTTGTTGCTGTGCAACTAATTCTCAGTATAGACAGTACGTTGCCAAGCAAGTCACTCACTATATGTACCAAGAAAGTGACTCACTCCATCTCTAGCTAAACACCTGGAAGGATGCCTATCAGCAAGCAATGGGAGGAGAAGAGATAATTATGCTTGGTAATTCCTAAGTGTGATTTTCCTCCCTTAATTACATTCCTTTCTACCAATTTTCCCAGTAACAATGATGGGGCGGGTGGGAAGATGCGGGGGTGGCGGGACCCTGAAATGCATAAAGGATGGTTTCTTTAAAAATAAATTATATGGATGCCACTGGAGGGAGGGAAGCCTTTATTCTCACATGGATACATCCTTTTAAATTCTCACAAAGTAATTAAAGCTATTACTACCGTCACATTTCTAGTTTAAATTCTGCTTTCACCAGTCCAATGTGTAAATATATGTTTACTTTAAAATGTTAAAAGATACGCTTTTAAAGTGCTGGGGAAAGATAAATATTTCACACTTCAAAGTGTAAGTCTTCAATAAGCAATTTCTTGGCATTGATTTTCAGTAAATACAAATGTTAAGAGTCCACTAATTGAAATAGAATAAGCACAAGCAAAATGAGGTAGAGTAAAGCAATTAACTAAAAGTACTGTGAATCAAATAGATTTAAGGACCAAATCTTCACTTGAGTTTAGCCATTGTTACTTTTTAACCCAATTTTTAACAAAGCATAATACGTTCAATATAACACAATTTTGTGGACCACAGAGTTTGAAATTTTTTGTATTTCAGAAATAGGGGAGAAAAACACTGCATAGCTCTATTATTTCAACCAAATGGCATTCTCTCATTACTATCTACTTGCTAAATCTACACTATATTTCCATTAATATACATAATGTGGATGACTTATTCACCAACATGGAATTTATTCAAATAACGAAATAGTTATAGCAACAAGACAAACAGTGTTTTATAATTTGTATACCTCTTGATCTCAAAGTGATCAAGAGCAGGGGAAGTTTACCATTTTGATGTGGTCTTTAAACAGAATGTCAAACCAAGTTCTAGCTTAAGTATTATGTGGTATGCTTGTGTCTATATGAGATAACTACTATTTAAAATTGTCCTCTGCTGAACTATGATGACATCAGTCATATTATTGGATGATACATAATTTAATTCTAAAAATGCATTTGGTATTGTAAATAGCATCTCTCAAATTGGTCCTGCATGATTAAAATAAGTATAGCCACAGTCAAAGAAAGTCATGCTAGCAAAATAAATTCTCCCAAAGTACTTTAAAACTCATTTCAAAGTAGCAAATGATGTCTTTCACCCTTAGTCCTCAGGAAATATATAATACAAAACATATCAATGTAATGTTGACATTTCCCAGCTTAAATTGTATCACTCTAAGTATAATTAGCCAGGTATCTTTTTAAAAATATTTTAACGCTAAACATGCTTTTCTATAGATAAAATCTATATAGATTTATATAAAATATAATCCTGTTAAGAATAGTGATAAAAAAGGCATTTCTCGGTGTGATGAACTGGGAGATTGGGATTGACATATATACACTAATATGTATTAAATGGATAACTAATAAGAACCTGCTGTATAAAAAAGTAAATAAAATTAAATTTTAAAAAAGGCATTTCTCATCATTAAATGCATTCTAGTAAACTACAGCAAACACTAACATTTTGCGTGTTTCTTCTGCCTTCTGTATGAGTTAAATAATGCAAATTAATTTCTATGCATACAGCTTTATGTAACTGAGAAATCTGAGAATATACTTTTTAAAAACTGCAGAAATTGGTAAAAGTCCAATATGTTGAAAAGTAATAATGATAAAGGGAAATTTTTTATAGCTGAAATTAATATTCTGATGAACACATGTTAAAACATGCTAAGATGTACTGTCTCACTCATAAATATGGAAAATTACATCTGGACATCAACGAAACACATTTTTCATATATCATTTTGGCAAAATTAAAACATACTAATAATATCCAGTGTCTGCAAGAGTGTAGGGAAAGAGCAAACACATACACACTTTGGGGTATTGTAAATGTTTTCCACTGCTTATGTCATTTGATCCTGAAGACAATCCAGTGGGGTGGGTATTAACATTATACACGTTTATACAAAGGAGGTAATGATAGAGCTTGAGTATGCAACTTCCTCAAAGTCACAACCAAACATCATCCTATAATGCACATCTTTATTCTTCATAGGAAGTGTTGGGGCAATAACAGAATATTATTTGCATGCATTGAAAGTTCCCCTAACACAACAAATCAATTGTGTCCTTTAAAATTCTTCAGTTTTGTGTTTGCTTAGACAAAATGGCAGAGGCCAGAGCTGGCTATATTATATGTAGTTAAGTCCATTCTTCAATATCTACCTACCTCACAAATCCATTGGATGGAGTGGTAGAATTTAGTGATTAATTTTAAAGACCAACCTATGGCCTAGCCACTCACCGTTCTACTTAAACTCTGCTAGAGAAAGAGTTCCAAAGATATGTAAGCAGGAAGACTGGAAGTTGTAATCCATTTGCAGCTCTGCTATTTATTTTTTCCCTTAAATAAAATCTTTCTCTTTAGAAGAAAAATAAGGTTCCTATTCCTATACATACAACTTTAAGATAAATAATAAATGGTATTATATTTTTACTATAGATTAAAACTTGAAGGTATAGTAAGGCTAAATCTCATATATATTTTTTGTTAATTAGCTAGGAGAGTATATACAATTGAAATTTTCATTCTACATCTCCATGCGATCCAGCTAAAGACATCCTGTGCCATGCGGCTGCTTCCCACTAGCTATCTACCTTATGTTTGTTAGTGTATATATGTCCATGACTCTCTCTCGCCCTGTCACAGCTAAGACAATTTCTTTACATAGGTAATTTGAACATAAATGAGGGTAGATTGAAAGCCCATTCATTCATTCATTTATTTCTGAGGATGGTGAAATGCGTAAGAGTTTTAAAATCTGGTTCTATTTTCTTTCATATCTTTTGATTGCTCTTAAAATAGAAACATAGTTTTGTTAGATTTTTGATTTAAGTATTAGTAAAAGTAAGTTAGGTCAATTAGAAAATGTACAATATCACATGGCATTTAAAATTTATTTTTAGCAAAAGGAATTATGCTTTTAATATTAAACTGTGAAACTTTAGTGAAGCCTTCTTATTTAAATTCTGCCAGTATTTCCATTGTGCAGAATTAATTACAATCATCATCTTAAACATAAGATAGTGATTCAAATCAAATGAATTAGTCCTATTTACCATTTTTGAAAATTATGGCTCAAACCAGGAAAAGTAAATCCTACAAAAGAAAGGTGAAAATGTGAGTCACTTTGATTTTTTGGTTAGATTTTATCTAAGAGACAAAGCTTAGCTTATCATTGAGTCTTCTGTTTTCCTGATTGCAATCTCATTTCACTTGCCCTTGATAAGACATGTTTGTAATGACCTCCAGCTTGTTAAATATTCAGCAGAAAGTTTATGGACTTTCCCATAATCTTGATTAAAAGGCTTTTGGGAAAATAAATGCTGAAACAAGAACTTTATTTGAAAAGCAACTTGAGTGCTCCATGCTGATTTCAGTTTCACTAATAGTACTTATAATCAGCAGTCACTGGCATAAGATGAGGCCAGAGGTAAAATATGGAAAAGCAACCTTTCTCTTCTTATGAGTTACTGTAGTAGCAGACTAAATGAGGTATTTACAACCTGATTTAGCAAGCAGAAGAGATTTATTTTTAAACTCATGGGAGGAATGCATGAAGTGACTTACAAATTCACATTCTACAAAATAAATAGCAAGTATATATCCCACCTATATCTCTGAACACACATGTAAACAGATACTCACATAGGTACTCAAATACAAACAACAATTCATGATGTTTTGAACCAAAATAAATAGGAAGTTTGTAGATTTTAAATTTGAAGATCTAGATGTAAATTAATAATTCAGACTGATTTGAGTTCATATGAAACCCAGGGAAATTTCTAAGATAGGAGGAAGCTTCATTGTCTCAAGACAGACAGTAATCCTCTGCCTAAATGTCTAAGTCATCTTTACCTTAAATTGCATAAAAATGGACTTGTTATATTTTATTAGTAATTTATGGTTTATCATTTCTTCAGTGTATTACTTTGTTCTGGAAGCTATTATCAGTAACTCAAAGGCATTGCAGTAAGATTTCCTGGATTTAAATGCACTATTCACCTTTAATTATAATCTATAAAAATCTAGTACATTTAGTTTTCAACCTACTGTTTGGTTTTGTTGTTATATGTATAAAATAAGTTACTAAAATCATTCATCATCATTATATCTCTCCCTTTGATAAATGCTTAGATTGGAAAAAGGGATCTAGAAGTTCAAAAGGAAATTTAGTTTCTATACAATGCTCAAAAAATAGAAGTGAGCACCATAGCTTGATCTTCTTAAGGTATATTTTAGCTATGATTTTTATTTCCTTTATTTTCTTCCCTTTTAAAAATGAGCTTCCTACCCAAGGTATTTATTTCTTACATTATGTATGAGTGATATTTGTCAGGTAGGTTTTAATGTAAAACTTGCCACTAATTTTCAATGGAGTTAAAATATAAGCAGAAGAGAAACAAAACTTACAGATAATGACATTTATATTTTTTGAAAATCATATGAAATACATTCAGTGATCATCCTTACAAGTAATGTTGACATCAGAAGTAAGCCATAATCTCAGAGAAAAAGTGACTTTGTTGTTTAATATTGAGTTATCAGAAGTAATGATAGTCTAGCTATCATTCTGTAATGCAAATTTATAAATGGAAGATATTATATCAAACTAAAATTTCTTTACAAACTTAAAGAAACTACCATCATTTCTACTGAAAATTTCATAGTGCTCTGGGTTTTAAACATGATGGATAGCGTAACCTGGATTAAAGTCCCAAGACTTTTAAGTACATAACTTACAAATAATCCATTAAACCAAAGTCATGACAAAGGGTGCAACCTCTGTATTAGTCTTCGGATGGTAAATATTAAGAGTATGAGAAATTGTGCTTAAAAAACTCTATCAAGAATTCACCATACCTTCATCATATTAATGGCCTGAGAACAAAATACAAGTTCTTTGGAGCATATTGTGTTACTTTTCTTAGAAAAAATATTTTAATGTATTTTAAGATATTTTAAAGTGATTTGGCTTCAGGGTTATGTCAGATATGTAAGTCTTTAATATATTATTTCCATGGGCCCTTAAGAACTTTGTGAATAAATGCAGAAATAACACAAAATACACAGCATAATTATAATATATATATGTGTGTGTGTATTTGTGTTGTATAAATAGAGTACCTAATTGTTCCCAGTGAGAGCCTATGTTCACATAAGGGTATTCTTTACTTTCTCTTACCTGTACTATATCTTCCAACAAAAACATAATCTTAAACATTATTAGTAGGCCTGTGCTGAATGAAGCAAGTCTTTTCATAGTATATTAAAAAAGAAAGCAGTGTGTAATTAACTTTGTCTTTAACTACATACATCCTCCCTTCCCATCCGAATGAAATCTAATGAAATAATAATCTCTTTTCACCAACCCGCAGGTGAGAGGTAAGGCTTATCATTAACCCATAAAAACTATAAGCCCTCAGCAGGTTTACAGGGAGAAAAAGTATTTTTTATCCCAACATTTGGTTAGATGATAGTTTCTCCAACCAATGCAGAAAATACTGAAAGATGATATATATGTGTCTGCTTTGGCAAATGTCTGAAATTGTAAACACATATAAAAGAAGAAATGCAGTAAAATCAGTTGAAAAAACAATGTTAATTGTTCATCTTGTATTTGCCTATGAAGCAATTGTGAAATTTGGTGTTAAGATCTAAGGAAAGCTGTGTGGTCAAAACATCCACGGAAAAAGCCATAAAAGCCTTAGGTATTTCTGATAAGATAGTGGGCAGCAGTGGAATGGTGTGCTTCAGGAGCCAATTCTATAGGGCAGATAATAGATGTAGACTATTTATTTAACATTTCACCAACAACTACTCCCTCTATTTTTAAAGCAGCACAAAACAGAGTGTCACCTGTATTTGTAAATAAATTAAATAGTTCATGAAAAATAATAGTTTCTTCGGATTGAGTTATGCTGTAAAATGTTAAAATGGAAAAATAAATATTTCTCAAATTCTAATGATTCTCCTTAGGTAATACTTTCTACTGCAAGCAGCTTACGTTTTATCAGAATTCCCTATGAAATTTTCTATCTCCCTAAGTTTATACATGATTGATTCAGTACCTATGAATCATCGATAATAAACCGACATGTATAGTAGAATACTTTAATGATATTTTAATAAAAATGTTTTGTTGCTGCCTGTGATCACTGAAAATATTTTCTTTATTTTCTCTAATATTTTCTAAAGTTATATCATACCTACTGGTCTACTAGAATTTCCCTTAAGGCTTAACCTGGGTAAGATATTCTCCTAGGTATTTAGCTGGTGAATTTTTGAGGTATTTAATGTTTTCACCCTCATGTTGAAGTTATTATATTTTTAACACTGTACACTATTTTGTTAGCTAAAAAAGAAAATTAAAATTCAATCCTTTGGGATGAATAACAGGTAATAGTGATGGTTATTATCCAACATTAACAAATTAAGGTAATGTAACAGAAAAAAGTAGAGAATTTTTAAATTGCTGCCTAAGCAGAATATAATATTGTGTATGGGAAAATTTAACAACAAAATTATAGAGTCATTCCAAGCCTGTTATTTTACAAATATGTGACATGGGCCTAAAGAGAATAACTGACCTTTTTAAGGGCACAAAGAGTTATTGACAGACTCTATATCTCTGTCCCCCTTATCCCTAACCTTGTTCCTTCCATGTCTATACAAGTAGACATGTATCTATTAATTTGATAAGAAAATTATTCTTTCCTTCAAAAACAGGAAGGAGTAACTGAAAGAGGACACTAAGGATTAATTCATGTATTCATCTAAGGGCCATTTACTTTTCCATGCAAATGAGTATTTCCCTTAAAAGCCATTTCTATATTTGCTTAAGGACATAGATTCAAGAAAGAGGAGAAAGAATATAAATGAGGTATTATCATTTGATCTACAGTAATTTGTCAAAACAGCAAATCATTGCTTCAATAACTTTCACACATGCCTAACACTGTCTTCATTAGATAATTACTTGTTATAAATCAGCACAAACTGAAGTCTTGATAGGGCATTCAGTGTTCCAGATATACAGAAGTTTCTTTACTTATATCAAGATAAAATACTTTAAAAGAAATTTCATTGATTAAAAACATTTTTATGCTCACCTATGACTTTTTTTTTAAGAAATAACATTTTGCCATGGGTTTACTTGCAATAAATCACCTTAAAATATTCCAATAAAATGGCTTGGTCTCATATAATACAGGCATTGCACAGAGCATTTAAGAAACATGATTTACAATGAAATGCTTTTGTAATGGAGCAAAAACATGGGGCTACCATATTCATGCAATAAAAACATAATATTGGGCTTCCCTCCCCAAAAAAAAAAAAAAAAAAGTTAAAAAAAACATAATATTAAAGACGGTTTATGTCTCTGAAAATGGTGGGAATTTATAAAAATGGCAAGTATTCTTTTTATTTCTTCATGCTCAGAGTAAGTTAGTTTGCTTTATCTTCAGTATGTTCAATCCTCACCCTAGGGAGGAATACTTATTTGCATTTATGCCTAAGGAGTGTGAGGGTAAGCCTGATCTACAAATCAGCAGTAACATATTCTCCATTTACCCCTTCTAACATATCAATCCACCCACTTACAAAGAAGAGTATACATTCTGTAAATTTCAACATGAACATTTTACTTTTGACTGTATGATTATTATTGCTGCTGCTCCTGCTATTGTTGATAGGATCCTAAACTATTCATTTCTGGGAAAAGTTCTAATAGTTAATTTGAAAATTCTAAAACAATTTGAAATAAAATCATTAATATATTTTAAACTCTGTGAAGGTTTAATTCAAATAAGTCACAATGTTGAATAGAATTTGGCTGTTTTTGATTCCTACTGTGGAATAGAAAAAGCCATATACCATAAGAGATGAAAACACATCTGCCTACAATTTCCCTTAGCATCTATATTCAGAAAGCATCATGCATACTAAAATCACAGACTTCCCTTCATTTTATGTCCATTAGACTCGAGGCATAGAGCCTCCTAAAACAAACTAGGAGGGGGAGAGTACGGAGAAAGATTGCAAAGAAAATGAATGATAATAATAAAACACGATGCAAGAACAAATGATCAGTCAATAATTCTTCACTCTTTCAAATTAAACTAGGATATATTAGTGAGGAATGAGATAAAGAAAGAAATAAAACTCACACATAATGAGCAGTTACTCAAAGTTCCTATCAGAGAATATATCCACATTGAATTGCTAAGCAAATATGCCTTCTCAAAACTATTAGGACTTTAACAACAGTACATTTCCTTTTTATGATTCAATAGGCATACACAAAAAACAGACTCTTCTGGATACATGCAAAAGTAGTCAAATAAAACAGTACAGCACCCCACATTCAATAGGAAACTTATCTGTCTCTTTGCATTTACTTTTTGCCACTTTCTTGACTTCTTTATTCATCTTCCCCATTCTGATAATAGTTCACAGAAATCAGACCATCAATGCGAGCAATGATCCAGAAGGATTCTTAATCAGCTTGTGTGTAATGGGAAGCTTAATGACTTCACGTGCATATAAGATGTTTGCTGAGTCGATTAGTTGACTGTGCAGCTAGTGCTCTACTTTGCTAATGCCCTTTCTGCCCTGTTGTTCTGATAAGTTTCCCAGAAATAGAGAGCCTGTATATAGCTGCACACCTAGAATAAAAAGAGCATTTATCCTCACCTAGATGACATGGCGACATATAAATAGAATGTATTGTTTTTCAAATTGGAATTGTCAAAAAAATAAGATGTGTGCACTTGTATGTGCATGTGTGTGTGTGTACCTATGTGTGTATGAAGAGACAGTAAGGAAAGACAATCTTTTGGTTGAAGAACCAAGTGAATATATACTAACACTTCAAAACTATCTAGAAGGCTTTTCTACACTTTGGTACAAGATTTATCCCAAAGTGTATACAATATAAACTCCAATACAGTAAATTTTGATATTTCTTAAAATATAACAGAACCTCCACTGAGGCTTTATCACAGATCATCATGAGTTATTTTAATGCCTTAACTCATCATGGCTAATTGTTGCACTGCTCTCCCTCATCTCTATTTTGGTTAGCTACTCAACACATTTGTTAGAACTTTGCTAATCAAAGTGAGGTTACCAGACTAGCAGGATCGACATTGTCTGGGGGCTTGTTAGAAATGCAGAACCTCAGTTTCCCACACCAGACTACTGTGTCTACATTTTAACAAGATCTCCAGGTGGTGTGTGTGCATGAAACTTTGGAAAGTACTGTGTGAGAATATGCATTATCCCAAGAAAAAATCCTGTAAAATGCTTTAAGTATATGTATATACTCAGATACATGTGCACACACTCCTTTAATACAATACTGTGAGACAGCTGTTATCATTGCCATTTTAAAAATGAAGAAAACTGAGTCACAGGGAACTTAAATTTCTTGTCAAATGTCATATTGCTAGTGAGTTGCAGGACTGAGTCTAATCAAGTAGTCTGGCCCCATCCCATTAGAATGCTTCTCTTCATAACTAATTATTTAATCATACATATTACAACAGCAGCTAGGCTCACTTGTAGACGTGAGACTAAAACAGAAATGAGAGAAGACAAAACATATCTGCACTTCATCTTAATGTATTTTTTTAATCTTCTGAGAGTTAAAATTCTTCAATTTCAGGAAAAAAAAACCTATCTGGGAGTGGGCAAACAAAGAAAATCAATGTTTTTAAAAATCAAAGTCTCTTAAGTTCTTAGTTTGAATTTGCTCCAGTATTTCTTTCTTTTTGCAAAAATAGTATTGCTGAAACAGCTCAGAAAACTCAGTTTAAAATGTGTGATTAATTTTACCTATGCCGTGGTCCTTTCACTCTCTGTCCTAAAAGCAATCTGCTTTTTTCCTATATTGAGTGATAATGTTTAGACAGATTCACTTCAGACTATTGGGTATTATGGGATCTTTCTAGATGAAAGGTTTTTTTACTTAGCCACAGTTCATATCCTTTGAAACCCTGAGGGGATATTTCAAAGAGTTACATGGGTATTGAATTGGGTTCAATGTGTTTAAGATCTTTCCTCATGATATCTGGATTTCAGATATTATATTTTGGAAGCTAAGCTGTTCTGCAAAAAGGTAATGGCTAGTTCTTTCAGAAGGGAAGTCTTAATAGTTCAATATGATGGGACTTTTCATTGGAATTTCAATATTTGGATTTACTTCTGGTTGAATCCCCAAATTCCAATTTTCTACTTGAATAAAAACAGATACCTGCGTGAAGTTTTTGATATATCCTGTTCTCCTGTCCAATTCAACTCAGAATCAGCACTGGAGAAGAGGACAAAACATTAGAAAACATTAGTATTGCAATGTTTGTAATAGTTCTAAACTTGTAAAACTACATTTTATAGAAAATGATCTCTAGGAAAAAACAAACAGAAACAGCTCAATAAAAAGCATGATAATCCAACAATTGAAAAGGCCTTTGGTGCATTCATATTTCAAAAACATCTCAGATGAGTACTGCATCCTTGTAACTAGGATTTGAATTAAGCAAAGAATCGCTGAATTTCTTGTTAATATTTAACTTAGTCATATAATTTGCTAAAGATTAATTTGCTACATTCTTTAAAATGACTTAGACAACATGTACATGCCTCTGTAAAATTGGCTTCTCCTTCAAATCAAAGCCAAGAAGTATTTATGCATTATGAGAACACATGTTTCGAAAAGAGATAAGCAGGGTATAGTTGAATAGAACCATCAATTAAGAAGGAATTGTGCAATTCAGTTTTGGATTAATTTCCATGCACAGATCTACATGTAAGTAAATCTGATCTGACCCCAGCCCTGGAAAACTAGGCCATTAAAACAAAAATGATAATGTGCCAGTGAGCCTTGTGCTACACTGCTGATGAGCCAAAGAATAGGAGTAGAATATCAAAAAGTCAAATGAAAATCATCATATATTACATGCTTAGATAATTTTGAGCTGTAAAAATAATGCTATTTGTAAGACCAAAAAGTGTTTTTCTCAAAATATTTTTTTTAATTTCAATGTGATTTTCTCAATCCAGAGGATTAACTTCCATGTCATCAATTTAGTATAAATAAAAGCAAACATACTTTCTAGGTAAGACAAACTTCTTCACATAATTTAAAAGTTTGAGCAGAGTACAGCTGCTTTATAGCTCTAAAAGTTATCATGCCTTTATCTACAGTTCTGATCAGTGTCCATAAAAGACTATTATAATGTTTTCTCCAAATATTTTTACTATACGGAACACTATTAACTCAGTAGACTTGAGTCTATCAAAATCACTTCCCTGTTAATTATAACTTCAACATTCTGCTAGGAAATTGAAGTAGGATAGAATGACAGGAATTTCAGAATGGAGGAAGAGTTGAGTTTTCAGCAGAAAGGATGAGGGATATGTTCACATATTCATTCTGTTTCACCCCCTGAGATCCTTTTTACATACTTTTCACCCTATTCAGAGGAAATTAACTTTGTACAATTTTTAATCCCAATTTGCTCTGTAAGTAGTATGCACACACACATGCATGCACACACACACAATAAAAAATTTATGTATGTTAGATAATCATAGTAAAGATTAGCTAGTTTCCTGACATAGCAATCATTAAGATTCAGCATGTTTGCAATTTTCCCTATAAAACTTTCATTGGTTAGCACTAATAGTAATTTTAGAAATGATCAGTCCATATTGCTCAATTACCTTTCAGTTGTATAAGATGCTAAATGGGAACCATTTTAAAATTTTAATACAAGGCCTCATCACATATATTAAAAAAAATTCCATATGGATATATTATAACATTCCCCTTGAGGGATGGTAAATATTTAAATTTTATACTTGTCTATTCTCAACAAGTTGCTTCATTTAAATTACAAAAAGTAGCTGCTTACCAACATTAGTGACTCTTCTAGTTTAGAACATGATAAACATTAAATCTTGGTTTAGGACATTAAGCTATTGCTTAAAAGGCTTAAATCTCAGTTGTCTCATTTGCATAATGAGGGAGTTGGACTAAATGGCATTAAGGTCCCTTAGAGCTCTGAAATTCAAAGACTATATAAATGGCAACATCTGAACATGTACATTTTGCGATTTTAATAGTTACAAAATTATGACCCTAGAAGGGACATTAGAGATCAGTATAATCCCCTTATTTTTTAGCTAAGAAAAAGAAGATTCAGTAAGGTTAAAATGCCTGTCCAAGGCCACATAGCTAGTTAATTGCAGTGCCTGAATTAGAACCCTATAATATGCAAAATAATGGCCTAAACGAGTTGATGTACTGTGGTCTGTGGGAAAAATATTTCATGGATAGTGATTACAAAATGAAGTATTACAATAAAACTATTAGTCAACATCCAAATTTTTTAAAAGTATGATTTACATAGATACCTCAAAGTAATATTTAAAACCATCTGTTTTCTCATTGCTTTTGAGAGCTATACATATTACAGGAGAAGAAATTTCTGACAAAAAATATACTTTTAAAGGCTAATTTCATATATACTACTTAGAAGAACTTTTTTATGTAACCTACACATTTTTTCCAATATAAGATTGATAAAGTGCCAGATGATCATGTACTTTATTTTTATTTTAGTGGAACTGGGACAAAAATTACTAAGATTATTGATTAAAATGGGGAAAAAATTGGTTCAGCAAACACTGTCACTTCTGTTCTCTACTGGGAATCTTCAACATTTGATAAAGATGTAATTAACAAATTGCAGAAATCATGGTAAGATAGATCATCTATAATTATTCATTATTTAATGATTTCCTTGATATACTTACTAGTTGTTGAGTGTTCTGTTGATGCAAGCAGTTATGAGACTTGCAAGTTACTGTACAATTTAAAAGTGTCATGGGGACAAAATATATTGCTATAGTGCTTCTCATTCATTAAAATTTATAAATTATTTTAAGACAAGAAATTGGTATATGGCTAATACTACTAAATAGTTCAAGTCACCCCAAAGTTGCATCTTGCATGACTGATTGTATTATCTTTCAAAGAACTACAAAAAAGAACACATGGCAAACATTCTTGTCTTATAGGCAAAGTGAGAAGTAAGAGTAAGATAAAAAAAAGCAGAAGAAAGACAGAAGAAGGTCATAAAAAGAACTGCCTCATGGCTCATAAATAACAGAAATATAAATGTCAAATGAACTTTATTATGTGGTATAGGTAGCCTAATAAAAATTTAGACACAAAGGAAAGCTTATTGTGAAGAGAAGGCCACATACTCTGCCACTGAAGGTGGTTTTTCAAGCTTACTGACATTCTAGACCTTATGGCATTGGCTTTCAATTGGCAGCTTGTGCCAAGCTCCTAGTGCTTGTCATTTTCAAACAGAAAAGACAAGATAAGAGGTTGCTTTACTTAGAGTGGCCTGCTTTTAACTGATAAAACTCTATCTAATCCATATTAGATTTAAGATACTAAAGATACACTCATCTTAAAGGCTGTCACCCAAATGGAATCCTGTAAATGTCTTCAAGTTTCCAACTTCAGAGGTATACTTTTCATCTTGATCCATGACTTTTGTGACTCTTTTTTTTTTTTTAGATTATCTCTAGTATAAATCCTTCATTGACTTCACAAAGCCTAGATACTCCAAATGAGATGTCACTTTTTGATTGCTTTGTATGGTGATTGCATTTTCTGTATAGGAAAGTTAGATATGATAGGATGGTGCAGTAAGATTTGTTTCACCCATTTTCTTATTAAGATATATATTTTAACTTTTGTAAGTATGAAAAGAAAAAAATTGAGTTTTTGAAAGCATGTCAATTTAAGTGATAAAATTAATACAAATTACAGAGCATCTGCCACTAGATCACTATTTATATCTGCCTAAGCTCATTTAGTATACAGCTACTATCAAGTGTGCCTTATTCGTTCCCAAGCAATGGCAGATAGCTGAACTCTTGGGTGGAACCATTCTTTCTAATCTATTTATATACACTATTATTTATATAACACACCAGGGACTAAAATAAGCTGGTAGGCACAGACAGTATTCATGACTGCAATGATTTCCCTGTGAGAATCAATAAAAGTGACTTATTTGATATTATTGTTAGCTTAAAAAATATTACTCTATGTGAAGGATTTTTTTTTAAATTTCAATAGATGGATAAAGCTGAATGTTGTTGTCTATTGTCAAGGCAATGAAAATTAGCAGACATTTGTCTTATACCTTCAGAATCCAGGAGCACTGAGCTCAGTCCCTTCCTCCAGGTGGGACAGAACAAATACAATTGATAGTTGATAATGTCACTCCTTAGAAATACTGATTGATTTATCTTTCAAAATCCGTGACTTCAGGTTTGTTGAGCTGATTCAAATTATTTATTTATTTTACTTTTCCCTCCCTGGACTGACACTACTATACAGGCTAAGAATGAACACAGTTTAGGAAACTATCTTTCAAATACATAGCCAGCTGAGACAGAATTGGCCTGGGTGGATAATTAACCTTTAAAAGGAGCATAACTTTTCTTTCTCAGTTTGAATGCATTTCCTGTTTGTTTCACATAACAATATTAACAAAATGATGCCATTCACTTTTTTTTTTTTGCACTACACTGGCTTCTCCCTGTTGTGGCCTCTCCCGTTGCGGAGCACAGGCTCCGGACGCGCAGACTCAGCGGCCATGACTCACAGGCCCAGCCGCTCCGTGGCATGTGAGATCTTCTCGGACCGGGGAAGGAACCCGTGTCCCCTGCATCTGCAGGCAGACTCTCAACCACTGCGCCACCAGGGAAGCCCAGCCATTCACTTTTCTTTCTGTTGTGGTATGGGAATTGATGTGTAGCTTTGCTCAAAAATGCATTTAAAAAAATATCGGAGGATTTAAGAAGTCAAATTTGGCAACAAACAAAAGTACCTAATTAACATTTATATGGGTAACATTTGCTGAATTATAGATTTAGATGATTTTCTGTGACATCTTTTGGAAAAGTAACGGCTACTGGCCCCTTAAATATATATACCATTATTATTATTCTTTCTAACAAACTGAATGGTATTTTCTCATTGAATTTTTCAGATGAATAATTAACACAATACTAGTATATCAAATTTGCCTGAAAAAATGTTTGGGTAGTGCTTCCCGTACCACAAAAAAAAATAAAAAAATAAATAAAGCTTTTACATTGTTACTAACACTTGCAGTTTTTTTATTGAAATACAGTTGATTTACAGTATTATGTTAGTTTCAGGTATATACTTGCACTCTTAACTACTAATAAAATGTGGTCCTGTAAAGAACTCTGCATTTGAATTTTTTTTTTTTTCGATATGCGGGCCTCTCACTGTTGTGGCCGCTCCCGTTGCGGAGCACGGGCTCTGGACGCGCAGGCTCAGTGGCCATGGCCCACCGGCCCAGGCGCTCTGCAGCATGTGGGATCTTCCCAGACCAGGGCATGAACACGTGACCCCTACATCGGCAGGCGGACTCTCAACCATTGCGCCACCAGGGAAGCTCCTTAAATGTTTTATAATAGATTCTAGCCCATACCAATTCTGCCCCTATTACTATCAATAATATACCATCTTAGTCTCATTCATCTTGAAAATTTATTTCAGGGTTAGATCTACACTGTGGATGCTTACTTTGAGTTTATTCTTTAATTGTTGCTATACAGTCCTCTAAGAAAAGGGTTTAATAACACATCACACGCAAAGGAATCAATTCTCTCTAGTTTATAAAAATGATGCTTATTTCATCTATATATTTCTATCCATTAACAAGGCAGAGATAGGCCTACAATTACAATAATAATTTATGAAGTAAAAAAGAACAAAGATACCTTTACTTAATGCATATTTGTAACTTATGACCATATTCTTATTAGAAATTGGCTCTGAGTTCATTATAGCAGAAGATATAGTCACAGTCATGTATTTCTACCAGAAGTCACTATATCATGTTATACATAAGTAAATGAAAGGTAGATTAGTATTGCATATTATGGAAGAATTTTTCATCCTCAGAATGAATGCCGATAAATTGTTTTAAGTATAAAATTAAATAAAGAGACAGATGTTTAGGACTTTCTGAATTTGGTGTCTAAATAGTCTCTAAAATGTTTATATTGAAAACACTTTTAATACCCAGTGTCTACTTTCGTAGAGAGAAAAATTTTGTTATGCTGTCATTGGTTCTGTATGCTTAGTCTTAGATTACATTCTGATCTTTAACCAATGCATTTCCCTTAGTTTTTTGAGTTTAGAAAATAGGGATTAAAATACAATGTTGGGATAAATAAATAAATAAAATACAATGATGGGGAAGCCATTTTGTTCTCAAAACTGGAGGTTTATTTAAATTATATATCCATACAATCCATAATGCTCAAAATACCTTACAAAATTTCTATTTTATATTTATTTTATATGTTATGTGGTCCCTTTTTTCTTCTTTTTTTATACCTATGACTCTTCTCTATCACATATATGGTATGCTCTTTTGGACCTACACAGATTTATGTACATAAAACATACCTGAGGCAACTTATAATTCTTCAAATACAAGAATCTTCTGAGATATGTATAATCTTACCAAATTTTGTATTTCCCAAAATTATGAGGAAGTAGTGATGTTCAAGATACATGTTCAGGATAATAAATTTAATGAACTCTATTTAGTATCAACTTCATGATCCTTTTCAAGAGTTCAACATCTTTGGATTGTGTAAAATATATTCTTTAATACCTTCAGTCTGGAGACCAAATCTAAATGTTTTTCTAAATAGTAACATGGCTTAAGGCATGTGGTTTCAATACATTATTGAAAACCGCAGACCAATTCTTCTACCTTGGAGTCAGGATCTCTTATTTCCTCAAAAAAGAATTAATTGTTTATGATTCTTATCTCTATTAAAAATTAAAAATAAAATCTAGAAAATACTTTATATGAATTATAAAAATATTTTATCTGTACAGAAATAAATGAATAAAATAAACTGGCTGATTATATACATATAAATACATATGTATGTATAGGTAAATGGAAAACCTCTATGTCTAAACAAAATGACTATTAAAATTTCATAGTAAATTTCAAAGTAGATGTGATCACATATTTCAAAAATGATAAACTGCTGCATATATGCCTTCCACCTAATTCTGTGTTTTTACTTTTTGAAAATGTGTTACTAACATAATTAAATGGCCAATGTTATTATGGCTACAGTTGTTTGATTTTCAAACACAGTAAGCCCATTTATACTGCAGGACTAGAGAGGTATCACTTACTGGATTCAGGATCAGAGTTGCCATCCCCTTCAGTGCGGTTGTTGGGTGCAGCATGATCAAAGTACTCCTCCTGAGGATAGCCAAGGGGCAGGGCATGGGGTGTGCTGGGAAGGCTGCCTGTATCATGCTCTCCTAGTCCACCATCACTGCTGCTTTCCTGAGAGCCTTCTGGTAGGTGAAATGTGACATGCCGCTGGGACTGAAAAAGACAGAAAATTACAGGGTTTCAGCTATGATCTGAATAATTGCTTAATACATCCAATTTAGAAAATGTATTATTTCAGCTATCTAGTGAAGTCACATTAATATTATCTTGAGTTGTGAACGATTTCAGGCTTTTGTGAACAGTCAGCTCTGTGTTCAAACCTGCTTTACCTGGCAGCAGAATTGCTTTTATTATATTTTTTTAACAGGGCATATCCAGTTGCAGAATAAAAGTTAACTTGTTCTAAAGCAAGAGGCTGTCACCCATATTGACATTTGAGCACATTGGATATTCTGATCATCATTTGAACATGGATTTATTTAACTATAATTTGACAAGATTTCATTTTTTGAATAATAAACTTGAATAAATATAATGAAATTTTACTGCTATATCTGTAAGATTCTGGTGGGCAGAAACAGTAAATAATAATACAAATTTATTCAATCATGTAGGCTTATAAATTAAAATTACAAATCATCTTTTCAAAGAATCTTAAGGGCAAGATTTTGAATTGGAATTCATTTAAATCAATTCTATACTCTAAACAATAAAAAATAATTACTTGGTATGGATAACAGTTGATAATTATAAAAGTAAACTATAGGGATCATCTCTGATAGTAATTATAGCAGAATATAAAAAACTTATACATGCCAATATATAAAGATGAAGGATTTGGTTCATGACATCCAATAGTGTGGTAACTCCACCAGATGTAGCAGTAATTTTGTTTGCAGTATTGCTACATGTAGTAGCTAGTCTCTGAAGATAGCCCTGACAATGGACCTCACGTCTTGGTATTCAGACCCTTATGTAGTCTTCTACCACAATGAATATGGAGAGGCCCTGTGTAACCAAATCTCACAGTTTTTGCCTTGCTCCCTTAGAATACTCATTCAGGAAAATCAGCTGAGTTGAAAGTAGTCTGACTACTTGGAGACTGCCTTACAGTGAGGAAGCTCAAGCTTCCCATGTGGAAAAACTCGATAAAAAGAAAGTACAATACAATACCCAGAGAGGCCCAGCTGCTCCAACCACTCGAGATTAGTGCTAAATATGTATGTAAAGAATCCATTCTGGACATTACAGCTTATGGTCTCCTTTGAGCCATCCATCCCAGCCATCTCCAGATATTTGAGCCGTTCCATTTGAGATACCAACCACTGTAGAGCAGAGATAGCAATCTCTGCTGTGCACTACCTAAATTCCTGACTTAAAAAATGTTAAGTACAATTGATTTTTGTTTTATGCTCCAAAGATTAAGGATAGTTTGCTATGTAACAATAGATCAACCAAAACATTTAACTACTAGTAGCATGAAAGATGCAATTTAGAGAAAATTATTTAAGGAATTTATACATCTCAAAGGGTACATGTAATTAGGCACTAGAAATTTCCATGACAGAGTGCATATACTTTCACAAGTTCAGGCTTGACAGTCAGCCATTTCTTCAGATGTTGATATTGCTGTAGACTGTATGCTTGTGTCCTCTCAAAATTCATATGTTGAAACCTAATCCTCAACATAATAGCATTTGGAGGTGGGGTCTTTGGGAAGTGATTAGGTTATGAGGATGGAGCCCTCATTAATGGGATTAGTGTCCTTATAAAAGCAGCCCAAGAGACCTCCCTCTCCCCTTCTGCCATGTGAGGACACAGTGAGCTAATTTTGTCTGTCCAGCAAAGCTGCATTTGACTGTTCTCTCTCTAAGAAGCCATAAGCTCATTTAGTTATAGGTTAAACCCCATTTAATTCAAAAAATTATAGTTGTGAATATATTTTCAGCCACTTCAAGTAAGATATAAGCATTTATGCTCACAAACCTTTTAAAAATTCAAGAACTGGAAAAACAGGCTTTAAAAATGCCTGAAACATTGTATTGTAGACATTTATCAACAGTCAGTTATTATATGTAACTTAAAGTCAAAATAATACTTAACACATAAATTTAAAAGTCATTGTATATAAAATAAGCCAGTTAAGCATGAGACTAATTTACAGTTGTTCCACTACAATGCATAACTGTTAAGAGGTATTTTAATTTTCTATTAAGACATAAGTCAGATATTTCAAGTATTTTTATCATTTAGCTTTTTTTCAAAGTATTAGACCTAGATAATAGAATCTATATATAGGAAAATAATTACTGCTGACAAAAATAAATGAATCTAGAATTTAACATGTGCTAGTTAAGCATGGATTCATATACCCTAACAGAATTAAAATTGCCAGTGAATAAAAGGTAAAGTTCTATCAAATGATAGAAGTAGGGCCTATATATATATTACTTCCAGATGTAAGAGAAATGGAGTTTTGTGTTCAATTGCTTATCTACACAGAAAAGAAGAAGGCAATTTAAGTCAAAAAGATATCCCATCCTATGACACCTGTAACTAGTAACAACTAAAATCCCTTGCAAAGGAATGCCCTAGAGTGAATCTGTAATTAGCCAGGTCATGTATTGACCCCCAACTCTCCTGATACTCATAAATTGAATCCCCTTAAGGGTACATAAGAGGGAATAAATGGGTTGGTAAGGACTCCCTTTAGTGAACACAACTGTTTTTTGTCCTTTCCTGAATGCCCGTAAAACACCACAAGCACCAGCATCCTGTTCCTGAAATGCAGTTCTTATATGTGACATTATTACATATACACCTTTGAGATTTCAGTCATATTAATAAACTCTCTTGTCTATATTAACTTTAACAAATATCGGAATGCTTCAAGTGGAAACCAATGTATGTTGTTTGGTCATTAATGGCTCTATATCATTTTAAAATAGTCTGAAGTTCAACTGCATACTGAGGATTTGATTTCTTTCTCAATTCACAGTTTCAAAGTTTACAGTCTAAAGCATTTTTTTACCTATTTCTATAATCCATAGAAGGTGTTCAAATATCATTGCTTAAATGTAATATTCTATTTCTTTATTCAGTGAATTCACGAGAGGCTCTTTATTGGCACATGGGTGATTAACTAGTTTGTCCATCATTTTATAAAATCTCCATGAAATAGTTCCTTAGGTGAAATTGTTAGAATTTAATTTTTAAGGAATTGTTTCAAAAGGCTTCTGAAAATTTAATTTTTAATGGGAAAAGAACTTTTTTCCTAGGGTTACTTTAATGATTCCTACTTAAACTTGCATTTTGCAATTTGTGACACTTCTAGATAGAACTGAACATAAAATAATTATATGAACTTAACAATTTATGAATCCTTTGTAGTAAATTTTGGCAATCTGGTTTAACTCATTTGCCCTTTACTTTTTAATGGATGAATCCCTAATCTCTGATGGCACTTTTCTGCTCAGATTCATAATATGGATGTATTTAAGATACAGAGGTATTGTTCTTATCCAGTATATTTAGAAATATTAACTATTTCATGAAAATCATTCCTTAGGTCTCTCAAAGAGAAGACTAAATAATTCCCTTTTTTCAAGTGTTGACGATGATTACTGTGCAATATAAAAGAGCTATTACGTTGATGACCATGTCATAATTTGTCTGTCTGCTACTCTTCTAGGAAGCTGTGGCATTCAAATTAAAGCAATCTATTGATTGCAATGGTGCCTTTACAGGATGGAAACAAATCCTGGATTATTCATGAATAAATGTCTGTTCTGAAAGTCTAGTTATTTTTCTGCCAGTAAGAGAAAAGTCGACAGAGAGCCTCTCCCTATAATCTACATGCCTTCTTTTTACCTCAAATCAATCAAACTTCCAAAATGTATGAATGCTCAGAAATAATATTGGTGTTACCTAGATTAATCATTTACAGGCAAACTATCAAATTCCCAACATTCTTGTGTCCATTATACCTCATGAAGGCATAATTCCATACTAAATATCAGGTGAATATTGTTACATTTCCATAACATGATGTAAGTAGCATTTTAGAAAAGTTAATCTGGCAGCAAAGAGGCTGCATACAGATAGGCCAGCCTGTGAATCTCATTATTGAATGCTTGAGTATCATGTTCTAGAGGGCTCATTAGAATTACCTGTCAAAATTTTCAAACTAATCATACATCCTTGCATTCCCCCTGACTCCAATTCTAATATACCTTGACCCAGTCTACCTTAGATTCACTGCCAACACCAGGAACTCTGATTAGAAAGGTTAATCATAGATAGGGTTATTATTTTTTAAAGATTACCATATGCAAGAGTGTTTTTGATTCATATATAAAACATTTTTGATATCAAACTAACACATTTTAAGCTTCTAAGCTCCCCTATTCTATAATAATCAACAGCTTCATTCTGAATGTCAGAGGTAATCTGCATTTTCCCATGGGTCCTGTCTCTTTGCAAAAGAATTTATAATTACTCAATATATTATAAAGTTAAATGTGAAAATAGTTAGAAATTCAACTTGAAATTTTCACCAGCATTACATGGTCAGCACATATATCTCACTTGCAGCTCATAATTCCCAGTGTAAAAACTCCCAGATGACATATTTTATAGTAGTCCTTTATTATTTGACCCTATACTTGTAGTTATAAAACCTCCTGCGTTTCCAACTCAAGTCATCTTGCAGGATATATCAGTTCACTTGATTGTTTTTTCAGGGTTCCATTTCATAAAATTTGAAAGGTCTGTATAATTTCTCATTTTCCCTTTCACATTATGTTCCTGAAATGTTTACCCTTCAAGGCTTTTATTTTTTTAATACCATAACTTATTACTAGTATATGCAGGAAGTTCTTCATGATCTTCTCCAGAATCAGATCTTCTCTTAGCTCTATTTTGCCATGAAGTTTTTTCATGGCACTTGGTAATTTTTAAAATTTTATTTTATTTATTTAATTTTTGGCAATTGTCAGACATATTTATTTGATAGTCAGAAGACTACATGGCATTTCTTGAGGGCATCTTTCCTTGAGTCATGAATCATTTCAGCTTAATCAAAATGGAAATAATCTATTTGTAGATAGGTACTATGATGAATTGTTAAATTGGCAATTGAGTTTTGTGAATTTGAATCTACAAATGTTTGAGAAACTACAATTGTGTGACTAATAATGAAAATAGAACAAAACTGAAAACCTAACATGCTTTGAAACTGGCATGTGTACAAAAATTAAAACCAGATATTAAAATTGAAACCAGGCCATTGCAATGGTCTCTAAGACAAAACCCAAGTATCAATTTTAAAAAATAGATGAAACATCTCTACATTGTTTTTGGTGCTAACCACATGTAGATTTAGTGACTTACATTTAAATATATAAATCATCATAGGACCTTCATTTTCCAAAAGCAGTTATATGGTAACCTCAAACTATTCAAAAAACAGTCATTCCAGGAAGTAAGAAAGACAAAAAAAAAAAAAAAGGCATATGAATTGCTAAAATATTTAACAGGTAAGTTCATGCTAAGAATCATGTCTGCCTTACTCTGCTTTTTTATTTGACTTTAACATCTTTGATTATTTGGTTCTCCAGCTCAAAATGTAATAGAACTCTTGGTAGCTGCTGGAAATAAAAACACTGACAGAAGGAGAAATTTCCACCAATTATTACTATATCTGTCTTCTGTAGCTATATAGAATAAGTGTGATTCTTGTTTGAAGTGTTTGAAGATAGTGAAGATAGTTAAGCCTCGTCTACTAATATTCCTATTCCAAGCTAAAATCTCCAACTTAATTTGGCATCTGTAGAGGAGCAGAATTTGCCACCCTGAAATATATCTCTTTGGCATATTAATTTTTTTAAGCCGGTTCTTTTCTAAGCAATAGACACGGGAAAAACTGAAAACCAAGCAGGAGTTACCCTTTTATAAGAAACATTTACATTTGTAAGGGAAATCTCCATTTGTAAGGGTGTGTCCCTCCCTGTACCTGAAGATTTAGAAACTCTTATTAATGGAGAATTCAATGGCTTAAATTTGCATAACAACCTTACTCTTGTTTACTGTGCTGTGCTTGGTCATCTCCCATTACTGCCTCTCCCATCCAACATCCTCTTTTGTCTTTAGCTGGAGATGGTATTTAAGGTAAGGGCTGCGGCCATTTTGGCAAGTTACTCAGTTCTTCTGAGTCTCTCCCATGTATACATGTTAGTAAACTTTTGTATGATTTTTCTACTGTTAGTCTACCTCATGTCAATTTTATTCTTAGACCAGCTAGAAGAACCGAGAGGGGTAAATGAAAATTTTCCCTCCCTGACACAGTATTTTCAGATCGTTTACATTTTACTCTTTTCCTTTTTACCCATGTAATTTATTTATGTAATTAACAAAGTCAGACCTTAAATATTTACCACTTTATTGTTGGTGATAATGTGGGCTTAGGAGATGATGGCTTTATAGATCACATATGATACAAATAACCATTTTATTTTTCATAATATTAGTCAATATTTAATATTTTCAAGTTGTTAAATTGTTTGAAAATGTGTTTCCAAGACAGAAGTCACAAGTTTTGCTTTGAGCAGTGCTTTGTCTCTGGTGTAACCTTTTATATTTGCAAAATAACTCTTCCATTGCTGTAGTTACACAGCATGTCTGCTTAATTGATGCATTTTAAACAAACCAAATGTCATTCAAGCAACAGATGGTTTCTGACTTGAATTATATAGGTTGGAATCACTATGCAGTATACAGTGAAAGATGAAAAACCTGGCATTGTCATTAACTGCATAAACACTTGGAACAAAATATTATCTTTTTTAATGTTAGTAGAAATCACAACAAGAAACTATGTGATGGTGATCAAATACCAGTTTAAAAATAAAAATGACCTAGAAAATTTTCCTAATAAAACTGAAGAGTGTGCACATCAGCTGGCATGGTGGTAATTTATTTATTGCATTGTACCAAACATTGGTAACCTGTTTGTTTTAGACCCTTTCAAGTGTACATAAAGCATGTTTAACTTCATCTTCTTTACCTGGTGTTCATCAGAGCACATCAAAAACAACTGCTACTCAGGTAAAATGGGTAACATCTTGGAAATATATGAGATTAGAAGACCAATATTTCCTTTGAACTCTTGTCACTCTTTAAAAAATATTTGGAGTTCTATAATTCCCGTTGGTAATCAAAGAGTAAATTAAAATAGCTGCATCTTCCAGCAACAACTGTCAGTGATGGAAGGTAGCAGTAAGCAATGTAGGGTTGAATATAGTTGAGGGTGGAAGGAAGAAGAATTGCAAAGTATTAGTATCTGTAGTATTACTGTACTCTTTTATTGTGCAACTCTTTATACAGATACATTTTTCTAAAAGCAGACCTCCCTCTATTTATTTTACATACAAACAAAAACACCCCTATATTCCATTTATCACATCCACAGCCCCCCCCCACACACACACACAAATGGTATTAAAAATAACCTCAAAGTGATCTACAAGTTAAAAAGGTGAAAAAATTATTATGCTACTGTACCAAGAGAAAACTGATATGGCACTACCCTTTTCATTGCTTTAAAAAAGTTATATACACATATTTCTAAAATATATCTAAACTGAGGATGAAATAGAAACTAGTGAAATATTTTTTTCCTAACCCCAAACCCTCAAATCAATCTTATGTGTTTACCTTAAATACATTATTTGGACCTATTGTAATATTACTTTTGTTGCTTTTCATTGTATTTGGGAATTAGGGAGAAAACGGCATTCAATTTTGGTAAAGTTGCTAGCCAGCTAATGCAACCAGCTAGTCCGTGGTTTAGAAAACACTACATGCATACAAATCACCTAGTTGATGTGTTAGTAATGCAGATTCCTAGGATCCAACCCTCAAATATTCTGATTCAGTGGGTCTAAGGTAGGACTCAGATGTTGCATTACAGAATCCCTTGACTACAATTTCAAGGGGAAAAAAAGGAAAACAAGGAGTCCTGCTTAAATTTTCTAAATATTTTTGAATAGACAATTTGACATTTTAAAATAAATTGAGTCATTAGAATAATGGGATTCTAATGTCAGACTGTAGTCTAATTAGTCATTAATTCATAATTTTTATATGAGACATTTCCTTTTGCATTCAGGAAATGTTCTTGCTCATTTTTGATGAATGATACATATGATATACCTATGACATTATTAACATAGAGGTGACCATGGAATAAAATGATGACAGTGTGTGTGTGTGTGTATATATGTGTGAGAAACTTCATAGATATAAAATTATCTCTCTATAACTTGATCATGCTAACATGCAGTAATGTTCTGAACAAAAACAAAGATAATTCCAATGGTATTATAAGTATTAAAATGTATTTTCAGTTTATATGTATGTATGAATGATAGAATAATAATACAATTTGATTTAATAAGCATTAATTATTATTTGGTGCAGTCTTTATAATACAAAATTCTGCTTTTATTGACACAGAAGACAACTTCAATGATAAAACTGTTAAAATTAAATATATGAATTTGATGCCATGGAGGAAAAAATGTTGCTAAAATATATTTGTACTTAGAAGCTCTTTAAGCTCTCTGGTGTTGAGACAACTTCATTTATAATACTCTGAACTAAATATAAGAACTCCAGGCCCAATACTGAATTTAATTAATGTTCAAATTCAATAAATCTTCCAAAAGTACTTATTCTTGAAGTGCATTCTACAATTTGGTTTAAGGTACACAAATGAAAAGATTAGATCCTACAAAATACAGTAGGTCATATTTTACAGTGTTCAATGAGGAGTGTTATCTCTAGATCTCTGAAGTTCCTATGAGATTTTGAAATAATGTCTTTTAGTGCTTTCCATGCATGCCCTGACAATTCTTCAGTAAGCGATCAACACATACAATAATTATAGTTGTACTTAGAAATTATATAGACTATTTCCTTGGATGTCTGAAAGTTTTTTCTAATATTACGGATTCCCAACATTACTGATAAATGATCTGTTTTGAAAAGAATGATTTTGAACATATTTTTAAATCTTTGAGTAAAAGGTAAGTGACCCATAAGTAAATGACATAAAGGTCAGGAGTAAGAACTGGTGACACTTTAGGAAATACCATTAGGTAATAGTGTTTAAATTCAGACAGAATGCTAAAGTTAAAAATATTGGAGCATTAGGCTATTGCCATAAATAAGTAAAGAGATCTCTTTTTATTTTTTTTCCAAAAAGTAATACTGAAAAGAGTTAGGCGGACCAAATACTATTTCTTTTACTGACAGGGAAACAATGTAGCAAACCCCTAAGATTTACTTCCATTTGACATCAGCCCCTGGAAAATATTTTGCTAATCAAGACATCACCTTCATTTAGCAACCACGGGCAACCAGGCAACTTAACATCCTTCACAGCTCCCTGATGGAAATATGGCACAAAAGAATTAATGTAACTCTATTGTTGAAAGATGAATTTGCCGTATATTAGTGCTGCTGGATATTTTTGGTTCAATAGTTTCATGGAGTGGCAAATCTTCAAATCTGTTCAGTGTGTTTAGGTTAAGTTAGGTTAGTTTTCATGTTCTCTAAAATAGCATATCTATGAACCTATTCAAATTTTTTTTTTTGGACCAGGGCACAAACCCATATCCCCTGCATCGGCAGGCAGACTCTCAACCACTGTGCCACCAGGGAGGCCCCCTATTCAAATTTTGTTGTAGTAATAAAACAAAATAATTACACCACCTTGAGAAAATAAGACAAGTAACTTGATGGTAAAATGTTTAACTCTAAGTTTAGAAGTTGGTCACAAGAAATGGGATAAATTCAAATTAAGGAGAATTGTTCACTCACAACTGGTTTTAAAAACAAGTTGGAAAAGTCTATTTGTGGTGCATTATACAGAAGATTTTACTCTGATCTAAATGATAACCCCAAAAAATATGTTGTGATGTTTAAATTTTAAAATATGACCTCAGACGTAATAGGCAAGGGGAAGACAAAACAGAGATAATCTTGAAGTTACACAAGATACACACACTCACACACACACACACACACAGACACACATACATACAACATGCTTTTCACAAATCCAAGTGCATCAATATGTATTATTTTCCTTCTGGAGTTATTTTATTTATTTATTTATTTTATTTTATTTATTTTTGGCCTTGCCACGCAGCATGTGGGATCTTAGTCCTGAGACCAGGGATTGAATCCATGCCCCCTGCAGTGGAAGCATGGAGTCTTAACCACTGGACTGCCAAAGAAGTCCCTGGAGTTATTTTAAAAATTAATTTTAACAAATATGACATATTAAAAGTCATTTAAACAAATATTGATAAGCAAAAACTTCAAACAGATTATTTTAGCTAGATACTATTTGCTATATTGTTTAAAGTAATAATAATTTAAAATAAATGTAAATTTAAGCTAATTCTCAGAAACGTACACAGAATGATACACAAGAAAGTGAACTCTATAAAATGTACATGTTTAATTTGATATTTAATAATCCCAAATATTTAGGAGCTTTTATTTTTTAATCTCTCTTTTTAAAAATTTTGTGCTGCCATTATTTTATGAAGAAATCACATCCAAGTTTTCTCTCCCATGGATTAATATTAACACTAACAAAAATTACTAGAATACTTATAATTTCAAGATGGTTACTGATAATTCAATTTGATAGCCCTTTTGGAAAATAGTTTATTTTCATACACACTTTAAATATGGATAAATATGATCTGAATCACTGCACACACATAGTGATATGAATTATCATTTTAAACATCCTATCCAATTAAATTCCAAAAGCATTTGTTAAATGTCAACAATGTACTAGATACTGTGCTAAGTGCAAGGGACAGAAACATGAATAAAATATAGTTCCTGATTATCAAAGCATCGTAGAAGTTCACACTTCATGGTGAGTTTGCTCAGATAAACTTATTATACTTGAAAACAACTCATATCCAGATAAGCCACTGAACTTTCTGTTACTCTCAAATGAGCCAACAAAAGTTCATTTTCCCAGAGAATCATTCTTTAGTCAAACAAGTTAAATCAATTATCAAACTAGAAAGGTAGTATAATATGAAGTTTACATACCTAATAGACATTTCTTAAGGTGGAAAAAAGAAAAAGGACTTCTCATTGATACTCTAAAGTATTAATAAAAGTCTTTCTGATTGCTACAATCTTAGAATTAAATATCTGGAGACAGTGAGTGCTCTCTGGGAGACAAGGGATAAACCATCTTTGGATAAAACAGAAAGATTAAGATAAGTGACTTGTGCTATGGAAATCTAAGGCCGTAATCTCAGGGCTGGTAGTGGGGGGGAATGGACAAAATGTGACTTTATAAATCAATTGATAATAATCTTCAGAAATTTAGAATTTGGTACATGTATTTTAAAACAATTGAATTTATTTGATTTTTTAAATTTATATAATAAAAATAGGAATATGTACAGTTCTGTGATTCATTTCAGAAGAAAAAAATTACAAATATAAAAATGAGGCTTTGAAAATCCAATAGATGGAAGAAATGTTCACATATTGAGGTATAGGGAAGTCATTCTGGCCTATACAAAATTTAACTTAAACTTTATGCTGAATAAAACTGCCTGTTTGTGGCCTATCAAACATACAGTGCACATCTGCTTTAACCGCTAAAGAAAATAATGCACTTAAAAATGATTATTTGAATAAATTCAAATTATTTTTTCTCCCCCATAGCAGCATGAAGTTTGCATCATTTAAACCAGTATTTCTCAGTACTTGGTCTAGGAATAGTGGGGGTGGTGGTGGTGAGTGACAAGGTCAAATTAAATATTCAAATTAGTTGGTCCCATCACAGACCTATTGAATCAGAATCTCAGGTGTCATGGTCTAGAAATCGGCATTTTTACCTGCACCCTTCATGATTCTTATGTTCACTAAATTTTGAGTGCCGCTAATTTTAAGCACTGACTATGGATAAATTATTAAAAACTATATTATTAATTGAACATTCATTTTCAGCTAATTGAAGAAAAATAGAAGGGAGAAAATTCCCAGCACTTAGATGTGACTGTAAATTTTTTTTTAATTTACACCATAACAATATTTATTAACTAGATTGATCAAAATAGTTATTGAATACTTAGATATTGTTTCTACCACACTGAAAATGCATAATATAAATCAAGAAACCTAATATGGTCAATACAAACCAGAAGAATCAGATATTCATATAGTTGTATCTAATTCTCCCAATAATCCACTCATTTAAGATTAATTCAAATCTCTCATAGTGGATCTCACTTCTAAAGTAGTTGTGCCCACTGAAAGTTATGATTTCATGACATAGACACAAGGTGCACATTAGGGGAACTGAAGAACAAATATACACCTAATGTACTTCTGTTACATTAATAAGAAATGGAAAACATGATACCAGTGATGTTGTATACAATTTCAAGAGTAGTTTCTTAAAATCTCTCTTCTATTCTTATAGATTATTTATTGATTATTTGTGTTGACAGATTAATGGGATAAATATTACCTCAATAGAGCTGATAGCAGGTAGAATTTATTTCTTGTAAATAAATGCAAGTGGCAAC
>NW_020173112.1:42308-55544 GCF_003031525.2 Neophocaena asiaeorientalis asiaeorientalis | reverse complement strand
CACACACACACACACACACACACACACACACACATCCTTAGGATTTAAAATCTAGAATAAAAAAATCAAATGAATCAAAACACCTCATTATTAACCTTTGAAAATGAAATGACAATAGATAAGTCAAAGTTACATTAGAAATTCCAGAAGAGTTAGATATTTATCTCTGAAATTACTTAGTCAGCTAGTATACATAGAAATGTATGCTATTTATTTAAAGTTAAATGTAAATGTATTTTACCTTTATGTATATATATATATATATATACATATATATATATGCAGTCATACATACTAACAGTGAAAGCATTCATATACAAATAAATGGAAATAAATATTCAATAAATTAACTCTATAGAGCTCTAAGAAGACTATACTAGGCAAAATGTTTATATGTCTTATGTAGATTTTCTAGGTTATCTTGCAACATAATAGAAACTAGTGAAAATACATTATCAGTTAACTCTGATTAATACTATGGAAATATGGTTTCTTTAAAAAGATTATTATGTTTAGAATTAAAATTCCCTTAAATCTCTTTAACAAATATGCACAACATTCCTAGGATATTAGAACACCAGAACTGAACTTAAGAAATATTTTGGGTCCATACATTTTTTTGAAGGTTCTCAATTATCCATGGCCTCAGTTATTAGTGATAAGTTGATTTTGACTAGTAAATACATATTTGAAAAAATTTCTGCAAATGTGATAGTATAATAAATTATAAAATGGTCATATAATCAACCTAATCCTTATTTCCTCTTTAACCACAACATATCAGCTTAAAATAATCTCATATGCTATTTTTAATAATACCATCTTGTTGTTCTAAATTACCACTGCTCTCTCATTATCATATGATATTGACTGAAAATAGGAAATCAATCTGATTTTAGAGAGCTTTTCTAAAAATTCTGATAGAGAGAGGGAGAGGGAATAAGGACAATAATGAAATATGTACTACAGGAATATGAAAGAGTTGAGTGAGGAAATACAGAAGATTTTAAATATAAATTGAAGTAAGTTTGCAACAATCAAGGAAGCAATTTTAACTTAAAATTGCTTCCATGGTTTAACTAAATGAAATAGAAATCTCCTGAGTCTCACTGCATTTACAAGCCATTTCCTATAACAATATCCATAAGAAAAACCAGGCTCTGTTCTCAGTTCTATACATGATTAAGATCAAGATTTTCCTGACTTGATTTGTCATTTTCCATCTTCATTCAAACTGAGTCACTTTGCTGTACAGCAGTAATTAACACATTATAATTCAACTATACTTCAATAAAAAATAAATTTAAAAAATTACATGATACATACTGTCCTATCCATGTTAAGTATTGTGAGTAATTCCAATATATCAATACTACCAATGAATGCACATATATGACATTATAAGTAAAAAGAGGTAGCTCAATGTCTCCATTAGTCACAGCACACTTGCCTCTCACTGTTGCGGCCTCTCCCGTTGCAGAGCACAGGCTCCGGACGCGCAGGCTCAGCAGCCATGGCTCACGGGCCCAGCCGCTCCGCGGCACGTGGGATCTTCCCGGACCGGGGCACGAACCCGTGTTCCCTGCATTGGCAGGCAGATTCTCAACCACTGCGCCACCAGGGAAGCCCCACAGCACACTTTGAGACAGATGTTTTTCACTCTGGGTACCTTACTCTTAATTTTCAGTTACCCTTAAGCTCTGTGCAGGGTACTATTCAGCTTGGGCTATCACTTATTCTGCAATATCTTTTTGCAAAATGAAACATTAAAACTGCCACTGAGTTGACAGATTCAAGGGATGAAGAGGCCCAGTGTGAGACTGTGAAATTGGTGAAATTCAACACCTGGTGATAGTTAGCACACACATCCATCACAAAAATTAAGAACACCATCGGGAATATAAACATATTCTTCCTGGATGATTGAATATTATCAGCATAATCAGTGTTAGTATTAGATACAGGCAAGTCATTGTTTAATTAGTGGTCACAAAAAGGATGGTAAAAATTTAGTGTTTCTTAGACTGTTTTCTTTTCCACTGTGAAGGCAGTGATGTTCGTTTATTTCTAAAACTCACTAAACATCGTGCACTGCAATCTATACATTATAAGCTGTAGCTCTCTTACAACTCATTTCAGCTGTAAGTACTTTCAAGAACAGACACACACAGTAGACCTGTTGTTCCCCAACTGTTTAATTTATTTCAATTCTACCAGAAACAGTGTCTCTTAATCTAGCAATTGAAAAGTAAATGATAATTGGTCCAGATAAAGGTTGTTAACACCTTAATCAGTTGATACAATGTTTTAAATGGAAGTATCTTTTACTCTTTTATCTAACAACTGAGACAGAATCCATTAAGAGTGTTGGAGCAATTCATGAAGAAGGAGCTGCACGAGAAAAACGTCCAACTAAAACTAAAAGTAAAAACCAAAGGAAATCATTTAAGATCTGAGTTAGGAAAAAAAGAAAAAAAGAAATTACAGCAGTTTCAAGCTATTTTGTTTCTGCTATAAATAAGAAGTAATTACAGCTAAGTCCATTTTATCACTTGCTTAATAGTTTACTAATAGTTACTAAATCAAGGAATACCTAGCCTAGAAGGGGAGAGTCTATCAGTGAATTCACTTTTTTTTCCCAGCTTTATTGAGAAATAATTGACATATATCACCATATATGTTTAAGCTTGCAGCATGATGGTTTGATTTTCATATATTGTGAAATGATTACCACAAGAGGTCCAGCTAACATCCATCTTCTCTTATAGATACGATAAAAAGAAAAGAAAGAAGAAACAAACAAACAAAAATCCTCTTTGTGATGAGAACTCTCGGAATCTACTCACTCTCTTAAAAACTTTCCTATATAGCACAGAGTGGTATTAACTATAGTTATCATGTTGTACATTACATCCACAGTACTTATTTATCTTATAACTAGAAGTTTGTAACTTTTGACCACCTTCCTCCAATTCCCTCCCCCTAATCCCTGACTCTGGTAACCACAAATCTTACCTATTTTTCTATGAGTTTGGTGGGGATTTAAAATTATTTTTATTAGATTCTACATATAAGTGAGATCTTACAGTATTTGTCTTTCTCCGTCCGAATTATTTCACTAAGCATAATGACTTTTGTCACAAATGGTAGGATTTCTTCTTTTTTTTATGGCTGAATGATATTCTATTGTGTACAACAACCTCTTTATCCATTCATCTGTTGATGGGCAAGTTAGTTGTTTCCAGGTCTTTGCTATTGGAAATAATGTTGCTATGAACACGAGGGTGCAGCTATCTTTTCTAGTTAGTGTTTTCTTTTCCTTTGGATATATTCCCTGAAGTGGAATTGCTGGATCATATGATAGTTCTATTTTTAATTTTTTGAGGATGCTTTATACAGTTTTCCATACTGCTTGTACCAATTTACAATCTCACCAACAGTGCACAAAGGTTTCCTTTTCTCCACATCCTCCCCAGCACTGTCTGTGAATTCATCCCCCTACCCGTGCATAGCCTGGGAATGCTCCACACCTTGTACTGACTTTGCTCTGGGGGTGATCAGCTCTGCTTGCCTCCTTCTCAGCTTTAGTGCCACTGGCCCACACTGCTTCCAGGAGCTATTGCCAGCCCTTCTGGTCAGATGGGGTTGGAAAACACTCTCCACAGTGAATGGGTCTGTGATCCAGCTCCTCGCCTGGGCATCGGAAAACTGGGCTCTAGGGCCAGCAAAACTCCTCATTTGATGATGTGAATCAGGCAGATCTGCAGCCTGCTGAGTTCCCTGGTCAGAATGTACTCTCACTTGTTTCTGCATTTGAGCAAAGTTGCTGGTTGGAATTACTGCTTAAGTACTGCAGATATGAACTCTATCTGCCAAGACCTTTGTGCTGGTTGTTGCAACCACACCCTCCACCCCACTCCTGCCTCCAGTCTACCATCATAGTCATATTCACAGTAGTTGAGGCTTCCAGATTTCCCTGCAATCCCATGATGTGAGATCTAAGTAGGGGCTTCTGAAGAGTGACCCATGATGCTGAAAGTACTTGGTTGTCCCCTGGTTCTCTTTTCCCACTGGAAGAAAAATAGGCTCAAGGGAGACTTCTCTGCATGGAGCTGTACTGGCCTGTGTAAGGGACAATGCTGTCAACATGTAGCTGCTTCTCTTATCCTTCAAATGCAGTCTATCTTGGTCTCTGTTGTACATGGAGGTGTTTCAGCTTCACCCCTGTGTTTTAGCATCCTCTCAATGATGCTCTCTTCTTGAAGAGTCGTTAATCTTCTTGTGAAGGGAATTGACATCACAAACAACCTATGTCACCATCTTGATGACATCCTCTCTCTGGATTCACTTATTATATTGTAATAGTTTAGTTCATTTTAAAACATATTTTTCAAAACAGTTTAAAATTGAGGGTTGGATTATTGTCCTCTATCAAAAGAAATAAACAAGAATTGCTTATCATGAAAAATAGGACCATGCCTCTTCCAAGAATCTTTTATTTTTCTCCATGCTGTCTATCAGCATATTTTTGTGAGAGCCTTTTGAAAGGAAATTCTGATATGGGTAATCATTAATTCCTCATTGTCCTACATGGGTTCTGGCCTTAATTTCTTTATTCATTAGCATATATTGATTGCATTTGAGCTTAAGAGGGAGATTTATTTACTCAGCTAGTTATCAGTTTCTAAGAATCATACTGAATCAATGTGCTTTTAAATGGAATAGATACATAATATCATTTCTTGCATTATAAAGATAAATAAATTTCATCAGTGTCTCATAATATAATTGTAATCACCTCATGCATAGAGCCTTTGTTTGCGTTATGACCCAAATCCAGCTGATTGTCTTCCTTATGTACCCAAAAGTATCTAAAGCTTTATACTTAAGAGCCAGCCACAGAAGGAAAATATTTTCCACCATGCTTTCAAGGCTTGCGAGTTAAAAAAAAACCTGATGCTTATAAAAAATTGCTAAGGAATTTTTCCTTCATTGATTTACAACATAACATATTAGTAATATTACAAATATATTTACTTTACCCATAAGCATTTACATGCTATAAAAAAGGAAATTCTGTTTTCTGTTACTGATTCACTATACTGAGAAACACTCTTCCAAAAAACACCTATTATTATACTTTATTATATATGTTATAATTATTAGCTTAGTTATACATTTATGGATATATAAATGTACTCACATTTTCATCATATGTTTTCTTATTTTAACATGGCAATTACCTTCTGATGTATAGAAGTCAGTAATTATTATCGGATATACAGGTAATCCTCCATATCTGTGGGTGCCAAATCTGAACCAACCAACCGTGGATCAAAACTACTTAAAAAAAAATCTGGAAAGCTCCAAAAAGCAAAACTTGAGTTTGCTGTGTGCCAGAACCTATTTCCATAGCATTCACATTGTATTTACAACTATTTCCATACCATTTATGTTGTATTGGCATTATAAGTAATCTAGAGATGATTGAAAGTATATGGGAGTTTGTGCTTTGATTATATGCAAATACTACACTATTTTATGTAGAAGACTGGAGCATCCACAGATTCTGGTATCTATAGGAGGTCCTGGAACCAACCCCCTGTTGATATCAAGGAACAGTTTTATATACAAGATCTAAGCACTCCCAGTGCTTCCACTGTGAGCACACTATCCATGCCACTAACATAGTTTGCTAAGAATATTGCATTAGCTACCTAATTGGTCTTGTTAACTTCAGTCTATCTCTCTTTCCATTATCAACATATCAGACAGAGTGAATTTGTTGAAACCAAAGTCAAATTATGTCAATTATCTTCTTACAATACTCCAGTGTCTTTCTATTTCACTGAGAGTAAAAGTCACAATCCTATAGTAACCTTCTAATCTCTACATAATCTGGCCCTTCATTATATCTCTGATCCATCATACTATCATTTTCCCCTTCCTCAAATCGCTCAGACATAATGGCATCCTGGTGATCCTCATACACATCAAGTCATGCTCCTGCCTCATAGACTTTACACAGTCTGTTCCTTATAACTGGAAATGCTCTTCTTCGAGTTACCTGAAAGACTCTCTCATCTCCTTCAAGTCTTTCCTCTACTATCACCTTATAAATGAGGCCTACCTTAAGCATGCTACTTAAACTGTGACTTGCCCACCCCCCAAGTGGTGTTACTAATACCATTTCCACTTCTCTAGGTATTCCACAGCACATAAATAGCTTCTAACATTCTATATATTTTTATATTATCTTTACTGCCTATCACCTCCATGAAGACAGAGGCTTTTGTCTGTCTTATTCACTGTAATATGCTCAGTGCCTGGAACAATACCCAGAACTTAGTAGGTAAAAGTCAATAAATTTTGTTGAATTAAACTAATGAATTTAAGGACTGATATTTGTAAAAGACTATAATACTTAGACTTAAGTTACATGTTGAGAAATGAAATGTTTTATGAACTGGATCTTCCAGCCTGTACCTAAAATATTGAACACAAATGTCAAAAGTAGCATCCTCGGGCTTCCCTGGTGGTGCAGTGGCTGAGAGTCCACCTGCCAATGCAGGGGACACAGGTTCGTGCCCTGGTCCGGGAAGATCCCACATGCCGCAGAGCAGCTGGGCCCGTGGGCCATGGCTGCTGAGCCTGCATGTCCGGAGCCTGTGCTCCGGAGAGGCCACAACAGTGAGAGGCCCGCGTACTGAAAAAAAAAAAAGTAACATCCTCTTTTCCTATTTAAGTCAGTTCAGTAATGAACATTCAAGTTGAGATGCCAAACAAGCAACTTGAAATTCTGTTTTGTACCTCAAAAGAGAAGTCACTTACACTTTAAGGAGTCAGTTCCAATTGAAGAAGTGTAGAAGAAGATGATTTTTTTAAAATCTAGTACTTATTGAGTACTAATTTCAGGGAGTATTTTTTACTAGGAGTTTTGAAAATGGGATAGAATGGGAGATAGGAGAATCAAGGATAGAAAAGGAATGGTCAGAGGAGTAAACGAAACAAAATCTAAGAATGAAGGATGTAGGCTGATGATTTCAGATATCAGCTAGATGATAAGACGATTGACTAGGATGTTTCAGGTTCTCATTTCTCCAGTGAAATACCAAAGTAAATGACAACATACTTAAGAAAGTAGCTTTGTTGGAGCTCTAGAAAACAGTTAAGAATATGCATCTAACAAGTGAATGCCCAACCAAGAAAAATCCACACTCAAAACAGTAGGAAATTCGTGACATTTTTGCTTATTTTTGCCCCATTCCTTCTCCAGTGGTGTACAGTAAAGAGGAAGCAGTCCTACTCCCAGTTCCTCACTCAGGAATGAAGGAAAAGTGTCAAAATTATTTTCAACATTCTGGCTTTTGAGGGGGAGCTACCCAAAATACGTGATTCTGTCTTTCCTGACTCAGAGTATTGATGGGAATGATGTAATAGTTTGGATATCAAGTTAGAGGCCACTAAAAGCAGTACTTATAACCATGTTCTTCAAAAACACCAAAAAATTGGCAAACTTTTAGCTAGATTTACTAAGAAAAAAAGAGACAATACTCAAATAACTAAAATCAGCAATGAAAAAAGGATATTGAAACCAACTTTACAGAAATAAAGATTGTAGGAGTGTACTATGAACAAATGTATGTTAAAAATTTCGGTAACCTAGATGAAATGGACAAATTTTCAGAAACGTTCAACATACCAAGGTTAAGTCATAAAGAAATAGAAAATATGTACAGACCTATAATGAGTAAGAAGATTGAATCAGTAGTCTAAAATCTCCCAACAAAGAAAAGCCCAGGACCAGATGGCCTCACTGGTGAGTTTTTAAAAATATTTTAAAAGGAATTATACCAAAAAAAAAAATATTATACCAATTCTCCTGAATATCTTCCAAAAATTTGAAAAGGAGGTAATTCTTGTCAACTCATTCTATGAGGAAGCTATCACCCTGATGCAAAAACTAGACAGAAGACATCACAAGAAAAGAAAATTATAGAGCAATATCCCTGATAAACATTAATGAAGAAATCCTTAACAAAATGCTAGAAAACAGAATTCAATAGCACACTAAGTGGATTACACACCAAGACTGAGCAGGAATTATTCCTGGAATGCAAAGATGGCTCAACATATGAAAATCAATCAATATAATATGCCAAATTAACAAAATGAAGGGAAAACAAATCTCATTTGCTTCAGAAAAAGCATTGACAAAATTCTACACCCTTGCATGATAAAATTGCTCAATAAACTAGAAATAGAAGGCAATAATTTCAACATTATAAAGACCACATATGAAAATCCAACAGCTGACATCACACTCAATGGTGAATGTCTATAAGCTTTCCCTTTAAGATCAGGAACAAGACAAGGAAGCTTGTTTCTACCACTTCTATTCAATATAGTACTGGAAGTCCTAACTAGAGCAATCAGGCAAAAAAGAAGAAGTAAAAGGCAATCAATTGAAAAGGAAAAGAAAAGATTATCTCTGTTTGCAAGTCTACATGAACCTACATTAAAGAACCATAGGGCTTCCCTGGTGGCGCAGTGGTTGAGAGTCTGCCTGCCGATGCAGGGGACACGGGTTCATGCCCTGGTCCGGGAAGATCCCACATGCCACTGAGTGGCTGGGGCTGTGAGCCATGGCCACTGAGCCTGCACGTCTGGAGCCTGTGCTCCACAACAGTAGAGGCCACAACAGTGAGAGGCCCACGTACCGAAAAAAAAAAAAAAAAAAAGAACCATAAAGATTCCACATCGCACAAAATGTTAAAATTAATAAACAAATTCAGCAAAGTTGTAGGATGCAGAACTAGCACTCAACAATCAGTTTAGTTTCTATACAGTAACAATGAGCAATCTAAAAAGGAAATTAAGAAAACAATTTCATTCCCAATAGTATAAAAAACTATTCTTTTGTGTAAACTTAACCAAGGAGGTGAAAGACTTATGCACCAAAAACTACATAATTTTGCTGAAAGAAATTAAAGAAGACCCAAAGAAATGAAAAGACATTTTGTGTTTATGGATTGGAAGACTTAACATTATTTAGGTGTCAATAATACCTAAAGTGATCTATAGAATCAATGAAATCCCTATTAAAATCCTATATTTTTTTGCCTATATAAAGAAATCCATCCTAAAATTCATATGGAATCTCAAGAAACTCCACAGAGTCAAAACAATCTTAGAAAAGAACAAAGTTGGAAGTCTCACACTTCTTGATTTCAAAACTTATTACAAAGCTAAGGTAATCAAAACAGTGTATTACTGGCATAAAGATAGATATGAAGACCAATGCAATAGAGTAAACCTATAGAATAAATAAGTCCAGAAATAAACCTTCACATATACAGTCAAATGCAAGTGTGCCAAGGTCAGTTAATGGGGAATGGACAGTCTTTTCAACAAATGATGTTGGAAAATATTGATATCCATATGCAAGATAATGACGGTAGGCCCTTACCTTACATCCTATACCAAAATTAACTCATAATGGATCAAAGACCTAAACATAAGAGGTAAAACTATTAAATACTTAGAAGAAAACATAGAGGAATATCTTCATGATTTTGGATTTGGCAACTCTTTCTTGGATAAGGCAGCAAAAGTACAGTCAACAAAAGAATAAATACATAAATTGGACTACATTAAAATGTAGATCTTTTGTGCATCAAAGGACACAATCAGTAGAGTGAGAAAACAGCTCATGAACTGTATAATTAAAAATGATTAAGAAGGTAAATTTTATGTTATTTGTGTTTTAGCACAATTTTAAAAAGGTTACAGTAGAGGAGGGAGTCATATAAAACGGGACAGAAAAAAAAAAAGATAAACAAGATGACAACAAAAACTAAAAAAACAGTGATTTTCAAGAAGCTATGAACGGAGAAAAATCAGCTGATATTGGTAACCACTGGTTCCCTTTAAGAAAATAAAATGATAAAATTGTGAAAAATAATTCCAGGTTTCACAAAGTTTATGAGTTGATGTCTTCTGGTAGCAGTTATAGAATGAATGATCTTTTAAATAATTTGAAGACAAAAGAAAGTGAAGAGTTTGGGCATAAGTCTGAAGGAAAAGCAGGGCTTAAGACATTTAGAATTGTTTGTTTTTTAAACTAATGAGGACCTGATTGATTGTGCATAAAGATATAGGAAGACCAAATAGAATAATGACTTAAAGATGCAAAATGGGGGAATTGAAAGGAGATATATATATTTTCTTCAAAGATAAAAACAAGAAAAGACAGTGAAAGGAAAGATTCAATAATATTCTGAAGTGTAGAGGAGAAAACCCAAGTTAAATTATCTTAATCTTCTAAAGAAGATAGCAATTGAGATAACATCTGGCAAATTGTTAAGTGGCATAGGGTAGGACTCGGGAGTTTGAAAAGACTGGAAAAGTTTGAATCAGCTTCTGAGGATAATGTGATAAGAAATAATAAGAGGACTAATAAAAATACTGCCCAGAGGCACCAAGAGCCCTGACAGCATGAGTTTGCCATGGTCCCAGACAGGCCATTTAAAAATATATATTTTCCAGCAGTTCTTGGAAATGTGTGAACAGAAGAGCAAAATGCTTACTTTTGCATGATTCAACCCATTAGTTTTAATATGAATGACACTTTAGTGACCTAATGAAGACCTACAGTGCCCAAATGGTGCCCAGAGCATATAGACAGTAGAGAGATTTTGTTGACCGACTAATGATGCAATGTCTTTTTAAATATGTATGATGTAGTAGAAGTTAGAGAAAAAAAGAAAAGAAAGAAAAAGCTACACGAAGCCAGTTTCACTGGTATTTTTTTTTTAAACTACAAGATGAAGGGGAGAAATTTAAGCTTTAGTTTAGACCAGAAATACTGAAACAGCATTTTGAGTTGATGTCCAATTTTTTTCTCAGCTATATATTTTTTTTTTTTTTTTTTTCCCTGCATCAGCAGGCGGACTCGCATCCACTGCGCCACCAGGAAAGCTCTCTCAGCTATATTTTTAAATAATCCCCTCATTTTAGAATTACTTACCTGATTTATGGACATCCAGTTTAGGTAAGCTCAATTCCTAGAAAAGACAATTCTATTCATTCATCTTACATGTAATATATTGGACAAATTCAAAATATTTTGAGTATTAAAATATTCCAGTCTTTCAAATGTTGTAGAAATAGAAATGAAATGAATCTATTGACCTAAAATAATTTTATGCTACAGAAAAGTAGCATAAGAAAAGCAAGAGATAAAGCTATATTTCACTTTCACAAAATGATAAAAGTACTGTACAAGCACTTCAAAAAAGGAAACAATTAGAATCTATATAGTTTTATTTGTACCATTGAACTTATTTACAAAACAGAAAATAGAGTCACAGATGTAGGAAACAAATTTATGGTTTCCGGAGGGGGGGGAAAGTGGGTGGGGGAGGTGGAGGAGGGATAAATTGGGAGATTGGGATTGACATATACACACTACTATATATAAAATAGATAACTAATAAGGACCTACTGTATAGCACAGTGAACTCTTCTCAATACTCTGTAATGACCTATATAGGAAAAGAATCTATAAAAGAATGGATATATGTATATGTATAACTGATACACTTCGCCATACAGCAGAAACTAACACAACATTGTAAACCAACTATACTCTAATAAAAAATTAAAAAATAAACTATACATACTTTTAAACTATTAACAAAATCTATGTAGTTTCAAAATGAGGTATATTTTAAGCTTCATAAAACGTAGACTTCAGATCTTTCAAATATAGATAATTTGTAAAAAAGATTCCCTAAGGAGTGAGAAAATAAGGATCCTAGCAATGAAATTTGATTGAAAGATTTTTTTTTTTTTAATGCTTAGAAAAATAGGTTTGTTTGCTCTTACAGACAACTCATTTAAAAAGTATGTGCTGGGTGCAAGTCACTGAGGAGGAGCAGAACGACTGTTTTTTTTTAATGGAGCAATATTGTGTTTTAAGAAACACTTTTGTTTGCTTGTTCCAATAAGATCTAGTTACCATGCACATAGCCCAAAATGCAGTGATGGAGAGATAGACTTCTTATACTTGCAGATTGTATACATATTTTAGCTCATTTGCTGGCTCTGTAAATCTTAAACGGCAGAGCCAATCAAATCTATTGTGTCATGAAATGAATCAGATGTTAAGTCAGCTGGAAACACTGGTTTTTGATCCACTGAATTTTATCATCGAGTCATGAACTTTGACTTAGACTAATGTTTAACTTCAATTAGTTTGCTTTTATTGTATTGTGTAAGAAATTGAATACAGCAATCCAAGCTGTTCACTGAGTATATGTACCAAGGGATACATTTATCCTTAATTGTGCAAAATCTATTTGGATGTTTTAAGCTAATGTAGTAGCCTATAGACTTTTAAGTACAATTCATTCTCACTTGCATTTTCTTTCCTAGTGATCAGTAACTTTAAATAATGAGATCCCAAATTTGACTTTATTAGTGGTGATTATAAATAATCAGTCCCTTCTGAACAACCCAAAAGGTAGAGATAATCTGCTCACACAAAATGTATGTTTATCCTCCTTCATTCCCAAACTTATCACATAAATATATACTTTTTCTAACAAAGGGCAGTTAGTATCAAAGAACACAAATGAGATGCGATGAAGAATAGCCATTCCTGCCCCAGGCATGAGGCACCACCACTAAACAATATGTGACAATCAATTTCCAGGGAAAATGTACACTTTACCTACTGCCTTCTGATGATAGCTTTTCATGGGAATCAGATTATAAGGCTGCAGGACTACAGGTTAGTGAGAATTGATGAAACCATAAATGTCCTTGCTTTAAGACTCTAAAGCCTGAAATATAAACTTCTTGTAAGACTAATAGCACATCCCTTATGAGCAGAATTTGTAATAAACGAATAGAAGAACCTATAGATATCAGATTCTAGATGCTAAAAGAAAATAAGAGGAGCTAGTGGACGTGGGATAAAATGTTATTCTGTTTGCCCAATATCACACTTTTGTCTCTATCTGTGAGCACAATAGAGTATTTTCTCATGTCTGTTTGAGTCCCCGCATTGTGTTGCTGGTAACTTCAGAGCTAGGAGGAATACTGAGTTTCTTTAAGTCACAATATAAACCATGGGTGATTATGGACAGACAGAGAAATATCCAAATAATCAAATTCCTGTGTTAGAACAAAGTTCAGTGAAGCAAACAACCGTAAGTGTATAACAGAAAT
>NW_020173112.1:0-42266 GCF_003031525.2 Neophocaena asiaeorientalis asiaeorientalis | reverse complement strand
GGCTATGGGCAAAAATACAGATTCTACTTTAAATGAATGCATACTTTCAACATCTTTGTGATTTCAGTAACATGAATGTGATATCTTATCATTTTGTGTGTGGCACATAATTGGCAGTCAAAATTCTTTGTTGAATACATGAATGAATATGTATATTAAAAGGCTCTAGAATCTTTCTCTACTCCACAACTTCAATTATTGCCTCTAACAAATGGCTTTCAAACATTTATCTTCAGCCTAGTTAGATGTCACTTTTGAGATTTAAACCAATATTGTTTTCCAACTACATACAGAAGATGTCCAACTGACTGCTCATAAACATTTCAAAATCAACATATCAGAAACGTAACCCATATTGCCTTTGTCCCAGCCTTATCCTTGTACTTCATGTTTTCTGTCTTTTGTGGTTCCTTAACCTTTGCCCCTTAATAAGACATCACAAATTCTTGTCATTCTACACTGCCTACATGCCCCAAATGTTTCCCTTCCCCTACCCTCCAAAACTCTCATTTTATTCCTACAGTCACTGCCTGTGACTAAAACTCTATCTGCAAGTAAAATAATAAAATAAAATAAAATAAATAAAAGTAACATACATCCCTGAAAATTAGCTTTCAACATCTTCAATTATCTTAAGTATTAAAAAACAAGCAGAAGACTGAAAAACTACAAAATAAAATAAAGCATATCTATAATTAATGAGATTAATGCAGATAAAACAAGGTAACAGAAACGCTGGATTAATTTTTCTCCAAATTGGGTAACTGAGGTAATTTATATCCTCAATTATAAGAGTTAATGGCAAAGACAATATTAGGACATGAACATTCTTGCTTTTAAAAGATTCCTCCAGACCTTCAATTTTGGTAATCACATTCGACTGTGTTTTTAGAATAAAGCAAAGCAATCACCATAACTTCTAATTAATGGCCTACATTTTCTGTTTTTAGATAAATCTAACCAATAATGCTTTGGGTGATTCATTCAGCAAAAAACTGACTACTCTCCGCTGAGAATCAAAGTGAGTTTTTCAAACTTGGCTCCAATCCTGAGTCGCCTACATTAGGCACTCAGTACTTAACTTTAGTTTCACTGTTCCATAGGAGCCACATTCCCTGCAAAGAGAAGCATTTCCTGCTGTCTTTAACAATAACCATCTGCATTATGGTCTCGGAATCATCCAGAGTGGGTATCTTTATGTACCATCTTTGTACAATAGTAATTGCTATATGAATGACATTCACTTTAAGTAGATAACTAGGGGAACTGACTTGGCCAAAGACCTTACTCTAAAGATCACAGAAATTCCCCAGTAAAATACCCTGTGGCACATTTGTTAATAGTTTGGCTGTATTTATTCTATTAGGGTTGAAAGATACATAGTTTAAGCTATTTCATTTTCTTGCTCAGTGATTATGGAAACAATACCAAAACGGTAATACAACAAACAAATGTCATTACCTCCCGTAAAAAAGGCACCACCCAGATCAAACTTGTTTTCTACTTTCACTTACGCTCTTATATTCTTGTTGCATTTGTTGTTTCCTGTATCAAGAGGCGAGTACATTGATTTGAAATTTTATTATGACGAGATGATTCTACTCTAAACTATGTTGTAACTATAGGGGAAATATTTTGAAGGGTGAATCACTTAATAATTGTAAGCTTAGGATAAATAGTTAACTTAATGGAATTTATATAACATATAGCCAGGTATATTAGAGCTAAATTTGGTAGTTTTTTCTTCTTTAAATAATTCAGTATTAGGTAATTACACACCACATCTTTAGAGACATGAAACTTTTTAGTGTTGTTAATGGATCCTTTTTATAAAGCAATATAAACTCTAGTTTCTTTGCTGGCAAAGCAAGGCCAGTCTGTGAATAAAGTAAATGAATTCCTAGTGCATGAAAGAAGCAAAGAAAAATGTTACAACTTCTTCTTTGCTCTCCAAATTAGCTCCTAGTGTTTCCTCTAGGGAATAAAAGTTGAAGCTTTTACCAGGAGCACTGACATAGAAGGAGCTCCTGGTGGTCTAATCAAAAGAGACAACAGGAGCTATTCTTTCATTCTATATATGAATTTCTCTGCCAGCCAGCTGAAATATGAGGCTACAGAAATAGCAACACTTGGTGTATTTAAGGCAACATTTAAAGTGTCTTTTTGAATTCACAAGGATTATATGGAGATTTGTGAAATTGTATATTTGCACAGTCCCAAGATTGGGTGGCACATTTCTCTGATGGCAGTGATCAGTTACAAATGTTCAAAAATACTGCAATATAAATCTATATTCTCTCCCTGTATCCTTCTAAATGGATCCTTAGGCTGCTAATGCTCAGTCAGGACTAAACTAGATGTCTATGAGACAGATATAGAACACAGAGTATCTCTATTAGATCATATGGTATTTGCAAAAAATGCAAGGATTCTCAGAAATTTACAAAGACAGTTTAAACTGCAGTTAATAAATGACAAAACCATTCAGGATGTCATGTTTTAAGAATATATTATGGTAATAAAGCTCAAAACTGTATCTTTTACTTGTGCCTTCAGATAGTAAAGAGATTTTGTTTGTTTATTTCTTTTGTCTTTGCATTATTTTTAATATAGGAGATTCTACTTCAACAACTCTTTTTTTTTCCTGCAAAGTAATCAGCATAGATTTTATTGGATGTCAAGGGAGATAAAGATTACAAGACTAGCAGTTCCTTTTAGAAAGTGAAATCAATAAAAATTACTAATTAATTAGAACTCTAATTACCGACTAGATAAATAGGGACAGTTTATTTCAATGATGCTGCTATTGTTCACAACATCTTGCTGTTTCTCTTTCAGGTTGATCTGCAGTGCTAGGTTATAAGCCACATAAGAAGATCATTGTCATTATTTTACTGATTGACCTCACATTATCAAGTCGTTTAAAACTCTACCACACTGAACTCCTTTTTTTCACTGAGTATCTACTAATGTTTGATGATTTTCCTTGGTGCCTTTATTATAAATTCACCTAATTTCAACCATTTTCTTTCCTCTTTGACTATATATGTCAACACCAACACTTGTCTTTGTGATGAAAACAAAATCCTACACTAAATACTTTATTTCTAATAAAATGTGCAAGACATAGTTAATAATGAGAGTTTAATAGAGTAGAAAGTGCCCTAGACTGTGAATTGAGAGACCCACATTTCAGTTCCAGTTCTAGTTCATGTAAATCTGGGTAATCAAAACACACTTGACATCAGTTTTCTCATCTGTCAAATGACAGGGTTAGGTCAGTCTCTATTTTTTAATATCCCTTTCCTCTCTAAAATTTTATGGCTTTTGTAGAAAGAGGTTAACTCTAGGCATGAGCTCCAACTAATTTAAAATGTAAGGTCAACAGATGGAGTATGAAAATAACATACCACATCTTCAAAGTCAGTATTTTTTTTATTGTATAAAGTAGAAAATCTTGATGATAATAAAGAAAATTACTCTGTCCAATTTAAGGCAACTGGAAATAGCTTTCTCCCCAATTGATGGTATGATCATCTAGTTGGATTGAGTTACTCTCCCCAATTTCCCACTGTCTGAAAATAGAGATTTCTATATATATAAACACTTCACAGCTCTTCTCCATAATCTATGTAATGCTTTATAGGCAACATTTTGGTGTGGAATGATAATCTTAAGGAACCAAAACATCAGTAAATCAATAGTTGATGTGCCAGTAATTCAGGGTGTATGAACCTCTCCTGTACCCAACACCATGGAAGTTCCACATCAATCAGATTTGTCCAGATGAAGGGAGAAATCACAGTGGAGAATTATGAAGGCAGTTGAAGAAAAATGCATTTCACCTCAGATAACTGTGATTCATATGATACTTGCAGTAAATGAGCATGCAGTGTCTGATCACTGAGTTACAAAATTTGACCCAAGCCCAGTGTACACTATTCAAATGTAAAAGTAATATAATTAGTATTACACTATAAATAACATTGATAACTCTTAAGGTGAAATTACATAGTTACAGATCTTAGAAAACTAATCAACTTGAATTTTAAAGATAGCTAAAGAAATGGAAAAAAAACTTACTATTAAATGCACATTACAGATTTAGGTGAAACAAAATAATTTTCAACAAAATTAAATATTATTAGTTTACATGAAGTTAAATTAGGTCATCCTTTAGTTGAACCCAGTCTGAGTCATTCTAGGGCAGTTTATTCTGAAGGTAAGGAAATTTGAAATTATTTATTTGTGAACCAACACAAAAGTGCTTCACTGGGGTAGAATTCAATTGAAAGGATGGTTCAAAGAAAGTGAGTCTTGTAAAGTAGAGGTAATTTTAGTTCTTGAAACAGATGTACCTGATTAGGGATTATTGTCTCTTAGGACTGAAGAACAATGGAACTGTGATCACAGTAAGTAAACATCTTGCCAAACAATGGTTACTCAGAAGTTTGAAATCAACTCACATGTTCTTTCTTTCCCTTTGAATTGCAAAGTAGTCTATATAAGTTCAAAAGCTGCCAGCAGTGAAATGGAAAACCTAGAGAAACATGCCAATTTTCATTGTCTATCAGTGCACAAATATTTCATGACAAAAGAAGAGAATAATGTATGATATGGGTAGAATGGACATGTTTTGAAGTACAGTAGCATAAAAATAAATGTAACAACAAGATAAATGGTCACAGGTCTACAATTTTTACACACTTACTGATAAGCTTTCCTGCTTCATTTGTATTCAAGTTATAAATGCAGGTCTATAGAAACTTATATGAACTACAATTTTTTTCCGAAGTTAGGAAAGAGATAGCAAATGTTTTTAGACATTAATAAAATCTTTACATAGACAGAAATTATATTTGCCAGGAAGGATAGGGCATGGTTCCAATTATCATACAATCTACTTTTAGATTAATTTTCAAATTTCTTTATATAGTTAACAAATTTAATCATCAACTAAAATCCATAAAAATTATTTTTATTCATTCAACAAATATTTATTCATCACCTGTTGTGTGTTAAAAACTGTTGTATGCCGTGAAGACACATCAGTTAAAAACAAAGCAAAGCAAGAATTCATCGTTTGATAGAACTAATATTCTAATGTGCACATCCAAATAATGAATATTTAGATCATTATATAGCCTAGATAATGACAATTTTTGTTTGTATACTTAAATGTTTTAAATTGTAAAAAAATCTAATTCTTAGATATATAAGTATAAGTATATAACCATTATAAGTATATAACCATTATAAGTTATAAGTATATAACCTTTAACCATCTAAATATATGTGTTAAGGTATATTTCACAAAGATCTAAGCAGAAAGTTACGATGTTTGAGATCCTATGAACTCTACCAGCTACAGCCACATGCACTGAGCTGCAATTATGTACTAATCCCCATATATTTAAGATGTTTAGAGTTCTTTTCAGAATGAATGCTTCTCTTTAGGAGAGCAACTGTGCAGAAAAATTTCACTACTGTCAAGAAGCCAATGGTGCTGACTATGATCATTGTCCCATACTTTATTTTTCCATTATCATTTGTTGGGTTTTTTTTCCATGAGTTGAAACATATGATAGATGAACGGTCTTAATCTCTTAACTCTGATTTTTGAAGGTTACTGAAGAGAAAGTAGTACAGCATATTGGTGGAGTTCCTGGGCTTGTAGAGTCAAATAAACCAGAATTAGAATCCTATACTGCTATTTGCTAGCTTAGCAGAGCCCTTGGCTTAAAATATTTAATATTTATTTTTGTATTTTGTTTTTGATTTTGTGAAAAAGTCAGGGGCTGAATCATTGGTTGCTGGTAGCTCACAGGTTCACCATCAGAGGTTGTCAGACATGAAATGACAAGCCTCCTTCAATTACTTAAACAACCTCTTTGCTTGAGCTTGAGGAATTCAGGTGAGAGTGTTGTACGAAAGAACAGATAAATGTTAGAGTCTGGCTGGGGAGAGTGGATACTATAAATTACCCTAAAAAGAAAGCTCATGCTCTGAAGTGAAAATGGGGCTCTGACTGACATCAACCATTGTTCTGTTTTTAAATTTCTCTCTGGCTCAAATGTATGTCTTCCTGTTTCATGTAATCTCTATGGCCTTAACCTAATACAATGTTTGTCTTCAAGAATAGATTTAAGCCCCAAAATGATGCCACTTGAAGAAAATAAGAAAAATATAAATAATCTTTGATTTGAAAATCAATTAAAGACTCAAATATTGATATTTTTGTGGAATCTAGCATGCTTATACTACAATACAGATAATGTGCATAAATTATAGAGTTTTTCTTATATAAAAATATACATTTTGCCCAAAGGCAGATTATTTTAAAAAAGTAGAATCCATGAGGTCATAAAATAGAATGTAGATTTGACCCCCTGCCATCTAGTAGTCCAGGATCCTCAACTGCAAACAATGGAAAATACCTTGTGACACAAACCTGGTGTCATAAGCCTGGTATAAAACCCTGGTATAAATGGTGTTCCTGAGGGTTAGCTGCTTTCTTTTGCACACAGATATACTTAGGAAATCCATTTCTACCCAGAATCCTCTCAGATTTTAGACTATGATTTCAGGTGCCCTTTATTTTTTCCAGAATATTTTATTCTTTTCTTTCTAACTGCCAGATTTTTTGTTGCATTAGAAGACTGTAAAGGCATCTGAAGGGAAAAAACAAAACGAAACAAAACAAAACTCTTTATTAACTATTAGTGTCATGTTTAACATCAAACATTTCATTTCATCAAACTATGTGAATGTATAATGACATCTAATTTTCTACAATTTCTTAAATTACTTAATGTGTTACTTGTCTATGAATAAGTTATTTACATGATTGTTGATTAATATGACATTTATCACCAGCAGTAACATGGTTTATGGCTGAGCTTGGCCAAACACAAACACAAATATGGCCACATATGCAAATAACTAAAAAATCTATTTTATAAAGCAAGGTATAGGAGTAATTCAACATATACTTAAGGATGTAAAAGAGAATTTTAAGTGTATCTAAAGATAGAAGAGATTATTTTAGCACAAAAGACATATAAGTAGATACTTCAAATGAATAATTTGAAAGTGATTTAATAAAACCCAGTTCTTTTTACCCCCAATTAACATAAAGTTAGTACAAAATCAATTAAAAAGAATTATGTCTTAATGGGTGCCACACAAAACATTTTCTATAGGAAAAATATACCCTAGGTCATTTTCTTTAAGGCTTGAATACCTGTAGAAAGATGCCTGTTAAAAACTGTGATAGGGCTTCCCTGGTGGCGCAGTGGTTGAGAGTCTGCCTGCCGATGCAGGGGACGCGGGTTCGTGCCCCGGTCCGGGAAGATCCCACGTGCCGCGGAGCGGCTGGGCCCGTGAGCCATGGCCGCTGAGCCTGCACGTCTGGAGCCTGTGCTCCACAACGGGAGAGGCCACAACAGTGAGAGGCCCGTGTACCGCAAACAAACAAACAAACAAATCTGTGATAAAACAGTGAATTAAAGCATAATCTAGTCATATAATAACTAAATGTCTATGGCTGCCACCATAAGGATGGACTAAGATAGGCTCCTTGACTAGAATGAATTATTCAACATCAAGAAAACAAATCTAATAGAATTTGAGAGGAATATATAATTGTTCTGTAAGAAGTCAGGATACACAAGCATTTGTTAAATATTTATTGTAGTCTACTATGTATGCCTATGTTTTCACTTAAACATATAATTCTATGCATCACAGGTAAATTTTTCAATACAAAGTCTTACTTTCTCAGAAGACAGTCTGATAAATCTATTGGTTCTTGGATCTGTGCAGATTTTATTGATATTATGAGAGGAGGAGGTTTGGAAAGTGGAAATAACTTCTCTTGCACAGAGGATCCATCTAGTGACTGAGTATTCTATTATTGCAAAGTTTAAAGGATAAGCCTTGAGGTGTAAAATGAGGTAAAGATGCTTTGTTCTAACAAATAATCCATGAATCCCAATCTGAGTTGTTCACTGACATTAAACAGACATTTCTATTTTACAGGAAAATATGACTGACTGATAAGAATTTTATGACCTTTCCTTTTCCTCTCTTTCCCACACTACAAAAATGATCTACTTCAAAATGTCATGGAAGGTATAAAAACTTAATCTTGAATCTGTCATATAAGTTGATAGACTAATTGCCAATATAGCATTCGTAGTTTTTAATGTACATCTAAGATCATTAATATTTGTTTCAATAAGCAAATATTTGTTGTTTCAACAAGGAAAAAGACCAATAACTTAAAATTGGAAATTCAAAAAAACATTTTTTTAAAGATGGAGTTCTATGTATTTTCTCCTTCTTATTTTAGGATTCTTTTGAAATATTTTTCACACGTAAGAAGCTAGTCATTTTATAAGAAAAAAATACAGATACTAACCCTTGATACTATTCTGATATATACACAGGAGTGACTAATCAGTTGTCAGTACCTCATCTACTGTGTTCACTTATTCTCAAGATAATGAATGAGTTTATCTTGATGAACTGTAGAGTAACTCCAAAGGACAGATGCAGCTGTCAGAAATAACATGTTGAATTTCAACAAGTGAGAAAGACGATAAATAACTATTAAGACTATGAGATTATTTTATAAAGCAATTGAATTTTGTTTGAGATTTCTTCTTCTGAGATTACTACAGTTCTTGAAATTAATATAAGTGAAAAAATCATAAATTAAAAGCATTCTGGATTTAATAAAATTTCTTTGAGGCATTTGTTAATACACTTCTTTAAAGATTTTTTAAGGCTTCTTTTAATATTCTGATAGTGTGTGTTGGGAATGTTTCTATTGTATAGTTGAGGGTAGTGGGAGAAAGGGTATAAAGCTTCATATCCTGAGTTTCTCTATGGTTTTCTCCTTGTAATCCCTCCAAATTTATTCTTTCCAAGCTAGTAAGAAGTTCTATATGATAGTACTACACATCCAGTTTACTGCATTGAACCCAAAGTGACTTTTGATGATTTGTCTATTTGTAAGGGATAGTAGTCATTGTTGAATTCAGTCATGTTACTAAAAAGCAAGTAACTACAACAGGAAAATCACACACCCAATTAAACAGATCTGCTTATTTCCTTCTGTTTTTGCTCTCTTCTCAATATAGCTATGTTATTGTTTCTTCATATTCCTTATTGTTTGGTTAATAAAATTTATAAACTCCCTGTCATTCAAAGAGCTCAAAAACTGAACAAAGTGAACATACAGAGACATATGGGAAAATCAAAGGAAGTAAAGTGGAGAAGGAATAACAAAAAAAAAGGGGGAGGCGGTGAAGGGCAAGCATTTCTACCTTTTGATTGTACAAAATTAGGAAGAAGTTGTGGGAGGAATTTGTCCTACTTCTGCTTCCTGAAGAGACAGTAGACAGCACTCTGCTAGATTCCTGGATTATCTTCCCAGATTTACACCCATTATTTTATTTTTGTATTTCCATTTAACATTATTAATTTCAATATTCTTTGTTGTTATTACTTTTGCCATTGGCCCTTTTCTTCATTCCTTATTCAAAATTGAGCTTATTGTATAAACTTGGATGTTGAGAGAGAATGTAGGAGTAGCTTACAAACAAAATGTTCTTGATGAATAAATCTGTTTTATTTCCTTATCAAATGTCATTAGTTTTCTTTGCCTTGGTGAGATATTTATAAAATCCATGGAAGTTATTGTCATCAATAGCATTTCTACAATACAATTCTATAGTACAATTGTGGAAAATGTAAAGAAAAAATAATATTTTTACAAGTGTTTAGCACTACATATAAATTTCTTTTGACATATTAATCACCCCTTTCCCAGAAAGTGAAAGAGAATGGCAGTCTATTATAAGTGAGAATTGAGACTAAGAACATGTAGATTATGCTTCTCTCTCTGCCTTGACTTGCTATACGACTTTGATAAAATAATGTAATAGCCATATTGTTAATCAGTTTACAAAATAGAATTAACAGTACTTTCTTGCTTCTTGCTGCCTCATCATTAATAATACCTTTAATTTTCTTCTAAAGGCATGAAGAAAGGGCCAGATGGACACAATCCTCAGATATCATCATTCATTAGCTTCATATTCTGTATATCAGAAATTGTTTCTTGATTCTCTATTATGTGTAGAATATTGTGCTAAAACTTGAGGAGCCAAATAACTTGTTGTTCAGGAGCAAAAAAACCCATGTAATCCACCTTCAAGGAATTTGTAATCTGATGTAGAGGTAGAATACCTAAAGTAAAGTTTTCTCATGTAGCTACATTCTTAAATACTCTAAATTCTTAAATACTCAATTGTATTCACATTGTTCAAACTCAACATAAGAGTCAATTTAGTTTACATATAATGTATAATTGAATGTCCAAAAAATAGTATTTTTAAAATAATTTTTATTGGAGTATAGTACTGTATAGCAAAGTGGATCAGCTATACATATACATACATCCCCTCTCTTTTGGATTTTCTTCCCATTTAGGTCACCACAGAGGATCAAGTAGAGCTCTGTGTGCTATAGTGTAGGTTCTCATTAGTTATCTATTTTATATGTACTATCAATAATGTTTATATGTCAATCTCAATCTCCCAATTCCCCCCACCCCCCCTTTCCCCCTTGGTATCCATACATTTGTTATCTACATCTGTGTCTCTACTTCTGCTTTGAAAATAACATCATCTGTACCATTTTTCTAGATTCCACATATATACATTAATATATGATAATTGTTTTTCTCTTTCTGACTTACTTCACTCTGTATGACAGTCTCTAGGTCCATCCACATCTCTACAAATGACCCAATTTCATTCTTTTTTACGGCTGAGTAATATTCCATTGTATATATGTACCACATCTTCTCTATCCAGCAATCCCATTACTGGGCATCTACCCAGAGAAAACCATAATTCAAAAAGCACATGAACCCTGATGGTCATTGCAGCTCTGTTTACAATAGCCAGGACATGCAAGCAACCCAAGTGTCCATCAAAAAATATTATTGAATGTTATTGAGTTAGGGATTAAATTTGGTAGCATTATTTTCCCAATTTTCTTGAGTAAAACCATTTTTTTTCCCCAAAAAATCATGTTTAAAAATGCACAAACAGTGGATTTTTAAAACTACAGACAAGATCCATCAGATAATTCAAAGCTAGTTTGATAATGTTAAAAATCTTATCTAACGTGATCTTTTCCCCTAAAGACAAAAAGTGTTTTTACATGAAGAATTATACATAGAGATGGAGCCTTAGATAAAACATTTTGTGTATGTTCCCTTATTTTCATATTCAATATGAGTGGTTCTGAAATAAAATTTAAAGTGTCATTACAGGTTCAAGATTTATTGTTTCCTTTCCCCACCCTTCATTTAAATCTAACCTATTCTACTAAAAGGTGAGGAGAAAACCTATTCTGAAAATGAGTCTGAATGTTTAAGTGCTTTTGGTTGATTTATAAAGTGATAGAAAAATATAGGTCTATATCATTAGTGCTCAACTGGTTTCTGATGAATTCTATTCTACCTAACACTCAAGAAGGCAGATAGAATTTCGTAAATGAATCCAATATTAAACTTTGGTCTTCCAAATGGCTTTGAGGCACACCATCCTGAAAATGGATTTTGCCTGAACTCTGTCTGCTACACATTTACAATAAGACAGCTATTTGAGTTTCAAATAAAGGTGTTTAGCACCAAGCCAACTTTAGCAAATCATGATTCTGATCAAATAAAACACTCAATTCCATTAGACATATTCTTATATTTAGCCAGTTGTTTAGTTTGGAAAATGTTTCAGATTAGCTACTAAACAGCATGAAATAGACATAATCCAATAATCAGAAATGATAAACAGAAGAATATAATTATCTTCAAATATTTTTATTGTTCATTTTGAATTTCTAAACAAGGTAAATATATTCAAAATTTTAGCTTTGTTCAACCATTAGTGATTATGAATGGAGAAAAAGTAAACCAAGCACTTCAAATTCAGTGTTAATACCTGAGCTTCAGGGTATCAACCAACAGGGCCCAGCCACTTATTGCACAGGAATTGGTAGCTATACAAATTAACAATTTAATGTAATTGACTGGGTTATTTATAGGCATTTAACATGCTGTGTTTTCTATATTTCTAAACCACTTGAAGACCACTATAATGGGGTCTAAATCTAACAATTATCTAAGGCAAGAAAACAGTATTATATGTTGGAGTGCTTCCAATATTTGGTAAAGAATTTAATTTATATATGGGTAATCTTATGAATTTGATTATAGGAGAAAAAATTAGCTACAGGTTTTATACATAAATGTGCTTGTAGTTGCTTTTATATACACTTCTTTATGTATCCATGTCCAAATTACTCAATTTAAAAAAAAAGGAATATTGTGACAATACTCCACAAATGCAAATTCTGCACTTTCTTTCTCAACGTGATTTAAGAATACAGAATACAGCCTAAATTCTCTAAAACAGTAGAAGATAATTTATTAACTTTACCTAACTGAGAAGGAAGAAATTCATATAATAGGTTAATGATGGTAGCTATTTGAATAAGAAGCTTCTATTCGAAAAGATTGTCAACCTGGTTTATTGTTTTATTTGAAAAAGTAATGTGGGTCTGAGAAAACTGAAGCATGCCCTCTTTGTGTGAATATAAGCTTTTAATTCAAGAATATTTTTAAAGCAAACTGCTCAAGCAAAAATAATTCTACTTGTTAGATATGGAACTATAGACCTAAATGGGGGGCAGTAAAATGTAGAAGTTAAGAATATGTTTCTGGAGTCTAATCAAAGAACTGAGCTGGGGCTGAAATACTTATTAGCTGTGTGACCTGAGGCAAGTGTTTTACTCTTTTACTCTTTAAGCTTACATTCCTCATCTCTTTGGGTATATATATATATAATTACATATTTGTATCCCAAAGGGATTTTTTCTGTATTTATGGGTTTTTAAATTAATTTTTATTGGAGTGTACTTGCTTTATAACATTGTGTTAGTTTATGCTGTACAGCAAAGTTAATCAGTTATATGTATACATAAATCCCCTCTTTCTTGGATTTCCTTCCTATTTAGGTCACCACAGAGCACTGAATAGAGTTCCCTGTGCTATACAGTAGTTTCTCATTAGTTATCTATTTTATACATAGTATCAATAGTGTATAAATGTCAATCCCAATCTCTCAATTCATCCCACTCCCACTTCCCCCTTAGTATCCATAAGTCTGTTCTCTACATCTGTGTCTCTATTTCTGCTTTGCAAGTAAGTTCATCTGTACTATTTTTCTAGATTCCACATATAAGCAATATTATATGATATTTTTTTCTCTTTCTGACTTACTTCACTCTGTATGACAGTCTCTAGGTCCATCCACCTCTCTGCAAATGACACACTTTTTTCCTTTTTACGGCTGAGTAATATTCCATTGTATATATGTGCCACATCTTCTTTATCTATTCTTCTGTTGATGGACATTTAGGTTGCCTCCTTGTCCTGGCTATTGTAAATAGACCTGCAATGAATATTGGAGTGCATGTATCTTTTTGAATTATGGCTTTCTTTGGGTATATGCCTAGGAGTGGGATTGCTAGGTCATATGGTAGCTCTACTTTTAGTTTTTTAAGGAACCTCCATGCTGTTCTCCATAATGGCTGTACCAGTTTACAATCCCACCGACAATGTAGGAGGGTCCCTTTTTCTCCACATCCTCTCCAGCATTTATTGTTTGTAGAATCTTTGATGATGGCCATACTGACCAGTGTGAGATGATACCTCATTGTAGTTGTGATTTGCATTTCTCTAATAATTAGCGATGTTGAGCATCTTTTCACATATTTGTTGGCAATCTGTATGTCTTCTTTGGAGAAGTGTCTATTTAGCCCTTCTGCCCATTTTTGGATTGGGTTGTTTGCTTTTTTGATATTGAGCAGCATGAGCTGTTTGTATATTTTAGAGATTACCAAAGGGATTGTTTTTGTTTGTAAGCTTTTAATTACATTTACATTCCTTAGTGTGGTTCCTAGAATACTCTAAACACTATAAATGGTCAATACCGATATAGTTATTCATTTTTCCCATGGTAAATCAGCACCTTTTATATATTTACCCATATTTAACAACCTTAAAAAAAACCTTAAGATGAGCTCTCTGGAATCAAGACTGGTTATAGCAAGTAATCTCTGAGAATCTACTGTAATTACTCAGATTTACTTACTTCCTACTCTCATTAATATCAATGATTGATAGGCCCTCATATCAATTAATATTTTCATTTTAAAATTTATTCACATTGTATTACATCTTTAAATTTCCATGTCTCTTGAATGATTATAAACTTGACTGCAGCTAGAAGCTTGTCTTATTCAGCTCTATATCTCCAGGGCTGAGAACAATAAGTGGATTGAGGATATTTTTTGTGAATGAATGACGTATAAGTGTTAATCTTTTTTTTCCAGCAATGTTACTGGGGACAATGTATTTTCTTTCTCTGAAAAACTAATGACTGAAACCATAAGAAGTCTGTAAACTTTCTAAAGAGAATGAGAACTCACATTTACTTATTATCTACCATGAGCAAGACACAGGGCTAGGTTCTCCATAGAGAATTTGCGGAATTCAACAATATGACAGAAGTAGTGTAAGGCATCTTGGAGAGCAAGGTGAGAGCTTCTCAGTTAACAAATTCAAATTTCCTACCTTAAAAGATAAAGCACAGAAAATGCAACACACTGCTCACAGATGCAAATTCAGTGTTCCAGCTATTTCCAGTTATTTTTCAGCCTTATAATAAAGATCAGATATTTCTACTATGAACTGCCAAACATGTATAGCTTAAATAGGATCAAACTTATTATTTGTGCAAAAGCTTAAGAATACCTTCACATCTCCATTTATTTTTGGAGAAGCCTTCTGTCACATAGAATAAAATGTCAACTATTTTGAGTCAACCCCTTCTTATGTAAATATAAAGCTAAGAGATCATTGTAAGGAACTAAATCCAAAAGTGTGTTCTATGAATTGTTTGGTAGAGTTGAGTTAATGAGATCTCAGCCTCTCTGACTCTTTTCTTAAAACAACTTTGTTGAACAGATTGGCTCAAAATCTTACTAGAAGAGACACAGCTGCAAAGAGATAAGTATGCTAACGAAGTTGCCCATGCATTGTACATTTCATAAATGAGATAAATGTTTATAAATTTTGAAAACTTTGAGTGAATTTGAAGTATAGCAATTGTGCAGAATACAGTTTTCACTACAGCACACATGGTGAAAGTCAATGAATTCAGTTTAACTGAAAAAAAAAAAAATCCGAACAAAAAATATTTTGGAAATATACCAGGAACTCAAATGAAAAAGTTTTCATATGTCGTCAGAAATGAGGTTTTAACATTTTCAGGTTCGAGATAATGTGAACAATCAGTAATTAATTAATTAAAGATTTTGGATATATTTGTCATGTATGTAAAATAAGTGTTTCTATATATTTCTTTTCAGAGTTATGCAGTACCTAGGGTTTTAGTTAGAAAATCTTAACTACTTCAGCATTACAACTGAGTCTTGCAAGTATCTTAAGATTCAATCTAATTATGACCATGAAGTCACCTTTGTTTTGAAATAATTTTGTGTGTGCATGCTCTTAACAGATTTCTTTGGAAAATAAACCTTTCCTGCTTGTGAGAAATAATATAATAATCATTGTCATTATATATAATTGTGACATATTTAGATGACAGTTTCCCTATAACTATAATGTAATGAGCACAAACAAAATCACTAAGGTTATTTATGTAGTTGTTGTCTTGTGGTATATGTCACCTATAAGCATTTAAAACATAGCCCACAGAGACCTTCAAGATGGTGGAGGAGTGAGATGTGGAGATCACCTTCCTCCCCATTAATACATCAAAAATACATCTACATGTGGAACAACTTCTATAGAACACCTACTGAACGCTGGCAGAAGACTTCAGACTTCCCAAAAGGCAAGAAAGTCCCCATGTACCAGGGTAGGGAAAAAGAAAAAACAGAGACAAAAGAATAGGGACAGGATCTGCACCTCTGGGAGGGAGCTGTGAAGGAGGAAAAGTTGCCACACACTAGGGAGCCCCTTCACTGGTGGAAATGGGGAGTTGGTGGGGGAAGCTTCGGATCCACAGAGGAGAGTGCAGCAACAGGGGGGCAGAGGGCAAAGCAGACAGATTCCCGCACAGAAGATTGGTGACGACCAGCACTCACCAGCCTGAGAGGCTTGTCTGCAAACCCACTGGGGCAGGTGGGGGCTGGGAACTGAGGCTCAGGCTTCAGAGTTCACACACTGGGAGAGGACTGGGGTTGGCTGCATGAACAAGCCTGAAGGGAGCTAGTGTGCAACAGAAGCTGGGAGAGAGTCAGGGAAAATGTCTGGAGCAGCTGAAGAAACCAGAGACCATCATTTTGGGGTGAGTGAGGAAAGGGGATTCCTGCTCCATGCGCCCACAGAAGGCAGAGCACCACTGAAGCAAGCTCCAGATATGGGCACAAGCTGCGGCTATTAGCTTGAACCACAGAGACGGGCATGAAACACTAAGACTGCTGCTACAACCACCAAGAAGCCTGCATTCAAGCACAGGTGACTACCCACACCCCCCCAGGAGCCTGTGCAGCCCCCCACTGCCAGGGTCTGGAGATCCAGGGACAACTTGCCTGGGAGAACACACCGCGCACTTCAGGCTGTTACAATGTCACACTGGCCTTTGTCACTGTAAGCTCGCCACACATTCCAATTATGATTACCATACCCCTCCCTCGCCCCTGCCTGAGTGAGCAAGAGAGCCCTAATCAGCTGCTGTTTTAACCCCCTCCTGTCTGGGCAGAGAACAGATGCCTAAAGGTGGCCTACATGCAGAGGTGGGGCCAAAACTAAAGCTGAAACCCAGGAGCTCTGCCAACAAAGAAGAGAAGGGGAAATTTCTCTGTGCAGCCTCAGGAGCAGCAGATTAAATCCCCACATTCAACTTGATGAACCCTGCATCTGTGGAACACCTGAATAGAGAACGAATGTCCCCAAAATTGAGTTGGTGGACTTTGGGAGCAACTGTAGACATGGGGTTTGCTTTTGGTGTCTGATTTGGTTCAGGTTTTTAAGTGTATCTTAGTTTAGTTTTTAGTTCTTGTTATCATTGGTAGATTTGTTTATTGGTTTTGTTGCTCTCATCTTTCTTTTTTTTATTATTTTCTAACTTTTTTTCCCTTTATTTTCTCTTTTTGTGAGTGTGTATGTTTATGTTTCTTTGTGTGATTTTGTCTGTTTAGGTTTGATTTTAGCATTAGTCCTAGGGTTCTGACTGTTCATTTTTTGTTTTTGTGGTTGTTTGTTTGTTTCTTTTCTTTTTATGAGTGTGTATGTGTATTTCTTTATTTGATTTGTCTGTTTAGTTTTGCTTTTACCATTTGGCTTGGGGTTCTATCTGTTCTTTTTTACTTGTTTTTCTTCCTTATCTTCTGAGCCATGTGGCTGGCAGGGTCCTGGTGTTCCAGCCGGGTGTGAGGCCTGAGCCTCTGAGTTAGGAGAGCTGAGTCCAGGATATTGGACCAGCAGAGACCTCCCAGACCCACGTAATATCAATGAGTGAGAGCTCTCCCAGAGATCTGCCTCTCAACACTAAGACCCAGCTGTATCCAATGACCAGCAAGCTCCAGTGCTGGACACCCCATGCAAAACAACTAGCAAGGCAGGAGCACAACCCCACCCATTAGCAGAAAGGCTGCCTAAAGCCATATTAAGAGACAACCAAAACACACCACCAGACACAGCCCTGCCCACCAGAAAGACAAGATCCAGCTCTACCCAGCAGAACACAGCCACCAGTCCCCTCCACCAGGAAGCCTACACAGGCCACTGAACCGGGGGCAGATACCAAAATCAACAGGAACTACAAAGCAATAGCCTGTGAAAAGGAGATGACAAACACAGTAAGTTAAACAAAATGAGAAGACAGACAAATCTGCAGCAGATGAAGGAGCAAGGTAAAAACTCACTAGACCAAACAAATGAAGAGGAAATAGGCAGTCTACTTGAAAAAGAATTCAGAGTAATGACAGTAAAGATGATCCAAAATCTTGGAAATACAATGGGGGAAATACAAGAAACGTTTAACAAGGACCTAGAAGAACTAAATAACAACAATGGTGAACAACACAAGAAGTGAAATTAAATATTCTCTAGAAGGAATCAATAGCAGGATAACTGAGGCAGAAGAATGGATAAGTGACCTGGAAGATAAAATAGTGGAAATAACTGGGGCAGAACAGAATAAAGAAAAAAGAATGAAAAGAATTGAGGACAGTTGGAAAGATCTCTGGGACAACATTAAATGCACCAAAATTCAAATTATAAGGATGACAAAACAAGAAGAGAAAAAGAAAGGGTCTGAGAAAATATTTGAAGAGATTATAGTTCAAAATTTCCCTAACATGGGAAAGGAAATAGTCAATCAAGTACAGGAAGCGCAGAGTCCCATACAAGATAAATCCAAGGAGAAACACGCCAAGACACATATTAATCAAACTATCAAAAAATTAAATACAAAGAAAAAAATATTAAAAGCAGCAAGGGAAAAACAATAACATACAAGGGAATTGCCATAATGATAACAGCTGATCGTTCAGCAGAAGCTCTGCAAGCCAGAAGGCAGTGGCAAGACATACTTAAAGTGACGAAAGGGAAAAACCTACAACCAAGATTACTCTACCCAGAAAGAATCTCATTCAGATTCGATGGAGAAATTAAAACCTTTAGACACAAGCAAAAGTTACGAGAATTCAGCACCACCAAATCAGCTCTACAACAAATGCTAAAGGAAGTTCTCTAAGTGGGAAACACAAGAGAAGAAAAGGACATACAATAACAAACCCAAAACAGTTAAGAAAATGGTAATAGGAACACATATACCAATAATTACCTTAAACTTAACTGGATTAAATGCTCCATCCAAAAGACACAGATGGGCTGTATGGATTCAAACACAAGACCACTATATATGCTATCTACAAGTGACTCATGTAGGACCTAGGAATACATACAGAATGAAGTGAGGGGATGGAAAAAGATATTCCATGCAAATGAAAATCAAAAGAAAGCTGGAATAGCAATACTCTTATTAGAAAAAATAGACTTTAAAATAAAGAATATTACAAGAGACAAAGAAGGACACTACATAATGATCAAGGGATCAAATCAAGAAGAAGATATATTAATTGTAAATATTTATGCACCCAACATAGGAGTACCTTAATACATAAGGCAAATGCTAACAGCCATAAAAGGGGAAATCAACAGTAACACAGTAATAGTAGGGGACTTTAACACCCCACTTTCACCAATGGACAGATCATCCAAAATGAAAATAAATAAGGAAACACAAGCGTTAAATGACACATTACACAAAATGGACTTAATTGATATTTATAGGACATTCCATCCAAAAACAACAGAATGCACATTTTTCTCAAGCACTCATGGAACATTCCAACAGGATAGATCATATCTTGGGTCACAAATCAAACCTTGATAAATTTAAGAATATTGAAATCATATCAAGTAATTTTTCCAAACACAATGCTATGAGACTAGATATCGATTACAGGAAAAAAAACTGTAAAACATACAAACATATGGAGGTTAAACAGTATGCTACTAAATAACCAAGAGATCACTGAAGAAATCAAAGAGGAAATAAAAAAATACCTAGAAACAAGTGACAATTAAAACACGATGACTGAAAACCTATGGGATGCAACAAAAGCAGTCCTAAGAGGGAAGTATATAGCAATACAATCCTACTCAAGAAAGAAGGAAAATCTCAAATAAGAAACCTAACATTATACCTAAAGCAATTAGAGAAAGAGGAACAAAAATATCCCCCAAAGTTAGCAGAAGGAAAGAAGTCATAAACACCATATCAGAAATAAATGAAAAAGAAATGAAGGAAACAATAGCAAAGATCAATAAAATTAAAAGCTGGTTCTTTGAGAAGATAAACAAAATTGATGAACCATTAGCCAGACTCATCAGGAAAAAAAGGGAAAAGACTTAAATCAACAGAAATAGAAATGAAAAAGGAGAAGTAACAAATGACACCACAGAAATACAAAGGATCATGAGACATTACTACAAGCAACTGTATGCCAAAAAAATGCACAACTTGGAAGAAATGGACAAATTCTTAGAAAAGCACAAGCTTTTGAGAGAGAACCAGGAAGAAATAGAAAATATGAACAGACAAATCACAAGCCCTGAAATTGAAACTGTGATTAAAAACCTTCCAACAAACAAAAGCCCAGGACCAGATGAAGGTGAAGTCTATGAAACATATAAATAAGAGCTAACACATATCCTTCTCAAACTCTTACAAAATATAGCAGACGGAGGAACATCCCCAAACTCATTCTCTGAGGCCACCTTCATCCTGATATCAAAATCAGAAAAAGATGTCACAATCAAAGAAAACTACAGGCCAATATCACTGAAGAATATAGATGCAAAACTCCTCAACAAAATACTAGCAAACAGAATCCAACAGCACATTAAAAGGATCATACACCATGATCAAGTGGGGTTTATCCCAGGAATGCAAGGATTCTTCAGTATACACAAATCAATCAATGAGATACACCATGTTAACAAATAGAAGGATAAAAACCATATAATAATCTCAATAGATGCAGAAAAAGCTTTTGACAAAATTCAACAATGATTTATCATAATAACTCTCCAGGATGTAGCCACAGAGGGAACTTACCTCAACATAATAAAGGCCATATATGACATACCCACATCCAACATCATTCTCAGTGGTGAAAAACTGAAACCATTTCCTCTAAGAGCAGGAAAAAGACAAGGGTGCCCACTCTACTGCTATTATTCAACATAGTCTTGGAAGTTTCAGGTATGGCAATCAGAGAAGAAAAAGAAATAAAAGGAATAAAATTTGGAAAAGAAGTAAAACTGTCACTATTTTCAGATGACAGGAAACTATACATAGAGAATCCAAAAGATGCCACCAGAAAATTACTAGAGCTAATCCTTGAATTTGGGAAAGTAGCAGGATACAAAACTAATGTACAGAAATCTCTCGCATACTTACACTAACAATGAAAAATCTGAAAGAGAAATTAAGGAAACATTCACATTTACCACTGCAACAAAAAGAATAAAATACCTAGAAATAAACCTACCAAAGGAGACAAAAGACCTGCATGCAGGAAACTATGACACTGGTGAAAGAATTTAAAGATCATACAAACAGATGGAGAGATATACCATGTTCTTGGATTGGAAGAATCAACATTGTGAAAATGACTATACTACCCAAAACAGTCTACAGATTCAATGCAATCCCTATCAAACTACCACTGGCATTTTTCACAGAACTAGAACAAAAAAATTTACAATTTGTATGGAAACACAAAAGACCCCGAATAGCCAAAGCAATCTTGAGAACAAAAAGTGGAGTTGGAGGAATCATGCTCCCTGACTTCAGACTATACTACAAAGCTACAGTAATCAAGACAGTATGGTACTGGCACAAAAACAGAAATATAGATCAATGGAACAGGATAGAAAGCCCAGAGGAAAACCCATGCACATATGGTCACCTTATCTTTGATAAAGGAGGCAAGAATATACAGTGGAGAAAAGACAGTCTCTTTAATAAGTGGTGCTGGGAAAATTGGACAGCTACACGTAAAAGAATGAAATTAGAACACTTCCTAAAAGCATACACAAAAATAATCTCAAAATGGATTAAAGACCCAAATATAAGGTCAGACACTATATAATTCTTAGAGGATAACATAGGCAGAGCATTCTATGACATAAATCACAGGAAGATCCTTTTTGACCCACCTCCTAGAGTAATGGAAATAAAAACAAAAATAAACAAATGTGACCTAATGAAATTTAAAAGCTTTTGCACAGCAAAGGAAACCATAAACAAGATGAAAAGACAACCCTCAGAATGGGAGAAAATATTTGCAAATGAAGAAACTGACAAAGCACTAATCTCCAAAATATACAAGCAGCACATAGAGCTGAATTTCAGCAAAACAAACAGCCCAGTCCAAAAATGGGTGGAAGACCTAAATAGACATTTCTCTAAAGAAGACATATAGATTGCCTGAGAAAAGACAGTCTCTTTAATAAGTGGTGCTGGGAAAATTGGACAGCTACACGTAAAAGAATGAAATTAGAACACTTCCTAAAAGCATACACAAAAATAATCTCAAAATGGATTAAAGACCCAAATATAAGGTCAGACACTATATAATTCTTAGAGGATAACATAGGCAGAGCATTCTATGACATAAATCACAGGAAGATCCTTTTTGACCCACCTCCTAGAGAAGTGGAAATAAAAACAAAAATAAACAAATGTGACCTAATGAAATTTAAAAGCTTTTGCACAGCAAAGGAAACCATAAACAAGATGAAAAGACAACCCTCAGAATGGGAGAAAATATTTGCAAATGAAGAAACTGACAAAGCACTAATCTCCAAAATATACAAGCAGCACATAGAGCTGAATTTCAGCAAAACAAACAGCCCAGTCCAAAAATGGGTGGAAGACCTAAATAGACATTTCTCTAAAGAAGACATATAGATTGCCAACGAACACATGAAAGGATGCTCAACATCACTAATCATTAGAGACATGCAAGTCAAAAACACAATGAGGTATCACCTTACACTGGTCAGAATGGCCATCATCAAAAACTCTGCAAACAGTAAATGCTGGAGAGGGTGTGGAGAATAAGGAAGCCTCTTGCACTGTTGTTGAGAATGTAAGTTGATACAACCACTATGGAGAAGAGTATGGAGGTTCCTTTAAAAGCTAAAAGTAGAACTACCATATGACTCAGCAATCCGACTACTGGGCATGTACCCTGAGAAAACCATAATTCAAAAAGAGACATGTACCACAATGTTCATTGCAGCACTATTTTCAATATCTAGGACATGGAAGCAACCTAAATGTCCATAGACAGATGAATGGAGAAAGAAGATGTGGCACATATATACAATGAAATATTACTCAGCCATAAAAAGAAACAAAATTGAGTTTTCTGTAGTGAAGTTGGTGGACCTAGAGTGTGTCATACAGAGTGAAGTAAGTCATAAAGAGAAAAGCAAATACTGTATCCTAACACATATATATGGAACCTAAAAAAAAAAAAAAAGTTTCTGATGAGTATAGGGGCAGGAGAGGAATAAAGACGCAGACAAAGAGAATGGATTTGAAGACACAGGGAGGGCAAAGTGTAAGCTGGGATGAAGCGAGAGAGTGTCATGGACATACATACACTACCAAATGTAAAATAGATAGCTAGTGGGAAGCAGCTGCATAGTACAGAGAGATCAACTTGGTACTTTGTGACCACCCAGAGCGGTGGGATAGGGATGGTGGGAGAGAATCACAAGAGGGAGGGGATATGGAGATATATGTATACATATTGCTGATTCATTTTTTTATATAGCAGAAGCTAGCACAGCATTGTAAAGCAATTATACTCCAATAAAGATGTTAAAAATTATTTAATTAATTTAAAAAAAAAATAAAATGTAACCCACTAGTTAACTTCCAAATCATAACACAGCTTTGCCAACTGACTAATACTGGCCTAATGAAGATTCTAGGCTTATTTTTATACCACCTACTGCGCAAACGTAGGTCAGTAAAAACAAAATATAATGATATTAAATAAAAAAGAGATTAGATATTAACTGTCAAATAATAATCACTATTGTGAATGTTTTAGAAACACACTCCTTCTACCAGTGTCTATCTACTCATATACATATACAAACATTTATAAGATACTGGCTAGAAATAAATGATCTCATTATAGTGAAGTTTCAGGCTAACCAGCAAAGTATATTTAAAGCAACTTTTTTGCACAATGTTCCTAGTAAATACTTTCTGTTACTCATTTTAAGTGTGATTTTCACACAGTTTGGAAACCTCAAGAGTGTTGGCCTTCTCCATTAACAGATGGAGTGTTATTGATCTGATACTTGCAGATTAGAGAGGAGCTCATTTTCACCATTAAGATTTGTTATCATTTGGTTGCTTCTAGTCCAACAATGGATTGAAAAATATGCCTATGCATGCAAAGCTTGTTCAAGATGAATCCATTTCAATTTCCTACAAATGCCTTGATTTTCACTTATTCTCAGACAAGTTTCAGGAATCAAAGCCTGGAGCACATTTCTTTTAGATTCCTGATGATATACGCAAGTGTGATTTATATATAAGCTACTTATAAGTGAACCAAATAGAAAAGTAATCTCTCTTGTTGGATCAAGATTCACTTGAGGTCTAAAACTATGGACTTTGGGGAGACCTTCACGATGGCAGAGGAGTAAGACATGGAGATCACTGTCCTCCCCACAAATACATCAGAAATACATCTACATGTGGAACAACTCCTACAGAACATCTACTGAATGGTGGCAGAAGACCTCAGACTTCCCAAAATGCAAGAAACTCCCCATGTACCAGGGTAGGGGAAAAGAAAAAAGAAAAAAACAGAGACAAAAGAATAAGGAAGGGATCTGCACCTCTGGGAGGGAGCTGTGAAAGAGCAAAAGTTTCCACACACTAGGAAGTCCCTTCACTGGTGGAGACGGGGTTGTCAGGGAGGAAGCTTCAGAGCCATGGAGGAGAGCACAGCTGTAAGTGTGCAGAGTGCAAAGGGGAGAGATTCCCACACAGAGGATATGTGCCAACCAGCACTCACCAGCTTGACAGGCTTGTCTGCTCATCCACTGGGGTGGGTGGGGGCTGGGGGCTGAGGCTCTGGCTTTGGAGTTCAGATCCCAGGGAGAGGACTGTGGTTGGCTGTGTGAACACAGCCTGAACAGGGCTAGTGTGCCAAAGTTAGCTTGGAGGGAGTCCGGGAAGAAGTCTGGAACTGCCTAAGAGGCAAGAGACCATTGTTTTGGGTGCGCGAGGAGAGAGGATTCAGAGCACAGCCTAAACAAGCTTAAGAGACAGGCACAAGCTGCCACTATCAATGCGCACACCACAGATGGGCATGAAACACTAAGGCTGCTGTTGCAGCCACCAAGAAGACTGTGTGCAAACGAAGGTCACTATGCACACCTCCCCTCAAGGAAGCCAGTGCAGCTGCCATTACCAGGGACAATCCCGTGATCCAGGGAAATCCCCAGGAGAACACACGTGTGTTCTCCCCAGGAGAACACAGCACGCCTCAGGCTGCTGCAAAGTCACTCCGGCCTCTGTCGCCACAGGCTCACCCCACATTCCATACCCTTCCTTCCACCCAGGCCTGAGTGAGCCAGAGCCCCCTAATCAGCTGCTTCTTTAACCCCGTCCTGTCTGAGCAAAGAACAGACGTCCTCAGGCGACCTACATGCAGAGGCGGGGCCAAATCCAAAGCTGAACCCCAGGAGTGGTACGAACAAAGAAGAGAAAGGGAAATCTCTCCCAGCAGCCTCAGGAGCAGTGGATTAAATCTCCACAATCAACTTGATATACCCTGCATCTGTGGAACACCTGATTACACAAAATATCACCCCAAAATGAGGCTGTGGACTTTGGGAGCAATTGTAGACTTGGGATATATATATTTGTTTCCTTTTTCTCTTTTTCTGAGTGTGTATGTGTATGCTTCTTTGTGTGATTTTGTCTGTACAGCTTTACTTTTACCATTTGTCCTAGGGTTCTGTCTGTCCTTTTTTTTTTTTTTTTTTCTCTTTGTTTTATTATGTATAGGTTTTGGTGCTTGCTATCACTGGTTGATTTGTTTTTTCGTTTGGTTGCTGTCATCTTTCTTTATTTCTTTTTCTTTTCTTTTTTCTTATCACTTTTTTTTTTACTTTTAATAATTTTTAAAGTTTTTATTTTAATAACGTTATTTTAGTTTTTTCTTCTTTCTTTCTTTCTTCCTTTCTTTCTATATTTCTCACTTTTCTTCTGAGCAATGTGGCTGACAGGGTCTTGGTGCTCCCTCCGGCCGGGTGTCAGGCCTATGCTTCTGGGGTGGGAGAGCCAAGTTCAGGACATCGATCCACCAGAGACCTCCCAGCTCAACGTAATAACAAGTGGTGAAAGCTCTGCCAGAGATCTCCAACTGAATGCTAAAACCCAGCTCCACTCAACAACCACCAAGCTACAGTGCTGGACACCCTATGTCAAACAACTAGCAAGACAGGAACACAGACCTACCATTAGCAGAAAGGCTGATAAAATCATAATAAGGTCACAGACACCCCAAAACACACCACTCGACATGGTCTTGCCCACCAGAAAGGCAAGATCCAGCCTCATCCACCAGAACACAGGCACCAGTCCCCACCACCAGGAAGCTTACACAACCCACTGAACCAACCTTAGTGACTGGGGGCAGACACCAAACACAACAGAAACTACGAAGCTGCAGCCTGTGAAAAGGAGACCACAAACACAGTAAGTTAAGCAAAATGAGAAGACAGAGAAACACACAGCAGATGAAGGAGCAAAGTAAAAATCCACCAGACAAAACAAATGAAAGGGAAATAGGCTGTCTACCTGAAAAAGAATTCAGAATAATGATAGTAACAATGATCCAAAATCTTGGAAATAGAATGGAGAAAATACAATAAATGATTAACAAGGACCTAGAAGAACTAAAGAGCAAACAAACAATGATGAACAACACAATAAATGAAATAAAAAGTTCTCTAGAAGGAATCAAGACCGGAATAACTGAGGAAGAAGAACAGACAAGTGACCTGGAAGATAAAATAGTGAAAATAACTACCATAGAGCAGAATAAAGAAAAAAGAATGAAAAGAATTGAGGACAGTCTCAGAGACCTCTGGGACAACATAAAACGCACCAACATTCAAATTATAATGGTCCAGAAGCACAAGAGAAAAAGAAAGGGACTGAGAAAATATTTGAAGAAATTATAGTTGAAAACTTCCCTAATATGGGAAATGAGATAGTCAGTCAATTCCAAGAAGCACAAATACTCCCATACAGGATAAACTCAAGGAGACATATGTCAAGACATATATTAATCAAACTATCAAAAATTAAACACACAAAAAAATATTAATAGCAGCAGTGGAAAAACAACAAATAACATACAAGGGAATCCCCATAAGTTTAAAAGCTGATCTTTCAGCAGAAACTTTGCAAACCAGAAGGGAGTAGCAGGACATAATTAAAGTGATGAAAAGGAAAAAGCTACAACCAAGATTACTCTACACGGCAAGGATCTCATTCACATTTACTGGAGAAACTAAAAGCTTTACAGACAAGCAAAAGCTAAGACAATTCAGCACCACAAACCCACCTCTACAACAAATGCTAAAGGAACTTCTCTAGGCAGGAAACACAGGAGAAGGAAAAGACCTACGATAACAAACCAAAAACAATTAAGAAAATGGTAATAGGAACATATATAGTGAAAATTACCTTAAATATAAATGGATTAAATGCTCCAAACAAAAGTCATAGACTGGCTGAATGGATACAAAAACAAGACCATATATATGTTGTCCACAGGAGACCCACTTCAGACTGAGGGACACATACAGACCGAAAGTGAGGGGATGGAAAAAGTTATTCCATGAAAATGGAAATCAAAAGAAAGCTGGAGTAGCAATTCTCATTTCAAAAAAAATAGACTTTAAAATAAAGACTATTAGAAAAGACAAAGAAGGACTCTACATAATGATCAAGGGATTGATCCAAGAAGGTATAACAATTGTAAATATTTATGCACCCAACATAGGAGCACCTCAAGGCATAAGGCAAATACTAACAGCCATAAAAGGGGAAATTGACAGTAGCACATTCATAGTTGGGGACTTTAACACCCCACTTTCACCAATGGACAGATCTTCCAAAATGAAAATTAATAAGAAAACACAAGTTTTAAATGATACATTAAACAAGATGGACTTAATTGATATTTATAGGACATTCCAACCAAAAACAACAGAATACTCTTTCTTCTCAAGTGCTCATGGAACATTCTCCAGGATAGATCATATCTTGGATCACAAATCAAGCCTTGGTAAATTTAAGAATATCAAACTCATATCAAATATCTTTTCTGACCACAATGCTTTGAGGCTAGATATCAATTACAGGAAAAAATCTGTAAAAAAACCACAAACACATGGAGGCTAAACAAACACTACTTAATAACCAAGAGATCACTGAAGAAATCAAAGAGGAAACCAAAAAATACCTAGAAACAAATGACAATGAAAACATGATGATCCAAAACCTATGGGATGAAGCAAAAGCAGTTCTAAGAGGGAAGTTTATAACAATACAAACCCAACTCAAGAAACATCTCAAATAAACAACTTAACCTTACACCTAAAACAATTGGAGAAAGAAGAACAAAAAAACCCTAAAGTTAGTAGAAGGAAATAAATCATAAAAATCAGATCAGAAATAAATGAAAAACAAACGAAGGAAATGATAACACAGATCAATAAAACTAAAAACTAGCCACACTCATCAAGATAAAAAGGGAGAAGACTCAAATCAGTAGAGTTAGAAATGAAAAAGGAGAAGTAACAACTGACACTGCAGAAATACAAAGGATCATGAGATTACTACAGGGAACTATATGCCAATAAAATGGGCAACCTGGAAGAAATGGACAAACTCTTGGAAAAGCACAACCTTCTGAAACTGAACCAGGAAGAAATAGAAACTATAAACTGACTAATCACAAGCATTGAGATTGAGATTGTGATTAAAAATCATCCAACAAACAAAAGCCTAGGACCAGATGGCTTCACAGGCGAATTCTATCAAACATTTAGAGAAGAGCTATCCTTCTCAAATTCCTCCAAATATAGCAAAGGGAGGAATACTCCCAAACTCATTCTCCAAGGCCACCATTACCCTGATACCAAAACCAGACAAAGATATCACAAAAAAGAAAACTACAGGCCAATATCACTAGTGAACATAGATGCAAAACTCCTCGACAAAATACTAGCAAACAGAATCCAACAGCACATTAAAAGGATCATGCACCATGATCAAGTGAGGTTTATCCCAGGAATGCAAGGATTCTTCAATATATGCTAATGATATTAACAAATTGAAGGAGAAAAAACATATGATCATCTCAATAAATGCAGGAAAAGCTTTTGACAAAATTCAACACCCATTTATGATAAAAACCCTCCAGAAAGTAAGCATAGAGGGAACTTACCTCAATAAAGGCCATATTTGACAAACCCACAGCCAACATCATTTTCAATGGTGAAAAACTGAAACCATTTCCTCTATCAGGAACAAGACAAGGTTTCACACTCTCACCACTATTATTCAACAAAGTTTTGGAAGTTTTAGCCACAGCAATCAGAGAAGATAAAAAAATGAAAGGAATGCAAATCAGTAAAAAAGAAGTAAACCTGTCACTGTTTGCAGATGACATGATACTATACATAGAGAATCATAAACATCCTACCAGGAGACTACTAGAGCTAATCAATGAATCTGGTAAATTAGCAGGGTACAAAATTAATGCACAGAAATTTCTTACATGCTTATACACTAATGATGAAAAATCTGATAGAGAAATTAAGGAAACCCTCCCATTTACCATTGCAACAAAAGAATAAAATACCTAGGAATAAATCTACCTAAGGGGACTAAAGACCTGTATGCAGAAAACTATAAGACACTAATGAAAGAAATTAAAGATGATACAAAGAGATGGAGAGATATACCATGTTCTTGGATTGGAAGAGTTAACATTGTGAAAATGACTATACTACCCAAAGCAATCTACACATTCAGTACAATCCCTATCAAGCTGCCAATGGCATTTTTCACAGAACAAGAACAAAAAATTTCACAATTTGTATGAAAACACAAAAGACCCCAAATAGCTGAAGCAATCTTGAGAAGGAAAAACGGAGCTGGAGGAATCAGGCTCCCTGACTTCAGACTATACTGCATAGCTATAGTAATCAAGACAATATGGTACTGACACAAAAACAGAAATATATATCAATGGAAGAGGATAGGAAGCCCAGATATAAACCCACACACCTATGGTCAAATAATCTATGACAAAGGAGTGAAAGATATACAATGGAGAAAAGACAGCCTCTTCAATAAGTGGTGCTTGGTAAACTTGACAGCTACATGTAAAAGAATGAAATTAGAACACTCCCTAACACCATACACAAAAATAAACTCGAAGTGGATTAAAGACCTAAATGTAAGGCCAGACACTATAAAACTCTTAGAGGAAAACATAGGCAGAACAATCTATGACATAAGTCACAGCAAGATCCTTTTTGACCCATCTCCTAGAGAAATGGAAATAAAAACAAAAATAAACAAATGGGACCTAATGAAACTTCAAAGCTTTTGCACAGCAAAGGAAACCATAACAAGACAAAAAGACAACCTTCAGAATGGGAGTAAATATTTGCAAATGAAGCAACTGACAAAGGATTACTCTCCAAAATTTCCAAGCAGCTCATGCAGCTCCATATCAAAATAACAGAAATCCCAATCCAAAAATGGGTAGAAGACCTATATAGACATTTCTCCAAAGAAGACATACAGATTGCCAACAAACGCGTGAAAGGATGCTCAACATCACTAATCATTAGAGCAATGCAAAACAAAACTACTATGAGGTATCACCTCAAACCACTCAGAATGGCCATCATCAATAAATCTACAAACAGTAAATGCTGAGAGGGTGTGGAGAAAAGGGAGCCCTCTTGCACTGTTGGTGGGAATGTAAGTTGATACAGCCACTATGGAGAAGAGTATGGAGGTTCCTTACAAAACTAAAAATAGAACTACCATACAACCTAGCAATCCCTCTGCTGGGTCTATACCCTGAGAAAACCATAATTCTAACAGAGTCATGTACCACAATGTTCATTGCAGCTGTATTTACAATAGCCACGATATGGAAGCAACCTAAGTGTCCATCACAAATGAATGGATAAAGAAGATGTGGCACATATACACAATGTAATATTACTCAGCCATATAAAGAAAGGAAATTGAGTTATTGGTAGTGTGGTGGTTGGACTTAGAGTCTGTCATACAGTGTGAGGTAAGTCAGAAAGAGAAAAACAAATACTGTATGCTAACAGATATACATGGGATCTGAAAAAGAAAAAAAAATGGTTCTGTAAAACCTAGAGGCAGGAGAGGAATAAAGACTCAGACGTAGAGAATGGACTTGAGGACACGGTGAGGGGGAAGGGTAAGCCGGTACGAAGTGAGAGAGTGGCAAGACATATATATACTACCAAATGTAAAACAGAAAGCTAGTGCGAAGCAACCGCATAGCACAGGGAGATCAGCTCGGTGCTTGGTGACCGCCTAGAGGGGTGGGATAGGGAGGATGGGAGGGAGACACAAGAGGGAGGAGGTACGGGGATGTATGTTTGTGTATAGGTGATTCACTTTGTTATAAAACAGAAACTGTTAACAGACCATTATAAATCAATTATAATCCAATAAAGATGTTTAAAAAACAACTGTTTTACTCCAATAAAGATTTTTTAAATAAATAAATAGACCTATGGACTTTGGTGTTCATCTCAAATTGATAGTAGTTATTTTTATGCTTTAGGATCTGAAAAAAATTGATTTTACACACAATCTACGTGGCTACTGCTTCCAATGTTGGAAAAATAATTTATTATCTTCAACCTGAAAAAATAGGAGGGAGTTATAGCATATCATGAATAAACAATTAATTTGTTTTCTCCATAACGGAACTGATTGACCCTAACCCCCTAACTCTGAGAGACTGAACAAAATAGTCCAAAAGCAAGTGCTATATTCAGAGCCTGAACTGCAAACAGAAGCTTTCCAGTGCAGTTGAATTGCAAAAGCACAAATTTAAAATAGATTCCAGGTCCAATTTTCAACACTGATGATAATTTGCAGGTTATTTATAATGGTAAAGGACTGTAAGGTTTTTCTGTCACTAAAGATGCTAATAAATATATCTTGCTTAATTGAAGTTTACTTTCTAGAAATATCAAAGATAATTTCTAAGTGCTAAATTGATATCAAAAGATTGAATGGCTCAGTAAGTATTTATATCAAATTGGGCAAATTGCCAAGTTCAACTAGGCACATGATCTGTCCTATTACAACCTCTATTCAGAACATGAAGTCTGTTCAATGCCCACTTTCCCTCAGGAAAGTTCTCAAAGTGAGTTCTTTCAATATCTTTACTCACGTGGCTGCATATGCATTTCAAGTGAATTTCTGAATAGTGAAAAATTATTTCCAAAGCAATCTTCCAGAAATTGAATGCTTGATAAAACCTTAGTTCTTCAGTGCAAAAGGCATCCTCCATCAGGTAGAAATGATTTAATGACTCTGTAGCTCACATACACCCATTGATTGTCAGCTGTACAACATAAGCCACAAAAAAGTACACAAGCAGAGTCTTTGCATGCAAAATCTTAGGATTTAAATCTCTTGCAATTCCAATCCTTCATATGTATTATTTTTCCTCACAAGATGCTATTCATCAGGTACTAGTATCATCATCCTCATTTTGCACATTTGAAATTCAATCACAGAAGTTTTAAATAACTTGAGTTTTTATCACTAATTCATGGTGAAGCTGGGCATGAAATTTTAGCAGTTTCAAACAAAATAAAGGGCACTAAACTAATACTCTGTGCTGCCTCCTATGTACATGTTGCATAGATTTTCTACCTTCACTGTTTCTTGCTTACACTGGCATTTAGTACGATAGCATTTCTTATTGGCTAAGCACCCCTGAACGCCTAGGCATAAACCCAAGTTGGTAAGTTTCACTTGGTTTAACCCAATAGTTAACCTTAACATGCATAAGAATAACTCGTAGGCTTATTAAAACATCCATCTTTGGGCCCCATCCCTGGGGTTTTTGATTCAATTGGCCTGGTGTGGGGCCTGAGAACGTGCATTAAGATTCAGTTCCCAAATGCTGCTGTTGGTCTAGGAACTACAGTTTGAGAAACAATGGTCTATTAACCCAATCCATTGCTTATTAACAAACAATATTTTGTGAAAGTACGTGATAAGGGGTCAATTATATCATTTAGCTCCAGAACTTGTCAGGAAATATTTGTAAACTGAAGCCAATAATTTTCTTTACTAATTTATTTTCCTTCACTGACACACAGACAATGTGTACTGGAAGTGAGAGGTCATATTTCAAGAAATACATAGGAGCCCAAATTACCAGAGATCCTACATCTTATGCTCTTATTATAACCTTTGTAACCTTTACATACCTGAGACCCCCCCCCACACACACACACAAACCAAAGATTTAGGAAAATAAGACAAAATACAACCTGAATGTTCTTATTAAGAGTGAAGCTGCCCTGTGATACCAGTAAATAAATGCATTTGTCAAAAGAAATGAAATACTCATTAAAAAAGTATTTACTTGCTTTCTTAATTTCTCTTGTTTATACATCTCATTATACTGAATACTGTCACTTTTCCAAGAAATTTAGGTGACCCAACTCTTAAATGTTTAGCAGATAATTAGCAAAAGGTAGTGATTTCACTGTAACTTTATTAACAAGGCATTTTTTAAAAACAGTCTATAACTGTAAACTTCAAATTGGAAATAACAAAACCCTAGTTATGGCACATGTTATAATTAATATGTGCCAGATAATGCTACTTTGCTACTTATCTGAATGCCTATTATTCATGGAACACTGAATTTAACATGAAGGCATACAAAAGAAATGGAAAATAAGATTCCCTGATCACAATTGAGTTAAGTTAAAGATATAATGTTGTAAACAAGCAGACTAAGTTAGAAAAACTGAGTTCAACAAGCTTGAGAGGATGTGTATTAAAGCCTGTGAACGAGTGAGAAGAAATTAATCAGGGAAGGCTTTACAGAGGAGGTGGTTTTAAAACCAGTTTGTAAAGAAAGGCATAGATTGGTTAAGAAGGAAAAGGACCATTTGAATAAAATATGTGGAAACTCAACTTCCTCTTAGAAACTGTCAAACTGTTTTCCAGCATATTTCTTCAATTTACATTCCCACCAGCAATATATGAGAGTTCCAGATGCCTCACATTCTCACTAAGAGTTTTTAATTTCAAGTATTCAACTGTCTTATTTTGCATTTCCCTAATGACATGGAATGTGCGTATTTTAATGAAATGTTTGCCACCCATACATATTCTTTGTTGAAGTATCTGTTCACATTGTTTTGACCATTTTTAATTAGGCTGTTTGTTATCTCACTACTTAGTTGTGAGAATTTCTAAAAATAAATTTCTGGATATAAATCCTTTATCAAATATGAGATCTGCAAATAAATTCTCTTTCTGTGGCTTGTCTTTCTATTGTCTTAAGAATGTCTCTACAAATGAAAAAATGCAAATAAAAATTTAAAGGGCCTGGCACACACACACACACACACACATTTACACACACACGCACACAAAAAAGAATGTCTCTAAAAAGTTGAAATGCTTAATTTTGATGAGGTACAATTAATCTTTTTTTTGGTGTTCCATATAAGGAATTATTGTAAATTATTGTATAACCCAAGGTCAGAAAGATCTCACATGTTTTATTCTAGAAGGTTTATGGCTTTAGGTTTTACATTTAGGTTGATGATCCATTTTGAGTTAATTTTTATTGATTGATATATGATGTGAAATATGAATTGACATCCATTCTTTCACATGTGGATATCCAAATATTGTAGCACCACGTATTGGCAAGAAGATAATTTCTCCACTGAATTTTCTTTTTATACCTTTGGTAAAAATCAGTTGTTTATATATGTGTGAGTCCGTTACTGGACTCTCCATTCCATTACTCTGCTCTATTTGTCCTTTTTCCCCCCACAAAAGCACACTGTATTGATTACTGCACCATTAACAAGTCTTCAAGTCAGGCAATGTAAGTCTTTAAACATTGTTCTTCTCTTGCAAAGTTTCTTATGCTGCTCTGGTTTTTAGGCATTCCCATATGAATTTTAGAATCAGCTTGTCAATTTCTACAAAAAAAATGGAAGCCTACAGAATTTTGATTGAGATTTGAGATAAACTATAAATCATTTAGGGAAAATTGACATCTCAACAATATTGAGAATTTCAATCCATGATTGATATTTTGGTTATTCTTTGCTAGTATATAGAAATGTCATTAACATTTGTATGTTGATCTTGTATCCTACAGCATTGATGAAGTCACTGTTAGTTCTAGCAGTTTTTGTATAAGATTTTTTGATATATTTGAAGAAAGATTTACTTCTAGCAGTTTTTGTGTAAGATTTTTTGACATCTTTGAAGAAAGTTTTACTTCTTCATTTCCAACATTATTTCTTTTTCTTACCTTAAGCATTGGCTAATACCTTCACTACAAGTTAAATAGAAGTGGTAACAAGGGACATTCTTGCCTTGTTCTTGACCCTAGGGAGAAATCATTCAGTATTTCATCATTCTGTATAATGTTAACCATAGGTTTTCACAGATATCCTTTATCAAGCTGCAAAACTTTTCTTCTAGTCCTAGTCTATTGAGAATTTTTATAAAAGCTCAGTGCTGGATTTTGTTGCATTCTTTTTTTGTATTGATTGAGATGCTCACATGGTTTTCCTTTTCAATCTGTTAGTATTGTGAATTACACTCATTAATTTTGAGTGTTTAAACCAATCTTGCATACCAGGGCTAAGACCCACTTGTTCATGGCATAGTATCCTTTTACTACATTGTTGGATTTGATTCACTAAACCTTTGTTAAGAATTTTTGCATCTATATTCATGAAAGATATTGGTGTGAAAGTTTTCTTGTTGTCTAATGTCTGTTTCTGCTGTTGATATCAGAGTAATTTCAACCTCAAAGAATGATTTGGGATATATTCTGTCCTCTTCTATTATCTCAGTGTTTGTACAGAATTAATATTGTCTTGTTTAAAAATATTGAGTAGAATTCCCTAGTGAAGCCATCCAAGCTTGGAATATCCTTTCTCAAAAGAATGTTTATAACTTCAAATTCAATTTCTTTAATTGATATAGAGCTATTCAGGCTTTCTATTTCTTCCTGAGTAGGCTTTTGTATTTTCTTCCAAATGATTTTTATATTTCACCAAAGTTGCCAAATGTACAGGTATAAATGTTAATACTCCTCCTTTATACTTGAAGTATCTGTAGAATCTCTAGTGATGTCAGCTTTCAGAATCCTGATATTAGGAAGTTTTGTCTTCTCTGTTATTTTCTGATCAGTCTGGCTATTAATTTTCTCAAAGAACAAGATTTTGCTCTCATTGATTTTCTCCATTATTTTTCTTTTATTTATTTTTCTTTTATATTGCAGTATAGTTGATTTACAATGTTGTGTTAGTTCCAGGTGTACAGCAAAGTGATTCACTTATACATTTACATACATCTATTCTTTTTCAGATTATTTTCCCATTTAAGTTATTATGGAATACAGTGTAGAGTTCCCTGTACTATACAATACTTCCCTGTTGATGATGTATTTTATATGTAGTAGTGAGTATATGTTAATCTCAAACTCCTAATTTATCCCTCCCCCACAGCTTTCCACTTTGGTAACCATAAATTAGTTTTCTAAGTCTGTGTTACATACCACATCTTCTTTATCCATTCATCTGTCAATGGATATGTAGGCTGCTTCCATGTCATGGCTATTGTAAATACTACTGCAATTAACATTGGGGTGCATGTATATTTTCGAATTATGGTTTTCTCCAGATATATGTCCAGGAGTGGGATTGTAGGATCATATGTTAGCTATATTTTTAGTTTTTTAAGAAACCTCCATACTGTTCTCCATAGCGGCTGCACCAATTTACAATCCCACCAACGGTGTAGAAGGGTTCCCTTTCTCCATACCCTCCCTAGCATTTATTGTTTGTAGACTTTTTGATGATGGCCATTCTGAGCAGTATGAGGTGATACCTTGTTGTAGTTTTGATTTGCATTTCTCTAATAATTATGAATGTTGAGCATTTTTTCATGTGCTTTTTGGCCACCTGTATGTCTTCTTTGGAGAAATGTCTATTTAGATCCTCTGCCCATTTTTGATTGGGTTGTTTTTTTTTTTCTTTTGATATTGATATGAATGAGCTGTTTGTATATTTTGGATATTAATCCCTTGTTGGTTGCTTCTTTTTCAAATATTTTCTCCCATTCTATAGGTTGTCTTTTCATATCGTTCATGGTTTCCTTTGCTGTGCAAAAGCTTTTAAGTTTAATTAGGTCCCACTTGTTTACATTTGTTTTTATTTTCATTACTCTAGGAGGTGGATCTAAAAAGATATTACTGCAATTTATGTCAAAGAGTGTTCTGCCTATGTTTTCCTCTAAGAGTTTCAGAGTATCCAGTTTTACATCTAGGTCTTTAATCCATTTTGAGTTTATTTTTGTGTTTGGTGTTAGAGAATGTTCTGATTTCATTCTTTTACATGTAGCTGTCCAGTTTTCCAAGCACCACTTATTGAAGAGGATGTCTTTTCTCCCTTGTATATTCTTGCCTCCTTTGTAGTAGATTAATTTACCATAGGTGCGTGGGTTTATTTCTTGGCTTTCTATCTTTTTCCATTGATCTATATTCCTGTTTTTGTGCCAGTTCCATACTGTTTTGATGACTGTAGCTTTGTAGTATTGTCTGAAATCAGGGAGCCTGATTCCTCAAGCTCCATTTTTTTTTTCTCAAGATTGCTTTGGCTCTTCAGGGTCTTTTGTGTTTCCATACAAATTAATTTTTTTTTTGTTCTAGTTCTGTGAGAAATGCCATGGGTAGCTTGATAGGGATTGCACTGAATGTGTAGATTGCTTTGGGTAGTATAGTCATTTTCACAATGTTGATTCTTCCAATCAAGGGACACGGTACATCTTTCCATCAGTTTGTGTCACCTTTGATTTCTTTCATCAGAGTCTCATAGTTTTCAGAGTATAGGTTTTTGCCTCTTTAGGTAGGTTTATTCCTAGGTATTTTATTCTTTTGACGAGGTGATAAATGCAATTGTTTCCTTAATTTCTCTTTCTGATCTTTCATTGTTGTGTATAGAAATACAACAGATTTCTGTGTATTAATTTTGTATCCTGCAATTTCACTGAATTCATTGATGAGCTCTTGTAATTTTCTGGTAGCATCTTTAAAATTTTCTATGTATAGTATCATTTCATCTGCAGACAGTGACAGTTTTACTTCTTCTCTTCCAGTTTGGATTCCTTTTACTTCTTTTTCTTCTCTGATTGCCATGGCTAGGACTTCCAAAACTATGTTGAATAAAAGTGGCGAGAGTGGACATCTTTGTCTTTTCCTGATCGTAGAGGAAATGCATTCAACTTTTCACCATTGAGTATGGTGTTTCCTGTGGATTTGCCATATATGGCCTTTATTATATTGAGGTGTGTTCCCTCTCTGCCCACTTTCTGGAGAGTTTTTATCAGAAATGGGTGTTGAATCTTGTCAGAAGCTTTTTCTGCATCTATTGGGATGATTATATGGTTTTTATTCTTCAATTTTTAAACTGTGTATCACACTGATTGATTTGCAGATATTGAAAAACCCTTGCATCCTTGGGATAAATCTAACTTGATCATGATGTATGATCCTTTTACTGTATTGTTGGATTTGGTTTGTTAGTATTTTGCTGAGGATTTTTGCATCTATGTTCATCAGTGATATAGGCCTGTAATTTTCTTTTTTTGTAGTATCTTTTTCTGTTTTGTTATCAGGGTGATGGTGGCCTCATAGAATGAGTTTTGGAGTGTTCCTTCTTCTCCGTTTTTTTTTGAAATAGTTTCAGAAGGTTAGGTGTTTACTCTTCTCTAAATGCTTGATAGAATTTGCCTGTGAAGCCATTAGGTTCTTGACTTTTGTTTGCTGGGAGTTTTTAAATCACAGTTTCAATTTCAGTATTTGTGATTGGCCTGTTCATATTTTCTATTTCTTCCTTATTCAGTCTTGGTGGATTGTACCTTTCTAAGAATTTGTTTATTTCTTCTAGGTTGTCCATTTTATTGGCATATAGTTTCTTGTAGTTGTCCCTTATGATCCTTTGTACTTCTGGGGTGTCTGTTGTAATTTATTCTTTCTCATTTCTAATTTTATTGATTTAATCCCTCTCCCTTTTTTTCTTGATAAGTCTAGCTAATGGTTCATCAATTTTGTTTATCTTTTCAAAGAACCAGCTTTTAGTTTCATTGATCTTTTCTATTGTTTTCTTCATCTCTAAGCCGTTTGTTTCTGCTCTGATCTTTTTGATTTCTTTCCTTCTACTAAGTTTTTTGTTTGTTTGTTTGTTCTTCTTTCTCTAGTCGCTTTAGGTGTAAGTTTAGGCTGTTTATTTGAGATTTTTCTTGTTTCCTGAGGTACGATTGTATTGCTATAAACTTCCCTCTTAGAACTGCTTTTGCTGAATCCCATAGGTTTTGGATCATTGTGTTTTCGTTTTCATTTGTCTGTAGGTATTTTTTGATTTCTTCAGTGATCCATTAGTTGTTTAGTAGCATATTGTTTAGCCTTCAAGTGCTTGTGTTTTTTGCATTTTTTTCCTTGCAGTTTATTTCTAATCTCATAGCATTGTGGTTAGAAAATATGCTTGATATGATTTCAATTTTCTTGAATTTACAAGACTTGCTTTGTGGCCCAGCATGTGATCTATCTTAGAGAACGTTCCATGTGCACTTGAGAAAAATTTGCATTCTGCTGCTTTTGTATAGAATGCTTTATAAATATAAATTAAGTCCATCTGGTCTAATGAGTCATTTATGGTCTGTGTTTCCATATTGATCTTCTGTCTGGATGAGCTGTCCTTTGATGAAAGTGAGGTGTTAAAGTCCCCCACTATTATTGTGTTACTGTTGATTTCTCCTTTTATGGCTGTTAGTATTTGCCTTATATATTGAGGTGCTCCTATGTTGGGTGCATATATATTTACAATTGTTATATCTTCTTCTTGGATATGATGATCCCTTGATCATTATGTAGTGTCCTTCTTTATTTCTTGTAACAGCCTTTATTTTAAAGTCCATTTTGTCTGATATGAATATTGCTCTTCCAGCTTTCTTTTGATTTCCATTTGCATGGAATACTTTTTTCTATCCTTTTGCTTTCAGTCTGCATGTTTCCCATAATCAGAAGTGGGTCTCTTATAGACAGCATATACATGTCTTACTTTTTTTATCCATTCACCCAGTCTTTTGGTTGGAGCATTTAATCCATTTACATTAAGGTAATTATTGATATGTTTGTTCTTATTGCCATTTTGTTAATTGTTTTGGATTTGTGTTTGTAGGTCTTTTTCCTTCCCTTCCTCTTTTGTTCTCTTGTGGTTTGATGACTAACATTAGTGTTGTGTTTGGATTGCTGTTTCTGTTTTATGTGTATATCTATTGTAGATTTTCAGTTTGCAGTTACCATGAGGTTTTGATATAGCAGTTTATATATATACAAGATTGTTTTAAGTTGTTTTTCTTTTAATTTAAAATTCATTTCCAATATCCTGCATTTGTACTCTTCTCTTCTCACAATTGCTGGTTTTGATATCATATTTGTGTGTGGATGATTTTCTACATTTACTGTATGTTTGCCTTTACCAGTGAGCTTTCCCATTCATATTTTTCTTGTTTCTAGTTGTGGCATTTTCCTTTCCACCTAGAGAAATTCCTTTAGCATTTATTGTAAAGCTGGTTTTGTTGTACTGAATTCTCTTAACTTTTGCTTGTCTGTAAAGTTTTGATTTCTCTGTTGAACCTGAACAAGAGCCTTTCGGATGTATTGTATTCTTTTTCTAGATATTTCCTTTTCATCATTTAAAATATATTGTGCCATTCCCTTCTGGCCTGCTGAGTTTCAGCTGATAACCATATGAGTATTCCCTTGTATGTTATTTGTTGCTTTTAATATTTTCTCTTTGTCTTTAATTTTTGTCAGTCTGATCAATATGTGTCTTGGCGTTTTCCTCCTTGGGTTTATCCTGTATGGATCTCTCTGTGCTTCCTAAACTTGGGTGACTGTTTCCTTTCCCATGTTAGGGAAGTTTTCACCTGTTATCTCTTCAAGTATTTTTCAGGCCCTTTCTCTCTCTCTTCTCCTTCTGGGACCCCTATAATGTGAATGCTGGTTCATTTAATGTTGTCCCAGAAGTCTCTTAAACTGTCTTCATTTCTTTTCATTCTTTTTCTTTATTCTGTTCTGCAGCAGTGATTTCCACCATTCTGTTTTCCAGCTCACTTATCTGTTCTTCTGCCTCATTTATTCTGCTATTAATTCCTTCAAGTGTATTTTTCATTTCATTTATTGTATTGTTCATCTCTCTTTGTTTGTTCTATCTTCTAGCTCTTTGTTAAACATTCCTTGCATCTTCTCAGTCTGTGCCTCCACTCTTTTTCTGGGATAGTGGATCATCTTTACTATCATTACTTTGAATTCTTTTTCAGGTAGATTGCCTATTTCCACTTCACTTAGTTGTTCTTCTGGGGTTTTCTCTTGTTCCTTCTCCTGGAACTTATTCCTTTGCCATCTCATTTTGCCTACATTTTTGTGACTGTGGTTTCCATTCAGTAGGCTGCAAAGTTGTAGTTCCTCTTGCTTCTGTTGTCTGCCTCCTGGTGGATGATGCTGGTCTAAGAGATTTGTACAGGCTTCCTGGTGGGAGAGACTGGTGCCTGCCTACTGATGGGTGGAGCTGGGTCTTGTTCCTCTGCTGGGGAGGTCCACATCAAGGGTTGTTTTTAGAGGTGGCTGTGGGCTCAGGAAGACTTTAGGCAGCCTTTCGGCATCCCAGCACTGGACTCTATAGGCTCTTGAGTGGGACCGGGTCTTGGTGACAAAAAGGTGGCCTCCAGGAGAGATCACACCAATGAGTACTCCCCAGTACCTCTGCCACCAGTGTTCTTGTCCCCATAGTGAGTCACAGCCAATCCTGCCTCCCCAGGAGACCCTCCAAGACCAGCAGGTAGGTTTGTCCTAGGCTCCTATGAAGTCATTGCTTTTTCCCTGGGACCCAGTGCACATGAGACTTTCTGTGTGCCCTCCAAGAGTGACATTTCTGTTTCCCCCAGTTCTGTGGAGTTCCTGCAATCAAGACCTGCTGGCCTTCAAAGCTGAATGCTCTGGGGGCTCTTCCTCCCTGACACCAGACCCGCAGGCAGGGGAGACTTGTGTGGGGCTCAGAGCTCTCACTCTTGTGGGAGAAACTCTGTGATATAATTATTTTCCAGTTTGTG
>NW_020173111.1:6744415-6819605 GCF_003031525.2 Neophocaena asiaeorientalis asiaeorientalis | reverse complement strand
CAGAGCCTGTGCTCCGCAATGGGAGAGGCCACAACAGCGAGGCCCACATATTGCAAAAACAGAAAAAAAGAAAAGGTTGCCCACTCTCACCTGCATTATTCAACATTGTTTTGGAAGTTTTAGCCACAGCAATCAGAGAAGAAAAAGAAATAAAAGGAATCCAAATAGGAAAAGAAGAAGTAAAGCTGTCATTGTTTGCAGATGACATGATACTATACATAGAGAATCCTAAAGATGTTACCAGAAAACTACTAGAGCTAATCAATGAATTTGGTAAAGTAGCAGGATACAAATTTAATGCACAGAAATCTCTTGCATTCCTATACACTAATCATGAAAAATCTGAAAGTAAAATTAAGGAAACACTCCCATTTACCTTTGCAACAAAAAGAAAAAAACACCTAGGAATAAGCCTACCTAAGGGGACAAAAGACCTGTATGCAGAAAACTATAAGACACTGATGAAAGAAATTAAAGATGATACAAACAGATGGAGAGATATGCCATGTTCTTGGATTGGAAGAATCAACATTGTGAAAATGAATATACTACCCAAAGCAATCTACAGATTCAATGCAATCCCTATCAAGCTACCAATGGCATTTTTCACAGAACTAGAACAAAAAATTGCACAATTTGCATGGAAACACAAAAGACCCCGAATAGCCAAAGCAATCTTGAGAACAAAAAACAGAGCTGGAGGAATCAGGCTCCCTGACTTCAGACTATACTACAAAGCTACAGTAATCAAGACAGTATGGTACTGGCACAAAAACAGAAATATAGATCAATGGAACACGATAGAAAGCCCAGAGATAAACCCATGCACATACGGTCACCTTGTTTTTGATAAATGAGGCAACAATATACAATGGAGAGAAGACAGCCTCTTCAATAAGTGGTCCTGGCAAAACTGGACAGGTACATGTAAAAGAATGAAATCTTTGCCAGAACTACTGAGCCCATTCTCCACAACAAGAGAAGCCACCACAATGAGAAGTCTGCACACCCCAATGAAGAGTAGCCCCCTCTCGCGCAACTAGAGAAAGCCCACGCAGCAACGAAGACCCAATGCAGCCAAAAATAAATAAATAAATAAATTTATAAAAGCTAAACACAGAACTACCATATGTCCCAGCAATCCCACTACTGAGCATATACCCTGAGAAAACCATAATTCAAAAAGGGTCATGTACCACAATGTTCATTGCAGCTCTACTTACAATAGCCAGGACATGGAAGCAACCTAAGTGTCCATCAAGAGATGAATGGATAAAGAAGATGTGGCACATAGATACAATGGAATATTACTCAGCCATAAAATGGAACGAAACTGGGTCATTTGTAGAGATGTGGATGGACCTAAAGTGTGTCATACAGAGTGAAGTAAGCCAGAAAGAGAAAAACAAATATTGTATATTAATGCATATACGTGGAATCTAGGAAAAAATGGTACAGATGAACATATTTGTAGGGCAGGAATAGAGACACAGATGTAGAGGACAGACCTGTGGAAACGGGGGTGAAGGGAAGGGTGGGATGAACTGGGAGATTAGGTTTGACATTAATACACTACTATGTGTAAAATAGCTAGTGGGAACCTGCTACATAGCGCAGGGAGCTCAGCTCAGTGTTCTGTGACGACCTAGATGGGTGGAATGGGGGGGTGGGAGGCAGGTCCAAGAGGGAGGGGACATAGGTATACATATAGCTGATTCAATTCACTGTATAGCAGAACCTAACAAAACATTGTAAAGCAATTTTACCCCAATAAAAAAAAGATATTGATACATGCACCCCTATGTTCACTGCAGCACTATTTACAATAACCAAGACATGCAAGCAACCTAAAATTTCACTGACAGAGGAATGGATAAAAAAGATGTGGTACATATACACAATGGAATATTACTCAGCCATAAAAAAGAATGATGGACCTAGAGATGATCACACTAAGTGAAGTCAGACAGAGAAAGACAAATATCATATGATATCACTCACATGTGGAATCTAAAATATGACATAAATTAACTTATCCACGAAACAGAAACAGACTCACAGACATAGAGAACAGACTTGTGGTTGCCAAGGGGCAGGGGGAGTAGGGGAGGGGTGAATTGCGAGTTTGGGACTAGTAGATGCAAAACAATAAATATAGGTTGGATAAACAATAAGGTCTATTGTATAGCACAGGGAACTATATTCAATATCCTGTAATAAATCATAATGGAAAAGCAAAAAAAAAAAAAAAAAAAAAAAAATGGCTTCCTGGAAAAGGTGATGATGAATCTGGAAAAATATGTAGATGTTAACCAGATGGAAAAATGAGAGAAGGGCATCCAAAGCAGAAGGCATATCATGAGCAATAGCATGAAGGCAAAAATTAACCAGCTGGGCTCTGCAGGAACCCACAGCAGCACAGGGACTGGTGCAGGTAGAGGAGCTGGAAAGTCAGGAAATGGTCGTGTCACAGAAGGCCTTAGGAGCCAGGCTGTGGGGAATCCTGTCAGCCCCTCCCACTGCCCTCAGCACCCGCTGTTCCACATATAGCTTCTCCCTGCACGTACCTGTGCTCTCTGCCCGCAGGCACCCTTGGACCAGTGGAGCCTGCTGGGTGCTGCGTGGGGCAGGCCACAGCGGCAGGTAATTACCACCCCTGGGAGTGCACTCAGCTAATGACCAATGGGATTTTGGAGAGAAAACCTGGGTTTATAACCCCTTAAGTAACAATTCTGGGGCATGTGCTACAGTCTCCCAGGCACCCTGCAGGTGATCTGCTCACAGGCACATCCTTCCCTGTCTCAAGTCCCTACCACATCTTGTGTTCCCTTCATCCCCCAAATAAACTGCTGGTGTTTGGTTCTTTGTCTTAGGGTTTGCTCTGACGCACCCCAACATGACTCAGGCTGACGCAGCCTCCTATGGGCAAGAGAAAACCCCCAAAAGCCTCTGACAGGAGCCACACAGTCAGACCTACATTCTAGAAGGACACTCTGGTGGCTGGTTTGGAGACTGGGTAGGAGGTGACTGGAAGAGTCTGTCTAGAGATGAGGAGGATCCCAGCGGGATGACCACAGGAGGGGAGAAGAGTAAGGGTCAGGTTCAGAAACACAGAGAAGACAGGGCTCCGACCGATGAGGTGAAACCCCTTCCTTAAGGAGTCAACAGACTCCCATAATATGTGTGATGGAAACCAAGAAAAGGTGGGATTTGACACCAAGGGGCCTCAGAGCGAGATAGCTGCCTCACCTAGGCAGGGGGCCAGGGAGGAGGTGGCCAAGGCATCCCCGAGATGGTAGCACCCAGATGAGCGGTGAAGAATGAGTCAGAGACTAGCAAAAAAGTGGGGGGAAACGGGGGCAGGGTGAAGAGTGACTGCTCAGGAACCACCAGTAATCAATACAGCTGGGGTGCAGAACAAATGGCGGGGAGCCCCAGGTGAGGGCAAGAGGCACACGCCACAGGACCCCTGCTGTTCTTGCTCTGAGTCCAAGCCTGCACTGGGCTCCACCAGGACACGGGCCCTATCCTGAGGGTCAAGTGCCAGGAAGCCACAGACCAGACCCCAAGAGACGTCTGAGACTCCCCCAGCCCTGTGTGGGGACATATGTGCACAGCTGGGGTGCTGACTTCTCCCCACAATTTTGCCAGTGGAGAGAGCTCCATCTCTCATTTTGCTGGGACAAGGATGTCAGCAGATGTCAGGGAAGTTCACACAGCTCGAGATGGAGGTGAGGAAGAAACTCCAAAGAGGCAGCCCACAGAGTCCAAGATGCTCAGGCAAACATGTAAAAGCCCTGCCCACTGAAACTTCCCTCTGGCTAAAATAGAGCAACTTTGATTTATTGATTTTGGCTAAAATAGAGCAACTTTGATTTATTGATTTTGATCTGTAGAGGTGGCATATTAGACTAAAAAGATGGCCAGAAAAAGGGAAAGCAAAGAGAAGGCTGGGTGTAGATGAGTCGAGTACAGAAATCACCCCTGAAGGAAGCTCTGCGAGGAGCACAGCTGGCTCATCTTCTCTCCCGACTGGTGCTCTACCAAATGGCTCCTCACTTTGACCAGCACCAGAAGACTTGCTTCTGAGAAGCAAGGAATTCTGAGGAAGGAAGGAATTAGCATCTGTTGACAACTTTCTGCACTTAACAACTGCCAACTCTGCAAAGTGGGGGTTATGATGCCCATTTTACAGATGAAGAAACAACATCAGAGAGGCCCAGGAACTGATCTTAGGCCATTGAACTTGTCAGCTGCAGTCAGAGCTCACACTCGCAGCAATGATTCTATATTGCTTTTTACCTAGAAGAATAAATTTGACTTGCCCTGGGTTTGGAAGATTCTTAACTATCCTTCCTACCCTGTTTAAAATTGCTTGTGTAAACCAGCTCATGGTTTAGTGGATATTTACAAATTTTATGAAGTCTTTTGTTTTTAAAAATAAACTTTTAAGAAATACTTCAAGGAGTATTCTCTACTTTAAAAAGACAGAAAAGCGATATAGAAGATATATTTTGGTATATAAACATATCTCCTAATGTCCTCCAAGAGGAGAAATCCTCAAGGAATTTATCCTAAACCCCTCAATCTCCTCCCTATAGTATTTTAGGAAAAGTGGGCTTTTGGAGTCAGACTTGGTTAAGATATTGGCTCTGCCACTTCATAACTGTGTGGGACACAGGACAGTCACTTACCCACTCATGTAAATCTAGTACTTCATAGGTTTTGTTATAAGGATTGAATTTGATGACATAAGTACGATGCCTGGCACATAGATGACAATCCATTAATCCCTTCCCAGTCTCCCTGCCTTTCCCCCACACAACTTTCCCCTCCCTGGATGATGTTATCACCTCCACAAACCAGCAACCTCAAAGATGACACAGCTCTTCGTTGGCTTATCCATGAATCCCCTGTTCCACTCTGTACCTAAATGTGTCTAGAGGGTGTTCCCTTAAATTCTGTTTGAATGACCTAATCTTGGTGGTGTGGGCAGAAAAGAAGCAGATGTCAGCCTTTGCGGAGGGTAATGGATTCCCTGTTGCAGAGAATGTCATGCATCCCTAGTGGACCACACTAAAGTACAGGGATCAGACAATAAGCAGGCTTTGGCATAAACTAGAAAATGAATCATATAATTTTGTACCACACAGTAAAATCTAATAAAGAAAGTTTTAAGTCATTGGTCAAATCCTGCTTGATTAAGTAATGTAAATAACCTGGGTCCAAGGAAATTAAGTTCTCCATAAAGGTGTACTGGCCTTGGGAGGACAGTGGGGATACTGGTCTTGCCTGGTGAACTGGAGGGTCAGGAACACACTGGATGAGGGCTGAGCCCCTGGCAGGGGTGGAGCTCTGCTGGGCACAGCAAACTTGTGCATAAAAAGGCCTGGAGGCCCAGCTGAACCCAGACAACAGCCCCAAAAAGTTGGCCAAAACTTAGGAATCTAGCAGCTTACAGCTCACATTGCAAAAGGGTCACTCTGCAGCTCTCAATACTGCAAGTCAGCATCACCTGGAGACTTGTTCAAGCTCTGATGCCTCAGCCACACCCCAGGCCAATTAAGTCTGACTTCCTGGAGATGAGACCATGCATTACGATTTTCAAACACCTCAGGTGATTAAAGATGCTGGTTTCGTGCAGCCAAAGCTGTGAACCACTGCCCTAGAAGCCAAAAGAATAATAAAGAAAGGGAGCAAGTAAATGTGAAGGCAACAGGGCAGTAACACTGACCATGAGCCGCCTTGCCCTTTGGCTGCCCTGGGCCCTAGGATTTTCTCTCAAGCAAATGCTTCTCCTGCTTAAGAGTCGAAGTTTAAAAACAGCTTCTGATCTAAAGGAATAAGAATATGATGCTACAACACTACCAAGTCAAAATATATGACATTCCTAATGAGATATTTAAGCTAGGGGAAAATGGTAACCTGTTGAAAATAACACAATTCTAAATACTGTCTGTTTAAAAATTTATAATAGTTTTGTATTAAATTTAAAAATGCAAGGAAAGCCCTTAATTCTCCTTTTTACAGAAAGAATCAAAGGAATAGTTTCTTTTTTTTGCGGTACGCGGACCTCTCACTGTCGTGCGCCACCAGGGAAGCCCAGGAATAGTTTCTTATATTAAGTAAAATAAAAGTTCAGTGCTTTATTTCTCAAAAAAAAAAAAAAAGGGTCACTCTTCCACCTCACATGCGCTCTGGTAGGGTCGCTAGCCATCCCACTTTATCAAACCTTGGCAACACCCAAAACTAGTCAAGACTGGGAGATCATGAAGAACAGAGGTTGGATGTACTTCCATCTCTCACTTTTCATCAGCAATACCTAAATAAACAGGCCTTTTTCTCTTCTCAGCCTAAGTCTGGGGGACCATGCCAGCAGGCTGAGAGCAGGGGACACATCTGAGGCTGTCTGCAAATGAAGCAAACTTCAAGGCTGTGCCTATCACCTCCTGCCCCAGCTAAGCTCCGTCATGCACATCCCTCAAAATATTTTCTACATCATCTCAAACCGAACCTTAAGAAAAGTCAACGCTGGAGAGGTGGGAAAACAGCACTTTGGGAACCAGAGAGACCTTAGTTCAAATCTCAGCCCTGGAACTTTCAGGCTTGTAACCTGGCGTAATCACATAGCCTTCAGGTAACCAACTGTCCCTGTTTGCCCAGGACTAAAGGGGTTCCCAGGATGCAGGACTGTGAGCACTAAAACCAAAGAAGTCCTAGGAAAACCAGGATGAGCTCATGCCCCTACTTAAACTCAGAGGTCCCATCTGCCCGTCTGTAAACATGTAATGAGGTGACCTAACATGCATAGAGACATGGAGATGGTGAAGACAAGAGGACTCACTGGTGCCAGAAACATTCTAAATCCTGACTACTCCATCCTAGAGATGCTGCCTTGCTTTTTCAAAGAATCAAAAATAATGAGAGAAAGGAAAACTAAGCAGGAAAGCAACAGAGCTGGTGAAAGAAATGAGGAACAATGAGAAAAAGGGAAAAGCAGAGGCAGCAACCACAGCCAGCAGCCCATTAACGTGGGGCCCTTCTGAATCCTGCAAGAATCCCACATGGGCATAGCGAGAGGCATGGGGCAGAGTGACAGAATAAAAACGGCTCCTTCTCGGGGCACTCAGCTCAGAAATCATCAGAAACGATGCTCAGGGCACCGTCTGCTCTGAGACCTTCTTTTCTCTCTTTTTTTTTTTTTTTTTTTAACATCTTTATTGGAGTATAATTGCCTTACAATGGTGTGTTAGTTTCTACTGTATAACAAAGTGAATCAGCTATACATATACATATATCGCCACATCTCCCTCTTGCATCTCCCTCTCACCCTCCCTACCCCACCCCTCTAGGTGGTCACAAAGCACCGAGCTGATCTCCCTGTGCTATGTGGCTGCTTCCCACCAGCTATCTATTTTACATTTAGTAGTGTATATATGTCCATGCCACTCTCTCACTTTGTCCCAGCTTACCCTTCCCCCTCCTTGTGTCCTCAGGTCCATTCTCTACCTCTGTGTCTTTATAAGAAAAAAGAAGTGGTTATGAAGAACCTAGGGTCAGGACAGGAGACCTTCTTTTCATCTTTCTCCTTAAATACTAGCGTAGCCCCCACCCCCACCACCGTCTGCTCCTGAGCCGGCAGGAAGGGGGCTGCGTCCTGTCCCGGTTGACGAGCCTCCTGGAGCCAGGACCACAGCACTGACAACATGTGTGTCCAGGTGTGCTTCCAGGTGACATCTACACTGCGTGTTCTCACTCTCTGCCCATGCCTGGCAGCCATAAGCTTTGGCTACTACTGCTTAGTCTCCAGGCACTGTCAAGTGGAGGTTTCAGCTGCTTCCTTTTGAAAGAGACTCAACTGTTGTCGCTACCTGAGCGTCAAGTGCATGTCGCTATGCTGAAAAGCTACTGGGGACACGGCACTTGTTCAAATAGGAAACGGGTTCCAGGTAAATGAGAGGCCTCAGCAGGGTCTCAACAATCAGGAAGGCAGCTGTTAGCATTACTCCAAGGAGCAAAGAGGTCCCCTGCCCTGGTCCTCTCGAAGCCAAGAATTTCAGGGCACTGCTAGCAGGGATCTGGGAAAGAGCACTGGACCAGCAGTCAAGAGATCCAAATTCTTGTCCTGACTCTGTCCCTACATGGACATGTGACCTTGGGTGAGTCCTTGAAATTCCCTATGAAGCTTCCTCACCTATAAAATGAAGATAAAATAAAGATAAGGCTAACAAATTCCCATCCAGTCGACTGTGCAGGTTTCTTGTGGGAAAAGGGGTATTCAATCAGTTTATAGACACTAAGACAGTTTTGATAATATTAAGGTAGCCAAAAATTGGAAGCAATTCAATAAGAGTGGAATGCATATATAATTGTGGTACATTCATACAATGAAATACTATGCAGAAATTTTAAAATAACAAACTACTGCAGAATTTACCAACAAAATAAAGGATCAAAGAAGCCAGATATAAAATACTACAGATTGCATAATTTCATATATATGAAGTTCAAGAACAGGAAAACTAATCTATGGGGATAGAAATCAAAATAGTGGTTACTTACAGTAGGGACAAGGATTGACTGGGAAGAAGCACAAGAGAACCTTCTGGGATGTTGGAAATGTTCCATATCTTGACCTCGGTAGTGGGTACGTGGGCATTCACATATGTAAAAATATGTACAGTTTTATACATAATATCTGGGCAGTTTGGTGTATGTCTGTAATACTTCAATTTAAAAGTCTCTTCAATAAATGGTGTTAGAAAACTGGACAGCCACATTCAAAAGAATGACACGGGACCACTATCTTACACAATAGACGAAATTAACTCAAAATGGATTAAAGACTTGAACACAGACCTGAAACCATAAAGCCTAGAAGAAAACATAAGCAATAAGCTGCTTGACATAGGTCTTGGTGGTAATTTTTTTAATCTGACACCAAAAGTAAAAGCAACAAAAACAAAAATAAACAAGTAGGACCACATCAAATTTAAAAGCTTCTGCACAGCAAAGGAAACCATCAACAAAATGAAAAGGCAACCTACTGAGAGGGAGAAAATATTTATAAATCATATATCTAATAAGGGGTTAATACCCAAAATACGTAAAGAACCCACACAACTCAATAGCAAAAAACGAGCAATCCAATTTTTAAATGGGCAGAAAATCTGAACAGACATTTTTCCAAGGAAGACATACAGATGGCTAAAAGGTACATGAAAACATGCTCTACATCATCAATCATCAGGGAAATGCAAGTCAAAACAATGAGATACCTCATACCTATTAGAATGGTTATTATATAAAAAGACAAGAAATAACAAGTGTTGGCAAGGAGGTGGAGAAAAGAGAACCACTGTGTACTGTTGATAGGAATGTAAACTGGTACAACCACTATGGAAAATAGTATGGAGGTTCCTCAAAAAATTAAAAATAGAACTACCATAGGATCAAGCAATTCCACTTCTGGGTATTTTTCCAAAGAAAATGAAAACACTAATTCAAAAAGATATATTCACCCCTGTGTTCACTGCAGCGCTGTTTACAATAGCCAAGATATGGAAACAATCTAAGTTTGTACCAATGGATGAATGGATAGAGAAATTGTGGCATATATATATATATATAAAACGGAATATCATTCAGCCATAAAAAAAAAGAATAAAATCTTGCCATTTGCCACAGCATGGATGGACCTCAAGGGCATTGTGCTAAGTGAAATAAGTTAGACAAAGAAAGACAAATACCGTATGATCTCTCTTACACATAGAATCTCAAATATGAAAAAAAAAAGTTCATAATACAGAGAACATTGGTGGTTGCCAGAGGTGGTAAGAAATGGGTGAGCTGTTTCATTTTTCTTTTAAATAAATTGAACAAAAATAAATAAATAAAAGTATAAAAGCCTAGCCAGATACCTGAATCACTATGCTGGGTAGATTCACAGTTAGGAACTTTGTTCTATGCTGATTTGTCCTTGTCTGTGACCTCAGTAAAGCTTGAACATTAAAGTGCAAACTATACAGCATTTCAAAACGAGAGGCAGTGCCATCTACTATTTAAAAGCAAAAGGCACACGTGTATTCACACACAAATACAAAAGATGCTGCCAGCTCTTGGTTACTAATAAAGATGAAAATTTCTAAATGATCTGCTGCCAGGCTTGATCTCGCTGATTTGTTTCTGATCCAAGCGGAAGGAAAGCAGAGACTCTGCAGTAAGATGGAAAGTACAGCTCCGTTTGACAGAGGGAAATAGGATTAGAATGCACCCAGGTGGAAATAATGACTTGCCTCCGCCCCCAGGACCAGCCTGCCCTCCCGCCTGTACCCACAACAAGCTTTGCATTGCTAACGACAGGATGCTGGGAGGCTGGTGGCATCTCAAATCCACCCTGACTCATCATGTAATCAGGTAATACACAACCTGAAAAGCCCAGACATTTCCAGAAGGATGGTGCACACAAGCACATAGCACAAACACCTCCATGCTCCAGGAACTAAAAGAAATTCTCTCATTAGATCAGTTCCCCAGATGAGCCTGGGAGAGAGATTCGGAGTGGTGTGGTTTATTGAGAGGGTGCTATTGAAAGTAACCCACGGGGAGTGAGGAGAGCAAAGAGTTCAGGAGAAGGGAGGAAGGGTGTCTGTGGTCTCAGCTTGACATAAGCTCCAGCTTGTGGAAAGCTCTGGAGCATGAATTACATCACAGTTGGTCAGTCATTCACTGCAAACCGTTCTCTGGTGGGGCAAGGATGGGTGGGTTCTTTTACCTACCAGGTGAGGTGGCCACAGCAGCAGAGGGCAGCTCTCCAGAAGAGAGGGCAGCTATGGGCCATTAGCAGCCAATGTTCACAGCAACTAGGGGAGTGTGGATCTTGGGATCTGGGATCCCCAGTCAAGGGGATCTGGGTGGGGCACCAACAGACCTGAAATACCACCTGCATGCTGACAACCCCAGGTTCCTATCTCTAGCCACATCCCTCCCCTGAACTCCAGACTCATAAAACCAATAGCCTGCCCAACGTCTCCAGGTCACGTCTGATTGGCCTCTGAAACTGCATTTGTCCCACACTGAACTCCTGATCATCATTTCAAAACCTCTGCATCTTCCCTTGTCCATTAATGGTTGACTCTACTCTTCCAGCTGCTCAACCTTGATCTCTCTTTCACTCACTCTCCAGTCCATCAGCAAATCCTTTTGGATCTACCTTCAAAACAGAAGGCAGAAATGGACTACTTCTCACTCTTCCATCACCACCATCCTGATCCGAGCCACTGCGGCATCTTGCCTGGAATATTGCAGTGGCTTCCTAACGGGTCTCCTTGATTTAACCTTTGTCCCCCTAAGGTCTATCCTCAACACAGTTGCCGGAGGGGTCCTGTTCAGGAAGTGCAACAGTACCACTCCCTCTGCTCCAATGGCCCCCATCTCATGCAGAGGGAAACCTTAGAAACCATAAGGCCCTGAGTGATCTGGTGTCTTACCCCTCCACCTCCTCCCTTACTGCTCTCCACGTCAGCCACACCACCCTCCTTGCTGTTCCTCAAACACTCACGGGGGCCTGGTCCCCCCTCAAGGCCTTTGCACTTGCCATCTCCCCTGCCTGAAAAGCTGTTTCACCAGACAGCCTCATGGCTACTCCAGTTCCTTCCCATCTCAGCTTAAAAATCACCTTCTCAGTGACACTTTCCCTCATCATCCCAAACCCTCCCACCCCCACATTTCATATCCCCCTTTCCTGATTTAACTGTTTTAAAATTTTATTTTACTGAAGTATAGTTGATTTACAATGTTGTGTTAGTTTCCGTTGTACAGCAAAGTAATTTTATACATATATTATTTTTCATATTGTTTTCCATTATGGTTTATTACAGGATATTGAATATATTTCCCTGTGCTAGAGTGGGACCTTGTTGTTTATTTATTCTATGTATAATCGTTTGCATCTGCTAATCCCAAACTCCCACCCCCTGATTTAACTTTTTTATTCTTAGTATTTGTCACCATCTAAAATATTTTCCTTATATTCTTGCATATGATCTGTTTCTCCCAATAGAATATGGGCTCCATGAGGGAGGGGATCTTTGGGGGTCTTCCCCTCCACTACTGTAACTCCGGTGCCTAAAACAGTGCCTGGCACAGAGAAGGCATGCAGTAGATGTTGGCCAAGTGAATGCATGAACGAATAAATGTATGAAATATATAAATATATTTATTACATACATATATAAAATATTTAGAGGAACTATACCAATAGAACTGTGAATAATTTTTTAATCTTCTTAAACTCTCTTTTAGGATTGTTCTAAATTTTCTGCATTCAACTTTATCAATACATATATAATTTTAATGTTTGTTCATAGGATTTTTAAAAATAATCCCATCTCAGAAAGACTCACATTCTATTGCTTCCACTGGCTAACCAGAAATCCTCATCCCAAGAACAGTCGCCCCTGTGACCTGCCAAATATCAGATTAGCCTGTTTCGCCCTCAGCTCTTGGGAATCCAGAGTGATCGGCATGAAGCCAATGGGTGGGAGATGGAAGAGGAGATGGCATTGGGGCAGGGGGAGTAATTCCTCTCCCAGGTGCTTGCAGGAACCCATCACATAAGACCACTGTTCTCATCATTGGCCTCACCTAAAAACATGTTAGAAAAGCAAATTCTTGGTCCCCATCCGAGACCTATGGAATCAAGCTCTGGGGAAGGACCCCAGAAGCCAGGGTTGAATAAAACCTCCTGTCGATTCTGATGCAAACTCAGCACTGAGATCACCACACCTAAGCCATTCAAAACGGGACTGCAGGCAGGAGCAGGGGGTGGAAAACAATGTGGGGTCAATATGGGTGGGGGAGGATGGGAGAGGAAGCAAGTGTCTTCCTTGGTTCCGTCAGGGAAAATATGGCGACTGCCAGAAATGTGATAGATTTGTCAAAAGTATGTGAAAACGCCTCAAGAATCGGTCTGAGTCTGTGTTTGCTCACACAGTGTACCCTGTGCCTGGCACAGGGCCTGGAGCCTATTAAATATTTGTGACTGAATTAAAAGTGAATGTATGAATAAATTAGCTCTATAAATTATGTAACATGACATGGTTTCATTTGTGCTATGATGGTAAAAACTGAAAAATTTTCTTCAAAGTTGGAAATGACAACCCAGAAACCCTCTGAGCACCTTCTTGCCAAGGTGCCCAGCCCTGGGACATCAAAACCCTCGGGGCCTCCTCCATCTCTTTAATCCTGAGATGCCTAAATACTAGATTGCCAGACAAAAAGCAGGGTACCCAGTTAAATCTGAATTTCAGATAAACAATGAATCATTTCTTAGCATAAGCAAATCTCGACTATTGCATAGGCTATACTTATTCTAAAAAAAATTGTTGTTCATCTGAAATTCAAATTTACCCAGGCATCCTGTATTTTTATTTGTTAAACCTGGCAATGCTACCATGGACTCAACTCTCTACTTGGAGCAAGCCAAGAAAAGCTTCTCTGCACCCTATTACTTATGGGAACGGTGCAAGAGCACAGGGTCCTGTTGCTCCTTTCTTCACCCCCGGAAATGCATAGGGTATCTCCCTCCCAAGGCTCAAGGCTTTGCTCACTTGGATAACCTGCTCATGTTCTCCCATGCCTGTGACTTTATTCTCTTTGCTTTGACTCTTTATACCATCCCTACCTCCAGCCTCCCATCATCCTTTTAACTCCCTCTTGCCCTTTGAGCCTCATTACCTCTCGGTGGAAACCTTCCCTGGAAAACACACAGACACACGCAGAGAGTCTGAGCTAAACTCTGCCCTCTGTGAGTACAAGTGCCCATGCTGGCAGTTTACTGCCCCCCTGGATGGGAAGCACATGTAGATGCCCCTGTCTCCTCCTCTGGCCACCTGATCCTTGCAGCGGGACTGTGTTTGTTCACTGCTCCACTCCCCACACTCTTCCCACCACCTGGTTTTCAAAAGGTGTTTGATAAATAAGTGAATAAGTGAATGTACAGCATCCGGGAGAAAGCATCCAGGTCTTTGGAAAGCAATCAAGAACTAGTGGGGAAATGGACTTGAGGACACGGGGAGGGGGAAGGGTAAGCTGGGACGAAGTGAGAGAGTGGCATGGACATATATACACTACCAAATGTAAAATAGATAGCTGGTGGGAAGCAGCTGCATAGCACAGGGAGATCAGCTCGGTGCTTTGTGACCACCTAGAGGGGTGGAATAGGGAGGGTGGGAGGGAGACACAAGAGGGAGGGGATATGGGGACATAGGTATATGTATAGCTGATTCACTTTGTTATAAAGCAGGAACTAACACACCATTGTAGAGCAATTATACTCCAATAAAGATGTTAAAGAAAGAACTAGTGGGAAGGGAGGAGTCCTCACAGGTGTCTGGCCCTGGAAATCTCTCTCCCTCAGGACAGGTCAGTGGTCTCCAAGCCAGGGACACCAACTCACCAGGAGAACATACAGGCCCCTGCACGGCAGCCCAGGGTCTAGCCAAGCACTTGGCAGACAAATATGCCTGCAGCGATTCTCCCTGCCCAGTCAGACCGTGGGCCTGAGACCTGGCAACCAACCTTGACCACACCCATTAGCCAGCAGCTTTGCCAGGGCCCTCTCAGAACTGGTCTTGAACCACCTGGGGGGTTTTCCCACCATTTCGTAGGTCCTGCTCTTCACTCTACGTTTGGTCTAACTTAGTGCCCATTAAACAAGGAGTCAAATTCTGCTCTTCACTCAGCCTCCTCTGAACTCCCGGCCCAGGAGAGCATATCTTTGTTGGCTGATAACCTGGGTTTCCCTCCTACTTGCTGTGTGGGTCCTGATCACCTGTGCTTTGTGCCATTCCATGAAGCATTCCCAGTTAAAGCCTGGAAGAATAATTCTCCACCTGCAAATGGAGAATTATTCATTCAACAGCAGTAGCAATACTAGGTCACAGGATGGGTCATTAAATCACTGAACATGTACATCCAGTGCCAAAAAAAAAAAAAAGACGCATGCTTCTGAAACACTTATGGCTGAGATTTAAAACTGCTGGAATTGAGACATTCAGAGGTAAATGTCCCAGGACTGCCTTCAGCTTGGCTCTGAGGCCTCAGCTCAGAAGCAGGGAAGGCAGCTTTCATCACTCTCCAGGTGATACCCAGGAAAGAAATTGGTCTCCAGAGGTGATAGAGCAATCTGTGTGGCTTCAAGATGAGGCTAGAGAATGCAAAAAAATTTTGCTTCCTCTTCTAAGCTTTGAATGTTAATTCTCATCTATAGAGAAGAAGAAGGGCCTAGTTATCAGTAAACAAAGTCGGGCTCACCCTCTTTTGTGTCTCTACCATGATTTGGTGGTGGCGGCTGTGGTGGTTTCTTTTGGCTGCGTTGGGTCTTCATTGATGCGCGCGGGCTTTCTCTAGTTGCGGCGAGCGGGGGCTACTCTCTGTTGCAGTGCATGGGCTTCTCATTGCGGTGGCTTCTTTTGTTGCAGAGTACAGGCTCTAGGCACTTGGGCTTCAGTAGTTGTGGCACATGGTCTCAGTAGTTGTGGCTCACGGGCTCTAGAGCGCAGGCTCAGTAGTTGTGGCGCATGGGCTTAGTTGCTCGGTGGCATGTGGGATCTTCCCAGGCCAGGGCTCGAACCCATGTCCCCTGCATTGGCAGGTGGATTCTTAACCACTGCACCACCAGGGAAGCCCTCTACCAAGTTTAGAATATGGTGTCAGTGAGATGGTCTTGCTGCTGAGGGTGGCTCCCATTGGAATTGAGGAACTACTCTGCACTCTTTTTAGATAAGTTGGCCCCAAGATTAAGCAACACGACAGCCACTTCCTGGTCGCCATTTCTTTATCACTAGAACCACCTGCTGGTGGTCCACCACCTCCTTTTCCTTGGCATCATCCACCTTTACCTTTTCACTGGTTGACATATGCAAACCATGTAAGTCCAAAATTCACTTGCTCTAAGATCAAGACCAGAGAAGATGAACCCAAGCAATACCACTGATGTCAAGATGTCTAGCAAAGCCCTCCAGGGCTAGAGTTGCCAAAGACAGATGAACTCAGGTAGGGGGACCAAAGGGACCCAGACCTCTGGCTGCAAGTCAAAAGCCTGTGCCTCTCACAGTCATCCTACAGATTCCCATGGTAGAACAGGACCTAAAATTAGTAGGGAACTGATGGAGGAACCATCAGAGATGGGTCCTTTTCTTTCTTCTCCGAGTCTTGTTCAGAACGTGGTGGGGGCCTGGGGGAGCAGCACATGCCCTGCTCTCTGCGTGTATCAGTCACCAGGATATCCAGAAAGCTCCTGAGGATCTTTTAGTTGTACGACCTTCCTTTTCTCTCCTCCGTACAACTTTAAGACCTTACAGCTGCTAAGGACGGGTGCAGGTATCATTCATCCTAATGAGGTGGGTCCAGGGGGAGAAATCTCTCAGGCCATGTCCTGCTCCGAAGGTGGAAATCTCCTGCCACCCTAAAGTCCAAGCCAGACACAGGCCACGTGCCTTCTCACAGAAGCCTCCTCCTCCAGTGAGAGCCAGATGGAAGTTTGGAGTCACTTGCTGAGACATGAAAACCTCCACAAATGACGCAACCCCCTCAAATGACAATTCAGGTAGAGGCACTTTTTTCACCTCTAATGAAGTATAAAATTGCTTCTAATCTCCATTTATTTGGGGATACGCATTCCTCTTGTTCCAGATTTTGGGGAGGGAGTGTCAGTTTTCTCACAAAACTAGGCTGTACCTTTCGGATGTCAGAGCTTCCAGAGAAGAGAAATGCCCACTGATCCCTCATCCCCAGAAAACCCCCTGCATCCCTACTCTAACTTCCTCATGCTCAGCAGAGAACAAGACACATGGTTTACCCTCCAGTCCACCAGGAAGATATTCTTCGGCTCCTTCAGAAGGTGGGAGAGGGACTTCCTTGGTGGTCCAGTGGTTAAGACTCCATGCTTCCAATGCAGGGGGCACAGGTTCAATCCCTGGTCAGGGAACCAGGATCCCACATGCTTCACAGCCAAAGAAAAAAAAAGGTGGGAAGGGAGGTAACATTCATGGGGCACTGGCAACATGCCAAGCACTGTGCTGGTACCATCATTCCCCTACCTCACTAAATGCCACACAACGCCAAGAAGTAGGACTTACTGTCCCATTTTACAGACGAGGAAACCGAGACAGAGAGGCCCAGCACCCCCAGCTCACAGTGGTAGAGCCAGATACTGATCTGCGGCTGGGACATGAAGAGATCCTTTCCTGGATGGCTCACAACTTGTTTTGTGATTTTCAAAAACTCACTTAAACTCCCTGTGGGAGCTACTAATATTATCAACTCTCCTAAATTGGAATAATCTTGTCTGTTCATCCTCTCCCTGTTCCCCATTTCCTGGTCCTGCAGTGCTGCTGAATTAGATAACGTCTACAAAGCTTTCTGAGTTCCTTGAAGGGAAGTTTCGATAAACACAAGTTATTAACCTTCAAAGCACCCAGAGTTTTGAATGAAGAAGTTATAAAAATTATGATAAAGTCCTGCTGGGGCTGGATAATGAAAGGAAGCTTTATTGAATTTTCAAACACTTCCTTTTCTGCCAGAGAGTAAAGGTGAACCCCTCCAACTAGAATGGGCACTAATTCCAATGCTCATCCCTGGCTCCAGCTCTTCTCTCTTCTCATGTAAGGGAAGGTCAAGTGCCTCTTTCCAGAGCCTTCCACAGTGGCTACATGGCAATTCGGAGCAGCAGGTGCCTCAGGCTTCTGAACAACACAGCTCCATCATTCTCCGGCTCTGCCTCCCAAGGTGCAGCTAAAATGATGCTTCAACAAGACTTGACAGGAGAGAAGATGCCACCGCTGATAAGTCAAGGCCCAGAAATTCAGTAATCAAAAGGTATCCACTCCTCAGCATCCCACTCTCCTCATGCCGACAGTGTGATTGTCGTGGGTCAGAAAAAGGATCTAGCGTTGTCCATCCAAGCCCCACAAGCGAGTGGGAACCAAGCTGTGCCTCTCCTCTGAGCTTGCGTTGTGAGGGGAAGAGGGAGGAGAGACGGAGGAGGGAGGACGGATGACGAAGACTCCTCTGGGGGTCCAGACGGTACGGTTGGTCCGGATCATGCAAATGCTTGCCCAGGGGCAAGAATGCAGGGGAGGGAAGGGGCGCTCAGTGACCAGGCTGTCATCTCACTGTCAGTGACCCCCTACTACATCCCTTACCTTAGCCTCCACCTTGGCCCTGGGTTCATGATGCAACCACGTGGAGAGTGGCTACTGGACACCTCCAAGCACAGCCCAGCACTCAGAAGGCCCCAGTTACCTCCCCTACCATCAAGGTCCCATCAAGCCTGCTGAGATAACCCTCCTGAGGTAAGGGTGTCAAAGAAGGCACCTAATCATTACACAAGACTTGACAGGTCTGACCCACCTGCAGGAGCTACCAAAAGCCTTATTTTCATAAAACCTATCTGCCCTCCTAGGAAGAATGGCAAAGGGCAATTCTGGGGGATCAGTGTGTGAACTCCAGGATGAAGACTCTTGAAAACATAGAAAGAACAGAGACATCTCCTGTCTTCGGGAGAAATATAAACAGGAGAAGGGACTTGTCCAGAGGGAGGGGAGAACTGAATTAAGCGGTCTGGGCTCTCTCCTGAAACAGTGGTTTAAGTTTGGCAGAGATGACCATTTCTGAGGACAGTATTTGGACCACGTTCCTTGAGAGAGAGGAAGCTATAAGAAAGTCTAAGGGTCCAAGGCTTTCCCTTTAGAAGCCAAAACACTTAAGAGGAACAAATCCTTTGCCATAGTCCAACTAGACCTTCTACGGTCCCCACCAAATGGGATCCCCAGGCCCCTGACACAGAGATCTGCACCCACAGTAGCTATAGGAAAGCTTCCTGGTCTCTAATAAAAGTGCAGGTACTCTAGAGACAGAAGGGACTGGGGCCTAAATCTGTCTACCTGGGAAATGATTCTACCTCAGAGTCAGAGATCATTGTTGCTAAACCTTCTGTCACGCAAACATGACTGTGCCCATGTGGCTTCTGAAGCAAATAACTTATTTTCATTACCATTATGATTATTATTCATCCTTGACCACGCACGTTAAAACCTAAGAATTGTTAACATCACACGTTTGTGGATCCGGATGTTTCTGTGCCCTTGAGCAAGGTGCTGAGCCTCAGTTTTCCTTGTGGATAAAATGGGGGTAACAAGGGCACCTCCTTCAGGGTAACACTGTGAGCTTTGACTTTGTTAACTGCATGTGAACCACCCAGCCCAGGGCCCCCAGCACAGGAAGTGCACCCAATAAAGGAGAGTCGCTCTAATTAGTGACAAAACAGCAAGCAAGACAGTACTAACAGTGTAAGAGGAATCTGGAGGAAGGAGAAAGATGGTGGCTGAAAAGGATCCCCTTTCTCAGGTGAGGGCAGCTTTTTAAGGTAAGAAGAAAAGGATGACCAAAAGCCAGAAAATAAGGTTACGTGGAAGATGAGCCAGGCCAGAAAAAAAAGGATTAAGAGACCAGAGAAATGAGGCTGCCTTATAAAAAGGACCTTGAACTCAGGCAGAAGGGTTGGGCCAACTACAGTGGGCCATGCGAGGCCCCTGCTGAGGTCCAGGCTTTGGGCCACCTGTATTCACCAGTACACATCCTAGGTGGAAGGGCCCACCTCTGTGGAAGGACCCCATCCTCTGTCCTCTCTTCAGCCCTCCTGGCAGTGGGTAGTGCCCACAGCACATCGTGCTACCCAAGCTCTGACTCATCTGGGGACAGGAGGATCCCCTAGGAGGCTGTGCAGGTCCAAGGCCAGAGCTCCCAGCGGGAGTCTCAGAGATCTCAAAACCCTGCGGTCATCGCTTGACCCAAAAATAGTTGCCAAACTACCTTTTCTACAGCACCAGCCCAGGGAGTGAGCCCTGACTCTTCTCCACTAACTACACAGCTCACCTTGAAAGCCCACTCCTGGAGAAGGAGCCAGTTTTTCTCCACCTCCAATAAAGAAAGCCTCGGTCTATTTAGAGAAATGTCCTGCAGACCAGGGTGCTTGGGAGGGGCTGCCTTGATTAAAGCAGGGTGTTCTGTCAACACCCTGAATATGCTCTCTCGCTTTGGGGCTGTTAGCGCAGCACAGAGGCAGCAGGCGACATGAATTGCCTTTTATCTAACTGGAAAACGCCCACCAAGTTTAGAAGTACTCATTTAGACAGGGAGATCAATAAAGGAAATGGGGAGCGGATGGCCGTGGATATGTTTGGAAATGAGCTGGTCCTCTCCACATCTGCTTAATAAAGATTAACTCATCCTGGTTGTAGCACAAACCTGGGCTACCCTCTTGGCTCCAGATGCCAGCAAGTTCCATTTGTTTTCCACAAGCAGACACTTCTCAGGAGCAATGGGCAAGAGACCCTTTCCCTTGCCTTCTCTTTATCTGAATTCAAGAGCTCTGGTGGGAGGGAGGGCAGAGGCAGAAAGAAGGGCCTTAGGAATTGGACGAGGATTTTTCTAGCATCTTCCCAAAATGGTATTCCCTTGACCCAAACTCAAGTGGAATAAAACAAAAAAAGCAGAGATCCACAGGAAAAGGATAAGAAAAAGAAAGGAGAGATAAGTGAGGAGAGATATCAGGCCCCCTTGCCATTTCACATCATTTTACTGTGTATAAATCCCACTGCACAATAATGAATACTTTCTGAGCTTCTGTGTTAAGAACTCCTCAGCTGAAACCCTCTTTTCCTCTCTCTCTTAGTCATCATTGAGTTAGGAGTTCTAAAATGTCTTCCTTATTCCCACGTTGCCACCCTTGTGACCTTTTATCCACCGTTGTCCCTGCTGTCACCACCCCCACCCCTGCCTTCCCCATCCCCATGCTATACGTAGGAGGCTGAAACTGTGGAGCCCACCTCTCATTTCAAACACAAGCTTTTGTTCCAGGCCACAGCATTGAAGCTGAGTCCCTTCAAAGGGAAAAATGCTCTGTGGCTGAAGGTCCAGAAATAGAAGTGGGGTGTGTGTGTGTGTGTGTGTGTGTGTGTACATGCACACGCACCTGTACATGTGCTGGGCTGCAGGTATTTCACTTACCCTGGGGAAATTGTGAGAAAGCTGAGAACCCTGCTTTTGATTTATGTGTCCCCCCTTTGACCCCTGTAGAAGTTCCTCCCTGGGCAAGGGCTGCGGGAGGGAACCTGCTGGCTCTCAGCTTTAATAAAGGCCTTTTATCTTGCACAGTCCTTGCATAGGCTCTCATACTTGGGCCATGGGTCGGTTGCCATGGAAATGACTGCAGAGTCACAAATAAGGCGGTATTATGTTCTCTCAGCAGGACCAGATGAGAGCTAGAAGCTAGAGAGAGAAAGAGGGAGAGGGAGACAGAGCTAGAGAGAGACAGAATAAAAATACCTCCTATCGGTAGTGAGCCAGAAGGAAAACACAAACAAAGCAATGGGGAGCTGCCTGGGAGAAAGCAGGTTTCAGACAGGGTAGGAGAAATGGCATTGTTTCCTTTGAGGGAGGGCTCTCATTTCTAGAGGGAGGGAGGAAACCCTGTTCCAAAGGCTCCCATGCACCTCCATCTCTTCTACTGGCTTCTTTCTCTCCCTCTTCATTGGGTAATGTTGCAAAAAACCTAGAAAGAAAGGACTGGGGTGATACAGAATGAGGCAGAAGTTGAAAGGGGGTAGCAGGAGGTGAGTCAAATCATTTCTCTTTTCCTCTCTGCTCCAGGATGCAGAAAGTCCCTGCTCTGATTCTCAACAGAAAACCTCTTGGTCTGTGACACTCTTAACAAGTTTCATGCCAAACGTCCACCTTTCTAAAAAGCCGTACGCCCTCCTGGATCTCAGCACCCTTATTAAGATTTTTCTCCTGAGCCGAGTGCCTCTGGAGAGAGAGTGATCACATTGTCCTCCCAAGGTCACTTGTTCATTCAAAGCTTCATTGGTTTCCTCACTGTGGACAGAAGTTTGAGAATCAAGACCTAGATTCAGACTCAACAAGCTAATAAAAAGCACCAAGCTTATTCCAGCTAAACCATGAGACTTTCTATAAGGCAAGGAACTTTCAAATTCTCCCTTTGCCACACTTGTGTTTTTAATGGATATGTAGGTATAGATTTCAATAAGCAACAATGCTTTCAACAAAACATGAAAAGTTTCCTATGATCTCTTGATCCATTATCAAAATAACCAGATTTTCAAAATTATTACAATCTTACATGCTTTCTCTGAGCCTCACTCTTTGCGTGGTGGCCACTACAGCTAGTTCTGCCTCGGTCTGGAGTCTAGATAAACTGAGCAGCTTCCTCTGTAATAATGGTTTGAGTAGCACTAAAAGTCTTGCCAACCTAAAATTTTCTCCCCTATCAACTAATATCAGTGCCTAAAACCCCACATTCATGTTACCCCTTTCTGTCTTCAAAAGATCTGTCTATTCAAAAACACAGATGTTAGGACAATCTTCCCTAACTTTTCACTGTGAATGTGTTTTCAGATTAGCTGAGGAAATGGGACATGGATGAATAAATTCTGATGCATACAATGGGGGACAGATAGGAGTATTTCTGTCCCCCGCTGTGTGCACCAAAATTTATTCATCAGAACGCTCACATCTGTCCCCTTGATAGTCAAGGAAATGATACTATTTGTCCCTAAGGTATAAAGCTGCTCCTGGGCCTTCCCAGGATGGGACCAGGAGAAGCCTCAGTCAACATGGAAGCATCAAGAGTTTCCAAACAGCTGAAAGAGCATGAAACTTTCTTATCTCTCTAAAGATTCCCTGGCTTGGCACAGTGACTCCAGACTCCTCGGGATCCCTACCCTCATCTACTTATTTCCCTCCACAGTGGAGTGGGAGATGGGGAGTAAGCCTTGAGCTAACTCAAAAGGTCAACTGCAGAGTCGGGTGGGGGGATCCCAGGCAGGTAGCCAGCAGCCAGCTTAACTAAGATCTCCCTAGGTTCCTGAGCAAAGGAAGAGTAGAGAAATTATTTTTCTGATTGGGACTGGTAATAATTTGGTCAATCAAAAACTTAGCTAAGGCAGGGAATCATAAAAAAAAAAGTGATGCATAACACCCTACACAGTTTATTGTAACTTAAAATATAAGCATTCATTTTTCTGCTAACTTTTTATGCAGGGCGAAGATGTGTTCTTTGAATATTAGAACATTGATAAAAAGTTCTCCGTCATCGTTCTTCAAAAGCCACATTCATGACTCACATTTCCATATTCTAGTTTCCATTTCTTTCAAGCAAAGTAAAATTTTAAGGACAATGAGGAGGTAATCTGAGCACAAAATCCTCCCAAATTTTTCTGTATTTCTGCAGTCATTTATAGTTGTCTCACCCACACCTAATTCAATAGCAGGGGGTTTTTTAAAATATTTATTTATTTTTATTTTGGGCTGCGTTGGGTCTCTGTTGCTGTGCACAGGCTTTCTCTAGTTGCGGTGAGTGGGGGCTACTCTTCGTTGTGGTGCACGGGCTTCTCGTTGTGGTGGCTTCTCTTGTTACGAGCACGGGCTCTAGGCACACGGGCTTCAGTAGTTGTAGTGCATGGGCTTAGTTGCTCCGTGGCATGTGGGATCTTCCCGGACCAGGGCATGAACCCATGTCCCCTGCGTTGGCAGGTGGATTCTTAACCACTGCACCACCAGGAAAGCCCAATAGCAGTTTTTTTTAGCAACTCACATTTACTGAGTATTTTCAAAGCATGCAATTTTGTTTTCATAGAAACAGCTCTCTTTTCATACTCAATGTTCAGTGGTTTACATAATATTTAATTAAATTGTATGTTAATGTAATGAATTGGTTTAGTAGAGATTGGTTAAAAGACTGCTATTTTTTCTCTGAAAGCAAACTCTCATCCTAAGAAGTTTGCCTGGAATTGACCTTTAAAGCAAAATGCATTTTAAATATCAGAGGTCAATTATTATAGATTGAGAATTCCTTGTGTAACAAATAAGAAAATAGTTTCTTGGGATACAAAAATAATTGAGGTAAGGTGGACATCTGGGGTGAGAGAAGGAGGTCATCAAAGCCTCTCCCTGAAAGCAACTAAAATACAGGATATTACCAAAACAGCTATTTCAAGACCCTGGAAAGCAACCAAAAGCATACAGCAAACTGAGAAGATTTATTCACCAAAAACCACTGGAATTTCTATAAACAATAAATGCTGGAGAGGGTGTGGTGAAAAGGGAACCCTCTTGCACTGTTGGTGGGAATGTAAACTGATACAGCCACTATGGAGAACAGTATGGAGGTTCCTTAAAAAACTAAACATAGAACTACCATATGACCCAGCAATCCCACTACTGGGCATATACCTTTAGAAAACCACAATTCAAAAAGAGCCATGTACCACAGTGTTCAATGCAGCACTATTTACAACAGCCAGGACATGCAAGCAACCTAAATTTCCATCGACAGATGAATAGATAAAGAAGATGTGGCACATATATACAGTGGAATATTACTCAGCCATAAAAAGAAATGAAATTGAGCTATTTGTAGCGAGGTGGATAGACCTAGAGTCTGTCATACAGAGTGAAATAAGTCAGAAAGAGAAAGACAAATACCGTATCCTAACACATATATATGGAATCTAAAAAAAAAAGAAATGGTTCTGAAGAACCTAGGGGCAGGACAGGAATAGAGACACAGACATAGAGAAAGGACTTGAGGACACAGGGAGGGGGAAGGGTAAGCTGGGATGAAGTGAGAGAGTGGCATGGACTTATATACACTACCAAATGTAAAACAGAGAGCTAGTGGGAAGCAGCCACATAGCACAGGGAAATCAGCTCGGTGCTTTATGACCACCTATAGGGGTTGGGATAGGGAGGGTGGGAGGGAGATGCAAGAGGGAGGGGATATGGGGATATATGTATACGTATAGCTGATTCACTTTGTTATACAGCAGAAACTAACACACCATTGTAAAGCAATTATACTCCAATAAAGATGTTTTAAAAATCTAAATTAATATTTATTTTAAAAAGTTGTTTCAAAATAACAGCTCATATTTGAAAACAAACAAAAAACCCACTGATTCTGGAGAAGAACAGTTGGAATCTACAGCACATTTGCCCAGGGCTGATCCCGTCAAGCTCCCTTACTCTGTCAGATCAGTTAGCATAGTAGTTCTAACAGGTAGAACAGACTGTATGACCAACAGCTTCAGTGCCAGAAAGGGATGACTTAATTTGGAGCTGGAGGTGAAAATCTGGTTCTCAGTGAATAATTAGCAGCAATCTCAGTGATGACCAAACAAGGAAGGTCGGTCAGTACAACGGTCTGAGGTGGTGGTCCTATTTGGAGCAAACATCAGCCTAGAGGACTAGTCAGAAATTTAACAGGGAAATGCAAGAAATGAGCACTCATAGAGGCACCTGATAATCTTTCCACCTATCTCTGGCAGACCTGGAGTTGGCATACACGTGCAGGGGGGACCAGAGGGAGCAAGAGGGAGCTTTATAAAGAGTAAACGCCAGGGCGACTTTAAACTGCCTGAAGTTTGGATGCATCCTCAAAACAACACACAGATCCATCAGCATTGAGTAGAAGCCTGCTGGCTAAAAGTATATAAACACAATCTCTAAAGAATCACTGGCTGGCCCCTAAGCTATGCTGACACAAGGACAAGACCTAGGAAATCAGGCTTAAAAATAATATATTAATTTATTATTATACTTATATATATGCTTTTTAAGTGAGCAAAGACATAAGCAGTCACATACCACAAGGGAGATAGATTTCATAGGAAAGTTACTAGACAAACAAAAACCCTGAGGGGGAAAATTCAGAATCAAGATTTGCCACTATATAGTACCTAAAATTTCAAGGTTTCAACAAAAAATTATGAGACATAAAAAGAAATAGAAAAGTGTGACCCACATGCAGGGAAAAAGCAGACAAAGAGAAGTTGTCTTTAATTTATAAATTTATATATACATATAATTAATAAATTTACAGTAATTTATTAAATCATGGATTATGGATGAGCAAGTGTCACCAAATAACAAAATATAAACTTTTACTTGAAATTTAATTTTCAGCTTCATGTGAAATAGAATGGTGTGGATTCCTATAGTCGTACATGTAACATGGAGAATACACTGAGCTAGATATTTGGAACTCTATAAACTTTGCAAGAAAATTAAAATGAAGCCAACACTTTCTTTCCTTGTGAGTTTGTTATCCTGGTTTTTTTCAAGTATTTTTATTCCTGTACTTTCAAACTCTAGACCTAGATTTTTTTTATAACCTGACTGCAAGTCAAAGATACACACATACTCCTACAATGAGCCTCCCTTGGAATATGCAAGAAGATTAAACAGCTTGTGAAATAAAAATCTCATGTGTGCCAAACATGTGGGTGTATTCACTTCTTAATTCGGCATAACCGACATGATTTTGTCTAAGGCATAATTTCAGTGTGGGGAAAATACCAATGAGAACTTCAAAGATACTCAGTAAATTCTCATCAGTTTACTAATAGTATTTCTTATGCTTTCCGTTGCCTGGAATAGGAAGACTTCAACTTTCTTTGTAGCTTGTGTTGGCAAAGAAGAGAATATATTCTAATCACATCCATCAAAAGCTTTGAGACCAAGAGTGGGCATCCAGATAGTGCTTCCAGGTCCAGCGCAAAGCTCAGTCCCACCCACCCTGAGACTGCCCCAAGAGCCACAGTGGCTGCCCGCAGTCTCCAGTCAGCTTCTCTTTACCAACAGCCCCTGACGGTGCCCTACGGGCCTGGTCCCACCCTGTCCACTTCCACAGCATCCCTGCAGAGAACGACTCCCTACTCCTGCCAGAGACCTGCATATGCACACAGGTCCCCAGGCTGACTTCCTCACAAGCCCACCAGTTGTAGCATCCATCTACAGCTGCTGATAACTCAACTATGATAGAGAAAAAGTTTCTCTTCTGTGATTTATGATGATTGATGAAGACTGTTCTAAAACACAAAATTGCCAGGCAAATGGTTAAGAACACATTCATCTGTAAGCAGATTAAGAACATCCATTTGAATTCAAAAAGTCAATGTACTCACATCAAATAAGTCCCATGGATTCATTAAAGGAAGCCCGGCAGCTCTCTATCAGCTATCACGAATGCCTGCAAGTTGGAAAATTCAACTTTTTTAACAGGTGTCTCGTGGTTCAGAGTGTTGACCCAGGTGGGCCCTTCCCACAGCCGTCTGAACTAGCTACTCATGTCACTGCACAGCCCCCAAGACTGGGTGAGTCTAGGGCTAATAAATTTACTAGTCTGGTGGGTGAGAGCCTTCCTCAGTCCCCCCACACATGCGTTACCCAGTCTTATGCTTGCCAACCTCATGGACCACTTATATCCAGGAAGCTCTCAGAAGTCCCTTCAAACCTCAGGCAAGCTGCCATCTCCAAAAAATAAAGCTTGCATATGCGATCTAGACCCATATTTTATTTAAATTCCAGTGTTCTGCTCAGGGGCCTCCTGGTTCCCCTGGGCCCACTAGGGCATTGTTGCTCTGGGGCACTTCATCCAAGTTTCTACCTCTGTCACAGCTTCCACAAACCTTTGAGGTAAGGTGAATTTACATGGGCATTTCAAAAAGCAAAATTTTCATACTTTTCAGAGGTCTTTACAATTCTCATTTCAAATATTCTCTGAGAAGATTAATCACATTCATTTGCAGATGGAAACTGTAAAAAGCTTTAACCCTTTAAGCTTACAGGACTCCCAGGAAGGAAGAGGCGAGGCGGGCCTGGGAGACAAACCAGACAGGGCTGTCTGCCCACCCCCGGCCTCCTCCGCTTCTGTCACAAGACCTCTGGCCTCTCCACACAGGCCCACATCTCCCACAGGCCTCTCCCCAACTTTTCTTGGAATTAAACTGGAGTTGAATAGTTTTCTGATGTATAAAAGTATGCATGGACATTGTGCAAAACTGAAGAAAGAAAAGCCATAAATATGCCTACCATTAGCAATAACCATTATTGATATTAATGTTAATAATGATTCATTTAACAAATATATTTACTATTTCATTCCAAACGCATACATGCATTTTATATACTCCGTTATGTAGGAAACCTACTGTGCTTTACATCCTACTTTGCTTTCCGTCAGTATTATTTTCTAAGCATTACACATCTTAACAAACATTCTTCAGAATCACAGATTTTAGTAGCCACAAAAAATCTCATCCTATGGACATACTGTAATAATTAACTATATTTAATTACACAAGCAATATATGAAGTACAGATTTTTAAAAAAAAAGAAATAAGAATCACCCATTTTAACATATTGGTGATTGCCTCTCTAGATTTTTTAAGAGCATATAAGTACAAATAAAGATAAATGTGGATTCTACTATATTTCTTACTTTGTCATCTGATTTTTAGTTAATAATATGTACTAAACATTTTCCATTTCTAATAGTTATTTTTCTGTTATTATTTTAATTAATTATCATATTTCACTGCATGGATAGACCATGATTTCCTTTTTTAAATATTTAACTGACTTCAACTACTAGCCGTTATTAACAATGCTTCTTCATCTTTATACATAAATCTTCTTTTTAATAAATTTATTTATTTGTTTTTTGGCTGCATTGGGTCTTCGTTGCTGTGCACGGGTTTTCTCTAGTTGCACTGAGCGGAGGTTACTCTTCACCATGGTGCACGGGCTTCTCATTGCGGTGGCTTCTCTTGTGGAGCACAGGCTCTAGGCATGTGGGCTTCAGTAGTTGCGGCACATGGTCTCACTAGTTGTGGCTTGCGGGCTCTAGAGCGCAGGCTCAGTAGTTGTGGTGCATGGGCTTAGTTGCTCCACAGCATGTGGGATCTTCCTGGACCAGGGCTCAAACCCATGCATTGGCAGGTGGATTCTTAACCAGTGCACCACCAAGGAAGCCCTATATATAGATCTTTACATGCATACCTAATTCATTTATTAATAAAAATTCCTAGAAATGACAGTGCCAAAGAATACTTTTCATTTGTTAAGGTTTCTCGGTCATATTGCCCAATTGTCCTCCCAAAAATTGACCCTCAGATCTGCCATCAACAGTGTTTGAGTGCTCATTTTCCCACATCTTAACCAACCCTTAACATTATAATTGTTTAAAAATTTTTTTCACTCTGATAGCCAAAATAAGATCTTTCATCATTTCAATCTGCATGTGTTTACCATAAAGATTGAGTTTTTTCAAACCTTTCTTATTATTAAAATCATCTAATTTGTGGTTAGGTTGTTTGTCATTTTCTTGTTGGATTATAGGTCTCTTTATAAATTAAAGATATTAACATTCTATCATATATATTATACTTTCTCTAATTTGTCAGCTAATTTTTTACTTTTTTTTTTAGTATCTCCATAATAAAAAATAAATTTCAGGACTTGTGGGTTCTGGAAACATGGTAGACTGAGCCATTTGCCCAGCTCCATTCAATACAACCACATAGAAATTATAGATCGAAAGAAAAAAAATTAAATATACAGCTTAGGTTAAAAGAAAGGAGAAATTCCTTGGTGCCAAAAGCAAAGAAGCAGGATAAAACCATGTGCCAATGTCACGACACTCGAGAGGCATGTCAAACTGAACACAGGCCCTAAGGATCTTGTGCTTTAATAGTTCCATAGGAATAGGAGGTATGGCTTTAAATCCACAGAAAGTAGAGAGCAAAAGCAGAAATCATTCCCTAACATCAGACCATGGAAAAGCTATTATCTTCATAAAAGAAAAGACTGGCTCTTAAATCAAATGAAAACCCACTCTGTAGCAACTCTTTTCACAATCCAGCATCCGTGAAACTGCTACAGGAAGAAAGAAAGAAAATGTAAGAAAAGCTCTGCTGAAAATGAGCTTACAATCCAAAATTACAAGCCACACTCACTAGCCACTGTGACAGTGACCCAGTATACATAAAAAATGGGCACAATGGAATTTGTGATAAAGAACAATCTTAAAAGACTCTTGGATGATTATCTTTTAAATGATTAAAAAGATAAAAGAAGAAATACAATCATATGAAAGCAGAAAAATATGAAAAAATAATTGGCAAATGAACTTTCAGAAATTAAAATTTCACTGCACAAGATCAACGTAAGATTAAACATGACTGAAAAGTTAATTAACTGGAGTAGAGAGAGGAAGAAATTAATGAGACAAAGAGGTAGAAAATGTCAAATAGAACTTTTTAAAACGAGAGTAGAAAAGCAAAGTAATATCTAAGAGATAATGGATGAGACTCTTCTCAGATTAATGAAAGACATGAATCTTCAGTTAAAGTATAATGAGCTCTACAAATGACACATTTTTAAAACCCTACCCATAGGCTCATATTGTGAAAATTGAACATCAAAGTCAAAATGCAACACCATAAAAGGGACTGGAGGAAAAAAAATAGATTACCTATAAGAACAACAATTAAACTGACAGCAGAGTTCTCACCAGTGACAACAGAAGCCAGAACACAATAGACTAAAACCTTTACATGACAAAGGGAAAAGAAATTTCATCCCAGAATTCCATATGCAGCTAATACATGACTCAAGGAGGAGGGGGAAATAGTCACTTTCAGATAAAGGCTGAGACTTACATGTCATAACAGAAATATCTATTAAAGGAAATAATACAGGAAAAAGAAAATTGAACCCTAAGACACAAGTGAGAGGCAAGAAGCAAGGGAAAGCAAGGAAATTGGTAAATAAATAGGTAAAGTTATGCAAGCACTGAATGAAAAAATAAAATTAGTAACAACAGTAAGGACTTATTTGGAGGACTTAAAACAAGTAGAACTAAAATTCTATAAAAAAGAAACATGGGCGTGGGAAAAGGGAAGATCAGAATTAAAATGTTCTAAAGTGCTTGAATTATTCAGGATAAGGTTATTGTTGTAGTTGTTTTAATTAACTATGCACGTTAAAAATTTAAATGTAACCAATAAAAGAAAAGAAATAGAATAAATTTCAAAAACAGTTGACTCTAAAAAGGGCAATAAAGAATATTTTATTAACCTAAAAGAAAGTAGGGAAGAAAAAAAGCAGAGAAAAAGCATGGTAAATAGAAAGCAGAAAATAAAATGTTAAGTATAATTTAAAATATAGTCATAATCTTATAAATTAGTTGGATTTAATGTGTTAAACAGAAATCCTCTGATTGAATATTTATAAATTTGGCCACATGCTATTTACCAAAGATTCATCTGAAACATAATGAAATATAAATGTTAGAAGTATCGATATATGTATGGGAAGAGATATCTGGGTATACTGAACTAAAGAAAAAAGAAAAAGCTGGTATTAACAGCATGAGTATCATAAAAGGAAGACTAAATAAAACAATACAGATATAGATATTTACCTATGTAGATATAGTTGTAATCATTACATAAGGATAAAAGAGGCAATTCAACAGTAAGAATAATAATAACTCACACTTATGGAACACTTACTATGTGCCAAACACTGTTTTTTTTTTTTTTTTTTTTTTTTTTTTTTTGCGGTACGCGGGCCTCTCATTGTTGTGGCCTCTCCTGTTGCGGAGCACAGGCTCCGGACGCGCAGGCTCAGCGGCCATGGCTCACGGGCCTAGCCGCTCCGTGGCATGTGGGATCTTCCCGGACCAGGGCATGAACCCATGTCCCCTGCATTGGCAGGTGGACTCCCAACCACTGCGCCACCAGGGAAGCCCCCAAACACTGTTTTAAGTGCTTTTTATATGTATTAATTTATTTAATCTTCACAATGATCCTCAAGGCACAGCCCATTTTACAGATGAGAATACTGAATTACAGGAAAGGCCCAGAGCTAGTCAATGGCAGAGGTATGATTCAAACCCAGCCAATCTGGCTCCAGTGTCTAAACTCTGCACTTTTTGCTAACAGTACAGCTTCAAAATATATGAAGCACCCATTTACAGAACTGCAAAGAAAAATTAGCAAATTCACATCACAATAGAAAATTTAATAGGCATATCTCAGTACCTAATTAAGCTAATAAAAAATTAGTGAAGATACAGAACACAATTAAAATACTTGATCTAATGGCTCTATATAAAACACCATTCCCAACAATTAGAAAATACATATTCTTTTCAAGCAGCATAAAACATTTATAAAAACAGATCGCATAAAATGTTGCAAAGCAGTTCGCTATATAAATCCCAGAGATTGAAAAGCACAGAGGCCATGATCTCTGACTATAGTGTAATTAAATTAGAAATCAATAACAAAAAGATAACCCAAATAACCCATATATTTGGAAATTCTGAAACACTTTTAAGTATATTAATGGTCAAAGGACAAATCGTAATGTACATAATGAAATCTTTAGAAAAAATGATGCCAAAAATACTGCATATCAAAGTTACAGAAGGTAGTTAAAGTACTAAGTAAATGGTAATTTTATATTCTTAAAAGTGTATATTAGAAATGAAGGAAGATTAAAAATTAATGTGCTTCATTGTGCAACTAAAGATAGAAAAAACTCAAGAAGATATAAAGAAGGGAGAATTGATAAAGTAAGAGTAACTAATATAATACACAAAAAACCTCTTATAAGTTGTTTCTAGAAGGTTTTATAAAATTAGTCCTGAGGAAGAATAGTACAAGCCACCTCAAACAGGAAGTTGGGAGATCAGGGTTTCTCTCCATTCACCACTGTGTGACCCGTCGGTGGGTTTCTTAATCTCTCTGGGCAGCAGTTTGTACATCTATAAAATTAGGCAGTTAGATCAACTCAGAAACTTTACTCTTCCAAGACTCACAGAGACCATCTACTAGGAAGAATACATATGGAATTATAAAGCGAACGGTAGCTATAGGAGAAATGTCTTTGGTCCTGATGCAAACAACTTTACAATATAACCAGGAGGTGAGGAGACACCATCTATGGGCAGCTCCTCCCTTGGTGCCACCTGAGACTGGCCTAGGAAAATGCTAGCAAATTCCCAACTGAGCAAGGAAACAACTTTATTCAAAATCCTGCTCCTGGGGAATTCATAACTACCAGCTGTGGAGGTTCTAAGATTATTGGATCCATGTGAGTCTGAAGTCCCAAATGTATGGCAAGTTCACGACATGCACAGTAAAGAGTAAACACTCAAAAATATTTTTGAATAAATAAACTAGGATGAAAATGCAAGATGATGCATGAAAGGAAGTACTGATCTAGATTTTAGGATAAAGCCAGTTTAATTAATCACTCAGTTCACTTATTTAAAAAAAAAAAAAAAAAGTTGGACTAAACGCCTTAGAGCCTGTCTTTAAATTAGACTAAATCGTGGCTGACAATGATGGATACATATCCTGACTAACTAGAAAAATGGACTTCAGCCTTTCTCATGTGCCTGTGGATATTAGGGCAGGAAAGGGCCACAGAAATCACAGGTGGTGTGAATGCAGCCCAAAAGTTTCTTACAACTTCTCTACCTAGAGAATGACAGATTGAATGCAGTCCACAATTTGACAAAAAGATGCTCACCATGTGGACAGGTTCCTTGATAAGTGGAAGTGTGCTCTCTTTTTTTTTTTTTTTCAGAGCTGCAAGGATCCTTTTTTTTTTATTTTATTGGAGTACAGTTGATTTACAATGTTGTGTTAGTCTCAGGTGTACAGCAAAGTGAATCAGTTATACATGTACCTATATCCACTCTTTTTTTAGATTCTTTTCCCATACAGGCCATTACAGAGTATTGAGTAGAGTTCCCTGCACTATAGAGTAGGTCCTTATTATGAGTACACCATAGCATCTAATTTGATCTGCCTGTGTTAAATCAGGTTTGTGATGAGTCTTGTTTTTAAAGGGATGAGGGGGTTAAAGTGTGCTAATAGCACTGAAGGTAACCAATGCCCTGTTACACAGATTGGTGCACAGGTGTGCAAAAAGCTCCAAAAAGTCAATCTATAATCTTAAACTCATAGACTAATAATAATAAGCATCAAAAATGTAGGAACCTATACAGATTCAAAACAGGACTTCCTGCCCTTTTCAAAAACATGAGGAAGCCCAAGTCAACCCAAAACACTTCAGCTAATGGGGCTCTTCCCCTGCACGACTTAAACATGTGTGTCCTCCCAGAGCAGACCACTCCCCAGCGGTCAATATTAACCACGGAGGGGAGAGAAGCCCAGTTCCTTGTACCCTTAATGCCACTCTCCTCGTGTCAGTGCTCCCCTCATTACTGGTGAACTAACATTAGAATGGAACATTTACGGTAGATCGAGAAGAATAAATTTGACAGTTTTCAGTTTCCTGTCTCAGACCAGAACCGGAAAGTCAGAAAACATCTCTCTGGGGAATAAGGCTGTGTAATTGTTTTGGAGATGGTGTGGCAGCCTCCCGAAGACCTAACTGTTTAAAAGATCATCTCCTATCACTTATATGTGGAATCTAAAATATGACACAAATGAACCTATCTATGAAACAGAAACAGAATCACAGACATAGAGAACAGACATGTGGTTGCCAACACAAGTTGTGGGGGGGGGCAGGAGGGATGGAGTGGGAGTTTGGGATTAGCAGAGGCAAACTATTGTATATAGAATGGATAAAGAACAAGGCCTTACTGTATAGCACAGGGAACTATATTCAATATCCGGTAATAAACAATAATGAAAAAGATTGTATATATGTATAACTGAGTCACTTTGCTGTACAGCAGAAATTAATACAACATTGTAAATCAACTATACTTCAATAAAATTTTTTAAATAAATAAATAAATAAAAGAACATCTCTAACATGCCTTGGCTGTGCTGAGCTTTCCTGAGCACTCAGTCTACAAGTGGGTCGGTTTGTTTTGAACATCAAGCAGGGGCCAAAACCTTGGGCATGCCACCCACTGACCCTTCCAGGAGCCTGAGGACCAGCTGCTTCTTGGTGACATGGGCCTTGGCTGAGAAACGGGTCCCTCTTTTCCTTTATAAGATTGTCTCCCTCTTGCTTCCTGCCAGCTTTGTCCAGCTCCCCAAGAGGAGGGCTCCTTCTGCCCAGTGGTAAACCATCTCCTCTGAAATTCGGCCAAGCCAGCCAGAAAAAAAACAAGATCCAGGATCTCCTCATTCAAGGGAGACAGAAGACAAGAACTTTCAAATTTTCTTCTTCAATAAAAGCCCATAATGGGACTTCCCTGGTGGTCCATGCTTAAGAATCTGCCTTCCAAAGCAGGGGACGTGGGTTCAATCCCTGGACAGGGAACTAAGATCCCACATGCTTCAGGGCAACTGAGCCCACGTGCCTCAACTACTGAGCCCATGCGCCTCAACTAGAGAGCCCACGAACTCTGAAGCCCACATGCCACAACTAGAGAGAAGTGTGTGCACCACAACGAAGAGCCCGCACGCTGCAACAAAAGATCCCGCGTGCAGCAACTAATACCTGACGAAGCCAAAAATAAATAAATATATATATATATATTTTTTTTTTAAGCCCGTAAGTTACTATTTGTCCTCAATTCTCTACACATCTCTTCAAAATGCCGGAAATTAACGTGAATTCACCTTTACAAGGCTCGTGTTCTTACGCTAAGAAAAAATTTAAATGTGAAAACACAAAAGAAGGACGCTTCTTTTTGTCTCTGCTCCCTTCCTTGAGGCTCTAATTCTGCCTTCCTCTCTCCCCGCCCCTTTGACTTCCAGATATGCACTGGGCAGTCAGCACAGCTCCAAATTCCACAGAGTCATGTATTTTTTAAATGTCGGTCTTTAAAGGGCACCACTGCCAATGGTTCAGTCGCATTGCAGGGATTTAATTACCTAAATGAAGTACACTCAAAGAAATGCATGTTGGGCTTCTTTTCTTTCCACAACTCCACTTCAATTTCTTTTTTCCCCCTCTAATTGAACTTAATTTCCCTTGCTGTTTTGTGTTACAAAACACCTGGATGGGGTTATTATTCTGGAAAGGTAATTACAAAATCAGAAGGCTAACCACGATGCGGATTTCCTAAATCGCGGGTGGCAATGGTAGCAAGTGCCGACGAAAGGGAAAATATTCACAAATGCAGGCTAAATTCTCTTGCAAAGAAACCCCCACAGGCCTAGCAATGCCCCAAATCAGGTGATGCCTGAAGGCTTCCACTGTGACACACTGTCCAGATCCCCCTGTAGGACTAATGAACCTGCACCTGCACCTGCATTGAGAGCTCCCGGCAGACCACCTCATCTCTCAGCGTCCCCTGTGGTGACTGACTTGTCCAAGGTCACACATACTTCTGCGAGCAACTGGCTCCATTGACTGATCCTCCCGGACCTTCTCATCCCAACTTGGGACAACTTTGAAGGGCCATCCCAGCTTCAGAGCTCCCTGAGGATTTCATTGACACTGACACTTCATTGAAGCTGGACATCACAGCCCAGCTTCACCCTCTGCCCTGTCCCGCTCCCGCCCTTCCAAGGTGTAGATCCCAAGAACACTTCCTAGAAAGCCCCCTGCACACTCAACCAGCATCAGGGCAGGCTTCCTGGGGAACCCAACCTGCAAAGAGGGGAGACAGAGTTGGAAAAAAAAAAAAAAAACTGACCTGACATTCACTGTATCTTCCAATCAAGGACTAGTCAACACTAATCCATTTATTTCATGGCTAAGAGTTTTTTAAGACTCATTAGTACCAGCCCACTAATGGCTGCTCACATTAGTCCCAGTCTAAAGTCCAAGAAAAACCAGATGACAGCCCTGGGAAGTCATCAGGAAAAGGAAAGCTAATTGGCAGCATGTACGAACAGCCTCAAAAACATTCACATGCTTTGACCCAATAAATTACATTTTTATGGGATATGCTTGTATCCCATCTGGTTCCCAAAATTACTGGAGGTGGCTTACAAAAGAGCTTATTATTCAGCAAACCAAACTAAATAAATCAACAATGTGAGGCAAAATAAAGACAACATAAAGGCAGGGGTGAGGTGAGTTTGCAAGAGTGGCTATAAGAACAGGCCAGATAAAGGCCTTTAGAGGCCCCCATCCCCATACAGGCAACTCAAAGACAATACTAGACCAAACACAAAACATACATCTTACATCGAAATGAAAATAGCTCTTTTTCTAGACTTCCTGCTATTAAATTCTCCATGGGTATACGGAAAATGAAAAAGTATAGCAATAAGTGTTTGAGGCACCTCATCGTGTGTTTGAACCACCTGGTGGCAACCCAGCCTGCTGAGGTTTTATACCACTGCTGAGGATGATTTGGCTTTGGGAAGAACTCTGGCTGGTTAAGCAATACCATGTTGTATATAATCAGTGAAAACAAAACGGTGGCTGAGGAGCGGTGAAGGTGCTGCTGGGACTGTGGCCTGAGGAGGCAGAGGAGACTCGGTCCTGCCATTTAGTTCCTAGAGCATCTCTCCCCCAAGGGGGCTGAGAGCAACACTCCAAACACAACTCAGAAATAGTCATTTTAAAGGGACCAGAACATAAACAACAAGGTCCTACTGTATAGCACAGGGAACTGTATTCAATGTCCTGTGATAAACCATAATGGAAAAAATACTAGATAAAGAATGTCTACATGTGTGTGAGTCACTTTGCTGTACAACAGAGATTGGCACCACATTGTAAATCAACTATATTTCAACAAAATTTTTTTGAAAAAAATAAAGAGGGGGCTTCCCTGGTGGCGCAGTGGTTGAGAGTCCGCCTGCAGATGCAGGGGACACGGGTTTGTGCCCCGGTCCGGGAAGATCCCACATGCCACGGAGTGGCTGGGCCTGTGAGCCATGGCCTCTGAGTCTGCGCGTCTGGAGCCTGTGCTCCACAACGGGAGAGGCCACAACAGTGAGAGGCCCGCTTACCGCAAAAAAAAAATAAAAATAAAAAATAAAATAAAGAGGCCAGAACATGTTGTTCTAAGTTGTGGTGGTCCTGCTCGATCCAAGGATAAAATGGAGAAGGTCTAACGGAGTGGAAGGCCTGAATCCTTGTCTTAGCCAGCTCAGGCTGCTCTGAAAAAATACCATAGACCAGGTGCTTAAACAACAAACATTTATTTCTCACAGTTCTGGAGGCTGGAAAGTCTGAGATTTTGTTCTTGGTGAGGGTCCGTTTCCTGGCTTGTACTGTATCCTCACATGGAAGAAAGAGTGGGCTCTAGTCTCACTTCCTCTTCTCATATGGGCACCAAACCCATCATGGGGGCTCCACTCCCATGACCTCATGTATACATAACCACCTCCCAAAGGTCTCACCTGCAAACACCATCACATTGGGAGCCAGAGCTTCAACACATGAATTTTGGAGGGACACAGACATTGAGTCCATGATGATATCCTTTGAACAGTCCTCTAAAGGTTATTTTCCACACCAGATCTTTGACAAAATTTGGGCAGCCGAGTTTTTAGTTACATTCTCCGCTAAATAGCTGGACAGCAGATGCCTTCTGTCTGAGCAGAGCCCTGGGCACTGACATCAGTTGACACACAGGAGGGCTTGGAGATTCCAAGCAGAAGAGCGCCTGGCTAAGAAAGCGTTCTCCCTTTTTCCAATTTTCCCAATAGAAGAATGAACGGGCAATCAAGGTCTTGACATACTCGGTCATGGAGTTGTATGTTACAGTGATTCTTAGGCTAAAAAAAATCTTTTTAAGCAGGGATTACAAATTGTTAAACATAGACTTTAATGTTATTTATTAATGTTATTGATGTATCCTCTAAGAAACCCTCCTAATGCTATTTAATGTTATTAAGAACTTTAACGTTACTGATGTTAAACACCAGTAAAGCACCTATAACTCATAGAATATTGAATTTTTAGCTCTAGGAATATATCCTTTAAAAATCATCCTAAATGTCATAAAATAGTGTACACAAAGACATTCATTACAGGTTATAATAATGATAACCTGGAAACAACTTGAATACCCTTCGGTAGAGGAGCACTTAAGTAAGTAAAGTAGTAGGAATCAAGCACAGTCAATAACAAATATTAATTACTAATTATGTTACACTGTTTAGTAAAAAGCTTACAATGAAAATTGCATTTGCTGTGGAGATATAACTCTTTTAAAAGCTAACAAAACCCATGCACATAAAAATGACTAGAAGGATATATATAAAAATGATGATAATGTTTGGTAACAATAACTGTATAATTGTATTTCTTTATTTTTTTAATTTTACATTATCTTTCTTAAACTTTTATTGTAATTAATATTTACATAATAAATTTGCAAAACAAAAAAAGATGTGGAGAATATTCAAAGACCTGACAGATTCACAGAATTTCCAAAATGGCATCCAGAATGGAGCACAAGGTAGAGTTCCGGAAGATCCACTGATTGATTAGGGCCAGCCCCCGTGCCTCCATAGGACCCCACCACAGTGAAAGAACCCACACTCAAGTGAGAGCTGACATCCTGACCAAGTGAGGGACCTTCCTTCCCAAAGAAACAACCCCAGGATTTGATTCAAACTCAGCTGTTTCCTGAGTCTTCCATTTATTTCCTAAGCCAATGTTTGAACTGAACCATGCTGCATTTCAGTCTCACCAAAGCCTCTGTCTTCAGCAAAAAAAAAAGAAAAAAATGCAGTCACTATAGAAGAAAAAATAATAAATGAAAAGGGCAAGTCTCACTTTCCCTACGTGAAATCTCACAGCAATTTCTGGAATGGAAGTGGTACTGCCTCTAATTTCCCCTGGGGAGCCTGAAACAAGGACAAAGTCCTTGTCCCTACAAAACACTAACTGCCTCCCAGCTATTGAGATATATTTTCAAAACTAAACTTCAGAACCTGAGCTTTTGACCGTCGGGACGGAATATTTGAAGTTGGAGCTGTTCTGAACAACCAGGACTTCTGGTTCACAGTAAATGGCCCTTCCTCAGCTGGTGACCCAGGCGCTGCCACCATGGTACTACCTATAAGAAATCCAGTAGCTGTATTTTTCAAAACCCTTTAGAACATAAATGGACAAAATCATTTTAAAATTACTTCTAGGTATGAGACAATGAACAGTAGGATTTAGATGCCAAAATGGTAGAGTTTCTAAAATATTTTAATGGTTTGCGTGGATGAGGCAGCAGGATGTTTGAAAGGAGAGCTGTTTAAGGAAATCCTAGCTGAGGAGCTGTGTTGGTCACGGCTATCACTGTGGTGCCATGTTTGTGAAGGGAGCAGGGAACTCAGGAGATACTTGAAATGCCTCCTTAGGGCTGAATTTCTGAGGCAATAAGTACATTGTGAACAAAATTTATCCCACAGGCCTCCACATTTTACATCCAGGGTTCTCCTCCAAACAAGCTATTCCCTCCAAAATCCTCTCTTAACCACTGAGAAGCCAGTCTTGGTGACTGGATCTTTCTTGTGATGTAAATCCCATGGATAGGGTACTAACTTAAGCTGTCACTAGCCCCTTCTGCATAAGTTCCAGAAGTTTCCTGATTCAAGTTTTGTGAGACGAAAAGAGGAGGTACAATGAGGACACTGATTGCCTGAGAGGCTTGTGAACAGAGAATCACTGAGGAGACACAAAGGGTCCCACGGTGGGCAGGCCCAGGGCACTAGACTGAGCCTCACCCATCCTGCTGCTGGGATCCAGCTTCCCTACCACCCTCATCACCAGCAGGGAAAGGACCATTGGGCCTGCATTCATCACCCATCTCCACCAAGACTCCGTGCGGCTTCCCTGAAACCCAGAAACATCTGGGGCAAAGTATATAAAGGACAACTAAGGGACTTCCCAGACAGTCCAGTGGTTAAGACTCCACGCTTCCACTGCAGGGGTCCCAGGTTCAATCCCTGGTCGGGTAACTAAGCTCCCACAAGCCGCACAGCACAGCCAAGGCAACTAAGAACAACTCCAAGGATTCTGGAGCGGGTCAGTGAAGGAGATGAGGACCACCTACCCAAAAGATGGAGCTGGGTAGGACTAGATGGTGGGACCACAGCCTTTCCTGGAGTCCTATGATCACAGGCCCACCTTCTCTCAGTCACATATGAGGACACATGTAAACTCAGTGGACATAAACTAAACCGTAATATCCGTGAGAGCAGGCATCACGCCTATTCACTCACCACTGTACCCGCAGCTCAGGGCCCACTATGGAGCAGAGTCTCTAATGAGTTGCTGCATGAAAGGATAAGCCCTCTTGGCCTTCAGGGTCAATTACGGCTTCCCTGTCGTCCCTGTGGTCTCTGCACACCCTCCAGAAGCTGCTGGTGTTGCAGAAAATAGATGATCTTTACAGAATACCAGTCTGCTTTGTTTCCCCCCAAGGAGAGACAGAGTCTTCTTTGGGGGATCACAGAAACTCAAGAGCCATGATGTGGAGTTACAGGGACAGGCAGATGGTCCAGACCCTGCCCAAGCTTAACACAGGACCTGCAGCCTTCAGAAGATAGAGGTGGTCCCGCCACAGCTCACCTTTAGGTGGCCCTAAAAATGTCCCCTAGGCTCTGATCTCCCATTGTCTCAAGGGTCGTCCCTGCAGCCATCATCCGGCACCCTACCTATGCTCTGCAAAGTTCACTTAGCAAGACTTTGCCTCTTCTGTGTTCTCCCAATTTTTTATAATAGGCCTGCACTGATTTTATAATGGGAAAACCCACTCTATTTTAAATTGTTTAAAATAAATTCAAGTTTTCTAAGGTGAAAGAGAAATTTTGCTCCAGTTACTGCTCATGGCTGTGAATCCAGGGAGTTTATTTTGGTACCATCAACACCCACTCCAAAGTCCCATATGGCCTGTGCATAAGTAAATACATTCTACTTTTTTAAAGGGCTGTACACAGTTTCACTCTGCATTTCAAATAGAAATAAACTTCTCAGTTGTTATGAGAAAAAAAAAAAAAAAACCTACCCAGGATCCATGGAACTAACCCTTCCTTTCTTCCATGTTTCATCCCAAGGACATGGAGATCATTTTTCAAGGATTTAGCCATCGATTTATCTGAGCTACTTCACTCTGCCCCTTACAGAGCCATTCACAAATTTGTGAAATACCCAAGATTTGCTCTCAGTGCTCCCCTTCCGCACCTGTCCCCCTTATGATGCCCCTTCATTCTTACATTCATGAAACAAATGATCCAGTGCCAGCTATTTGCCAGCCTCTGGGCTAGGCTCCGGGAATACAGCAAGGAACAAACAAATCAAAATATTCCCCGCCCTGAAGAAGCCTGTGTCAAATACAAAGGGAACTTCCCAGGGATAAATCCTCAGGGATATTCAAACAGGACAGCAGGCAGCTGGGCAAGACCCAGGTCTGTCCAAGGGGGTTGGGGTGTTGGGAGGAACCCTTACCCAAAAAGCTGAGTCTGCAAGGGAGGAATTCCAGGGCCAGCATCTCCCACCAGGGCCAGCACTGAGGACAGAGGGCCTTTCCCACAGCACCAGACTGCCCTCCAGACCAGCCAAGCCCAGACCTAAGGCTCCCACAAAGCAGGGGCACCAAAACTTCATTTTTGAAAACATTCACAGTTTCTATTTTAAAAGAAGCATCAAAGCATCATGGGAAAAATCAGAACTTTGCTTGACTTCTTAACACTAATTTTTTTCTTTTTATTCAACTACATAGGGGTAGAGGAAGAACCATAAACATTTTAGTTCTTAGGGCCTCCAAAATTACCCCTGATGTGGCCTTGGCTTCATATTACCCTGGCTGTGTGTCACCCTCCACCCTTAAGTGTAAAATCAATGTCCCCAACCACTGACCCCAAAAACAACACTCCTCGGTCTGCCAAACCAGACCTCCCCCCAGCTGAAGCTTTGCCCTTAGCCTGGCCTGGGCAGCTGCCTGTCTACCAGCCTGAAATAAGGACTGTAAACTCTTCTCCCTCTCAAAGTCCCTCCTCTAAGGAGCTTACATCCTGGCTGTTTTCATTTGCATGCAAATCTTAAATAAACAGCTTTCGTAGAATAAACTTGGCCTTTAAAACACAGATACTCGGGGCTTCCCTGGTGGCGCAGTGGTTGAGAGTCCGCCTGCCAATGCAGGGGACACGGGTTCGCGCCCCAGTCCAGGAAGATCCCACATACTGCGGAGCGGCTGGGCCCGTGAGCCGCTGAGCCTGTGCTCCGCAATGGGAGAGGCCACAACAGTGAGAGGCCCGCGTACTGCCAAAAACAAACAAAAAAAAAAAAAACACAGATACTCACACTTTTTCTCAGTCTCTCTGCCTCACCCCTCTTCCTCTTCCAAATACCTGTCTCCTTCTTGTCCTCCCCACACGCATGCCTCCCTGCCCCTGAGCCATTTCCCTGGGAGAACCATCCCCCTGACGGCCTTGCCGCCCTGCCCCTGCTCACGCACAGTGACTCGCCAGTTTCTCTCTGTCCTTCTGCAGTTGAACTTCTCCAGCCCATGCGCTGCCTTTCTGGAGTTGCCACCAACTCACCCCTTACCTCCTGCACAGTGGCCGCCCCACCTCGACCACAGCCATGAAAGCAAGGCCACCGCTGTCTCTCTAAAATCACCAATGGCCTCTTCGTCATTGAATCCAACACCTTTACTCAATCCCGAATCTCTCTCTGATAATTCTGACACTACCTCTAATCATGACAATAACTACTGTTTACTGAGCTCTTAAGATGTCTAGATGGCATGCTAAGCCTTTCGTGTTCATTATATTATTTCATCTTCACCAGTTAAAGAGGACCACAGAAGAGGGACACTCCACTGAGAGTGGGGGGGTCTGTCTCCTTGCCCTGACTCTAGACCTACTTTGGCCAATAAAACACAATGGAAGCCCAGCTGTGCCAGCTGCCAGGCCTTGACCTTAACAGGCCAGCAGCCTCTGCTTTCTGTCTCCTAGAACACTCGCTCTTGGACCTCCGAGCTGCCATGATGGAGAGAGTACACAGAGCAGACCTCGTGGAGAGGGATGCCCCGCCAGCCCCAGCCCCTCGAGCCATCCCAACACAGGTCCCAGACCTTCTGGAACAGAGACATGTTGTCCCCACCTGGCCCTGCCCAAAATGCAGATTCACAAACACAACAAGTTGTAAGACATTAAGTTGTAAGTAGTATATGCTGTAATAGATACAGAACATAGAGGTTACTATTACTATCACTTTTATTTTTTATTATTGTACTATTTTTTATCGCTACTATTACTAATTTTAGGCTGAGGAAATGGAGCCTCAGAGATGTTCAGTTCGCTGCCCGAGGTCCCACAGCTAGTCCTCTCAACACCTCAACCCTGTCTCGGCACAAGGATGCTGCACTTTGAAGCTTTCCCTCCCTTCAGTCGTCTTTCTTTGCTGGTGTGCTGCCCTGTAGGATGAGGATAAAGCTAGATAGTTTATGCAAAGTATTCAGCACCGGGTACCACATAATAGGCAATGAACAAAGGGTCTGCTAATAAATGCTGTCTTTACCCCCTGGACATTTGATTCTAGGGAGAGACGATCTAGATGCCAGTCTGCCTGACCCTGCTGACCAGTCAGGGAGCTCCATCCAGTCCCACTCTCAGCTCCATCTCTACCCTCTACTGCCAACTGCCCACTGAACAGATCCCCTGAGGGTGGTCAGGTCTCAGTGCACAGACAAGAAACTCCAAATTGAAGGCATCAGCCTCCATCCTACTCAGACTGGAGCCCGCCTCTCTGGCCCGTTTCTCTCAATGGCAATGCCGATCTTCCCATTTCCATGTATAAAAAGAAGGCAAGCTGATCCTTATTAGTTATCTATTTTATAAGGACCTACTGTATAGCACAGGGAACTCTACTCAGTACTCTGTAATGACCTATATGGGAAAAGAATCTTAAAAAAGTGGGTATATGTGTAACTGATTCACTTTGCTGTACAGCAGAAACTAATGCAACGTTGTAAATCAGCTATACCAGCCGTCCCCAACCTTTTTGGCACCAGGGACTGTTTTTGTGGAAGACAATTTTTCCACAGGCGGAGGTGTGGGGGATGGTTCAGGCGGTAATGTGAGCAATAGGGAGCGATGGGGAGCGGCAGATGAAGCTTTGCTTGCTCGCCCACCACTCACCTCCTGCTATGCGGCCTGGTTCCTAACAGGCTGCAGACTGCTAGCAGTCCACAGCCTGGGGGTTCAGGACCCCTGAGCTATGCTCCAATAAAAAGTTAAAAGGAAAAAAAAAAGAAGGCAAGTTCAGTTCTTATGTCTTATTCAGCCCTGACATCCAGCCACCAGGTTTCTTTTGTAGCTTCCTTTGCAAAGTCCATCCTTTCCCATCTCTCCATTTCATAGATATCATGCTGCTCAGGCCATCTTCACCCCACCTGCAGAACCAAAGTCTCCATCCCCTTCTCTCTGCCCCGCCTGAATCTAGTCCCTTCACACTGTCACAGAACTAGTCTCACTAAAATATTGGGTTGTCCAGAAAGTTTATTTGGGTTTTTCAAAACATCTTACGGAAAAACCCGAATGAACTTTTTAGCCAACCCAATAAAAGACTCTTAGCTTGCAGCTGTCCTCTAAAATCCCTAAGGCCATGCCCACAGGTTCAAGTACAAAGTCCTCAGCTTGGTGCTGAAGTGACTCCACTATGTGCGCCCACCTTACCTCCCCTGCCCACCTTGGCCATCCATCACTACAGCTCAGAAGGCACCCTCTGCCCCTCTGGAAGTCCCTCATTTTTTGTCATGATGCCCTCTCCCACCAAGACAAGGTTATGGTAGAAAGAAGGTAAGAATGGGGTGGAGCCCAACATCCAAGAGGCCTGTCTACCTCATTCATGAGGCCTGCCACCCCTCCACAGCTCCCTGATCAACCTGCCCTTGAACCTAGGGAATGTGGAGTGCCTAAGAGAACTTGTTTTGCCATTTGGTTTGCACCTTCTTGCATCGTTAATTAGCTGGGCCACAGTATCTTGGACAACAGAACTAGGTAGATAGCAGGTTGTCAATATCAAATGAAATGAGAATTGAAATAGTCCATCCTAGTCTTGCCCTCACCTCTATTCTTTCTCATTTGGGAATGTGAAATAAGTATATGGATGCATATGCACCCAGTCGAGACATAGATAACTGAGTAAGAATGAAGGATTCTCAAGGAGGACCTTCAAGATGGCAGAGGAGTAAGACGTGGAGATCACCTTCCTCCCCATAAATACAACAAAAATAAATCTACATAGGGAACAACTCCTACAGAACACCTACTGAACACTGGCAGAAGACCTCAGACTTCGCAAAAGGTAAGAAACTCCCCACGTACCTGGCCATGTGGCTGACAGGGTCTTGGTGCTCCGGCTGGGTGTCAGGCCTCTGAGCCTCTGAGGTGGGAGAGCCAAGTTTAGGACATTGGACAACCAGAGACGTCCAGGCCCCATGTAATATCAATCACCGAGAGCTCTCCCAGAGATCTCCGTCTCAACGCTAAGACCAAGCTCCACTCACTGACCAGCAAGCTCCAGTCTTGGACACCCCATGCCAAACAACTAGCAAGACAGGAACACAACTACACCCATTAGCACACAGGCTGCCTAAAATCATAAATTCAAAAACACCCCAAAACACACCACCGGAAGCAGTCCTGCCCACCAGAAAGACAAGATCCACCCTCAGCTACCAGAACACAGGCACCAGCCTCCTCCACCAGGAAGCCTACACAACCCACTGAACCAACGTTACGCACAGGGGGCTGACACCAAAAACAACGGGAAATACGAACCTGCAGCCTGCAAAAGAGAGACCCCAAACAGAGTAAGTTAAGCAAACTGAGAAGAAAGAGAAATATGCAGCAGATGAAGGAGCAAGGTAAAACCCCACCAGACCAAACAAGTGAAGAGGAAATAGGCAGTCTACCTGAAAAAGAATTCAGAGTAATGATAGTAAAGATGAGCCAAAATCTTGGAAATAGAATGGAGAAAATACAAGAAATATTTAACAAGGACCTAGAAGAACTAAAGAGCAAACAAGCAATGATGAACAGCACAATAAATGAAATGAAAAATTCTCTAGGAGGAATCAATAGCAGAATAAATGAGGCAGAAGAACAGATAAATGACCTGGAAGATAAAATACTAGAAATAATTACTGCAGAGCAGAATAAAGAAAAAAGAATGAAAAGAATTGAGGACCATCTCAGAAACATCTGGGACAACATTAAATTAAACAGAATTCGAATTATAGGGGTCCGAGCAGAAGAAGAAAAAAAGAAAGGGACTGAGAAAATATTTGGAGAGATTAGAGTTGAAAACTTCCCTAATATGGGAAAGGAAATAATCAATCAAGTCCAGGAAGTGCAGAAAGTCCCATACAGGATAAAACCAAGGAGAAACACACCAAGACACATATTAATCAAACTACCAAAAATTAAATACAAAGAAAAAATATTAAAAGCAGCAAGGAAAAAGCAACAAATAACATACAATGGAATCCCCATAAGGTTAACAGCTGATCTTTCAGCAGAAACTCTGCAAACCAGAAGAGAGTGGTAGGGCATATTTAAAGTGATGAAAGGGAAAAACCTACAACCAATATTACTCTAACCAGCAAGGATATCATTCAGATTCGACAGAGAAACTAAAACCTTTACAGACAGGCAAAAGCTAACAGAATTCAGCACCACCAAACCAGCTTTACAACACATGCTAAATTCTCTAGGCAAGAAACATAAGAGAAGGAAAAGACCTACAATAACAAACCAAAAACAATTAAGAAAATGGTAATAGAAACATACATATCGATAATTACCTTAAATGTAAAAGGGTAAAATGCTCCAACCAAAAGACATAGACTGGCTGAATGGATGGGTACAAAAACAAGACCCGTATATATGCTGTCTACAAGTGACCCACCTCAGACCTAAGGACACAGAGACTGAAAGTGAGGGGATGGAAAAAGATATTCCACACAAATGGAAATCAAAAGAAAGCTGGAGTAGCAATTCTTATATCAGACAAAATAGACTTTAAAATAAAGACTATTACAGGAGACAAAGAAGGACACTACATAATGATCAAGGGATCGACCCAAGAAGAACATGTAACAATTGTAAATATTTATGCACCCAACATCGGAGCACCTAAATACATAAGGCAAATGCTAACTGCCATAAAAGGGGAAATCGACAGTAACACAATCATAGTAGGGGACTGTTAACACCCCACTTTCACCAATGGACAGATCATCCAAAATGAAAATAAATAAGCAAACACAAGCTTTAAATGACACGTTAAACAAGATGGACTTAACCGATATTTACAGGACATTCCATCCAAAACAACAGAATACACTTTCTTCTCAAGTGCTCATGGAATATTCTCCAGTATAGATCATATCTTGGGTCACAAAACAAGCCTTTGCAAATTTAAGAAAATTGAAATCATATCAGTATCTTTTCCAACCACAGTGCTATGAGACTGGATATCAATTACAGGAAAAAACTAAAAAACACAAACACATGGAGGCTAAACAATACGTAACTAAATAACCAAAAGATCACTGAAAAAATTAAAGAGGAGATCAAAAAATACCTAGGAGGCTTCCCTGGTGGCACAGTGGTTAAGAATCCGCTTGCTAATGCAGGGGACACGGGTTCGAGCCCTGGTCCGGGAGGATCCCACATGCTATGGAGCAACTAAGCCCATGCACCATGACTACTGAGCCTGCGCTCCAGAGCCTGTGAGCCACAACTCCTGAAGCCTGGGCGAAAAGAGCCCATGCTCTGCAACAGGAGATGCCACCGAAATGAGAAGCCCAAACACCGCAACAAGAGTAGCCCCCACTCACTGCCAATTAGAGAAAGCCGGCGCACAGCAACAAAGGCCCAACACAGTCAAAAATAAATAAATTTTTAAAAAATACCTAGAAATAAATGACAATGAAAACGTGACGACCGAAAACCTACAGGATGCAGCAAAAGCAGTTTTAAGAGGGAAGTTTATACCAATACAGTCCTACCTCAAAAAACAAGAGGGGCTTCCCTGGTGGCACAGTGGTTGAGAGTCTGCCTGCCGATGCAGGGGACGCGGGTTCATGCCCCAGTTCGGGAAGATCCCACATGCCGCGGAGTGGCTGGGCCCGTGAGCCATGGCTGCTGAGCCTGCGCGTCTGGAGCCTGTGCTCCGCAACGGGAGAGGCCACACAGTGAGAGGCCCGTGTACCGCAAAAAAAGAAAAAAAAAGAAAAAGAAAAATCTCAAATAAACAACCTAACCTTACACCCAAAGCAATTAGAGAAAGAAGAACAAAAAGAAAGCAAAGTTAGCAGATGGAAAGAAATCATAAAGATCAGATCAGAAATAAATGAAAAAGAAATGAAGGAAACAATAGCAAAGATCAATAAAACTAAAAGCTGGTTCTTTGAGAAGATAAACAAAATTAATAAACCATTAGCCAGACTCATCCAGAAAAAAAGGGAGAAGACTCAAATGAACAGAATTAGAAATGAAAAAGAAGAAGTAACAATTGATACTGCAGAAATACAAAGGATCAAGAGAGATTAGTACAAGCAACTCTATGCCAATAAAATGGACAACGTGGAAGAAAGGGACAAATTCTTAGAAAAGCACAAACTTCTGAGACTGAACCAGGAAGAAAAAGAAAATATAAACAGACCAATCACAAGCACTGAAATTGAGACTGTGATGAAAAATCTTCCAACAAACAAAAGCCCAGGACCTGATGGCTTCACTGGTTAATTCTATCAAACATTTAGGGAAGAGCTAACACCTATCCTTCTCAAACTCTTCCAAAATATAGCAGAGGGAGGAACACTCCCAAACTCATTCTACGAGGCCACCATCACCCTGATACCAAAACCAGACAAAGATGTCACAAAAAAAAGAAAACTACAGGCCAATATCACTGATGAATATAGATGCAAAAATCCTCAACAAAATACTAGCAAAAAGAATCCAACAGCACATTAAAATGATCATACACCATGATCAAGAGGGGTTTATCCTAGGAATGCAAGGATTCTTCAATATATGCAAATCAATCAATGTGATACACCATATTAACAGGTTGAAGGTTAAAAACAATATGATCATCTCAGTAGATGCAGAAGAAGCTACTGACATAATTCAACACCCATTTATGATAAAAATCCTCCAGAAAATAGGCATAGAGGGAACTTACCTCAACATATTAAAGGCCACATATGACAAACTCACAGCCAACATCATTCTCAATGGTGAAAGACTGAAACCATTTCCACTAAGATCAGGAAAAAGACAAAGTTGCCCACTCTCACTGCTATTATTCAACACAGAACATAGATTTGGAAGTTTTAGCCTCAACAATCAGAGAAGAAAAAGAAATAAAAGGAATCCTAATTGCAAAGAAGAAGTAAAACTAACACTGCTTGCAGATGACATGATACTATACTTAGAGAATCCTAAAGATGCTACCAGAAAACTAATCAATGCTACCAGGAGCTAATCAATGAATTTGGTAAAGTAGCAGGATACAAAATTAATGCACAGATATCTCTTATATTCCTATACACTAATGATGAAAAACCTGAAAGAGAAATTAAGGAAACACTACCATTTACCACTGCAACAAAAAGAATAAAATACCTAGGCATAAACTGACATAGGAGACAAAAGACCTGTATGCAGAAAACTATAAGACACTGACGAAAGAAACTAAAGATTATTTGGGCAGAAGACCTAAATAGACATTTCTCCAAAGAAGATATACAGATTGCCAACAAACACCTGAAAGGATGCTCAACATCACTAATCATTAGAGAAATGCAAATTAAAACTACAATGAAGTATCACCTCACACTGGTCAGAATGGTCATCATCAAAAAAATCTACAAACAATAAATGCTGGAGAGTGGAGAAAAGGGAACCTGTTGCACTGCTGGTGGGAAAGTAAATTGATACAACCTCTATGGAGAACAGTATGGAGTCTCCCTAAAAAACTAAACATAGAACTACCATGCGGCCCAGCAATCCCACTACTGGGCATATACCCTGAGAAAACCATAATTCAAAAAGAGTCATGTACCAAAATGTTCATTACAGCTCTATTTACAATAGCCCGGAGATGGAAACAACCTAAGTGTCCATCGACAGATGAATGGATAAAGAAGATGTGGCACATATATACAATGGAATATTACTCAGCCATAAAAAGAAACAAAATTGAGCTATATGTAATGAGGTGGATAGACCTAGAGTCTGTCATACAGAGTGAAGTAAGTCAGAAAGAAGAACAAATACCATTTGTTAACAGATATATATGGATCTAAAAAAAAAAAAAGGTTCTGAAGAACCTAGTGGCAGGACAGGAATAAAGATGCAGTCGTAGAGAATGGACTTGAGGACACACAGAGGGGGAAGGGTAAGCTGGGACAAAGTGACAGAGTGGCACTGACATACATACACTACCAAATGTAAAATCGATAGCTAGTGGAAAGCAGCCATATAGCATAGAGAGGTCAGCTCGGTGCTTTGTGACCGCCTAGAGGGGTGGGATAGGGAGGGTAGGACGGAGACGCAAGAGGGAGGGGATATGGGTATATATGTATACATATAGCTGATTCACTTTGTTATACAGCAGAAACTAACACAACATTGTAAAGCAATTATACTCCAATAAAGAGGTTAAAAAAAATAATAAAATGAATGAAGGATTCTCTCTCTTACAGGGAAGAGGGACTGAATAATTAAGAACACTGACTGCAGACCCAGTATCCTTAAATTTGCTGTGTTGTACTCTCAACATATGATCTCTACACCATTTTCCAATATAGCTGCGCTATACCCAGCCAGCACATCTGCATCCCAACCAGGAAAAATGAGGTAAGGAAAATAAGAGCCTGCCCCTTCCCTTTCACTTACATCTCATTGTCCAGAACTCAGTCATATACATATATGTGATAGAGGCCAGAAAATGTATTCTTTATGGCAGCAATCTATATGTCAAAATAAAAACTAAGGGTCTTAGAACTAAGAAAGAAGGTGAGAGCAGATATTGTGGAAAAACTAGCACCTATGCTACAGAATCCATTCCTCTCCTACAGAAATCACACGGTTTGTGAGGGAAATGACCATCCTTCTAGCTGTGCCACTAGAAAGACCTCCAATGCTAGAAACCAAATTAATCACACTGTACTCACAAATTTAATGAACATTTAATAATAGACACCTATTATGTTCAAGAAGCTCATAATAACTAGAGAATCAGACATGAATCTTTCATTCAAGAAGCTCACGTTCTTGTGGTTCTATCTGTATCAGCTAGCTATCGCTGCATAACAAACCATCCCAAACTTAGTCATTTAAAACAATGACTATTTACTATTGCTCATGAATCTGTAAGTTAGATGGGTGGTTGTGCAGATCTGAGCCAGGCTTATCTGACCTCAGCTACACTCACTTATGTATCTGTAGTCAGCTGCCGAGGAAAGCTTAGCTGATCTTTGGTGGCCTTGTCTGAGATGTTCAGACTGACTTGGTTCTGGTCCACATTCTCTTTCAGCCTCCAGCAAGGTAGCCTGGGCTTGATCACATGGGTGGAAGATGGAATCCCAAGAGAGGTAGCGGAGAGCACAAGAACTCTCAAGGCCTACATTCAAAACTGGCAACCGTCATCTCTAGCAAATCATACAGGCAAAGCAAGTCACGAGGCCAGTCCAGATTCAGAGACAGGGGAATGGACTTCATCTCTTGACGAGATGAGTTGCAAAGTCACTTTACAAAGGACATAGACACAGAGAGGTGGGTAATAGAGAGCATTTTTGCAATCTACCCCAGGACTGTATTTCTTCACTGTAAAGGCCCTCCACCATAATAATGGAATAGAATCAAATAGCTTGTCTCTCCCTCTAGGAACCAACCCAAGAGCTGTTTTTGTTTTTGTTTTAATCTGTTCTGTCCTGTACATAAGAGTTCCTAGAATTCTCAGGGGACTGTAAAACAACAACAATAAAAAATTAAGAATCATTGTTGTATCGAGTGTGAACTCCTATACAGGAACAAAGTACACTGGAGTGGAACTAACAATTTCTTCTGGAAGTCATTTAGATATTTCAACCAAGACACTAATGTTCCACCAGGGAACGGTTTTCAAGTTCATATATTTTATGCATACTTATTAAACATATTTTGTTCATGTACATATATATATATAAGTAACCATATTCAGTACAACAATACAAATATACAATCAATATAAAGACCAAAGGAATAAACATAAAATCATGGGCTTCCCTGGTGGCGCAGTTGTTAAGAATCTGCCTGACAATGCAAGGGACACAGGTTCGAGCCCTGGCCGGGGAAGATCCCACATGCCGCGGAGCAACTAAGCCCGTGTGCCACAACTACTGAGCCTGAGCTCTAGAGCCCGCAAGCCACAACTACTGAAGGCCACGCACCTAGAACCCATGTTCCGCAACAAGAGAAGCCATGACAGTGAGAAGCCCGCACACCGCAACGAAGAATAGCCCCCGCTCACCGCAACTAGAGAAAGCCCGCGCACAACAAAGACCCAACAGAGCTAAAAATAAATAAATAAATTTATTTTTTAAAAAAAAACCAGAAAATCAATCTTTTGTGCGAAATCTTGGTCCAAATAAGTATTGATAAGATTCTGGAATAAAGAGGAATGAATGCCTGGCTTCAAGATCTGCTTTGTTGCTGTACAAATACCACTGAAGTTGGCATCCATAATAAAACATTCATTCCAGTTTCAAGGCTGTTTCGAGTTTCCCCATTATCCATTCCAGTTTTCAAGGGATAATCACTTTTCCAAAGAAACAATGCCTAAACACTAAGATTAGCAGGCCCAGCAAAACGCCCATATAAGCATTCCAGAGAAAATTCTTTACCCTGCTTCATCCTGGGTCCCACTATCCTCATTTTTGATACTCCATTAACTGTAAAAGAAAAAGATAATATATAAATTTTAAACCTGGAAAGGATGAAGTCTGCTTAGAGAAGCGAGTGGCTTCTGAACACAAGAAGTATTTGGAGAATGAATTCTAGGGGGAAGAACTCAGCCCAGAGGAAATAGAAGGGACAGTAGTATTTGCAGGCTGACCTCCAAAACGAAGCCCAACATGCCCCAAATCAAGAGTCCACTAAACCACAGAGGAGTGGAAGTTTGGGGAAAGACTCTGAAGTCACCTATGTTAACCAGAACTAGGCACTTGCTTGGATCCTTTCTTGCCACCTTCCTGATGAGAGTGGAGTAGTCCAGCCGTTAAAAAGAATCAAATAATGCCATTGGCAGCAACATGGATGGACCCAGATATGATCATACTAAGCAAAGTAAGTCAGACAGAGAATGACAAATACCATATGATATCACTTATATGTGGAATCTAAAATATGACACAAATGAACTTATCTACAAAACAGAAACAGACTCACAGACATAGAGGACAGACTTGTGATTGCCAAGGGGAGAGGGGGGTGGGGAAGGGATGGATTGGGAGTTTGGGATTAGCAGGTGCAAACTATTATATAGAGAACAGATAAACAACAAGGTCCTAGGGAGTTCCCTGGTGGTCTAGTGGTTAGGATTCAGCGCCTTCACTGCTGAGGCCTGGGCTCGATCCCTGGCTGGGCAAAGGAGTAAGATCCTTCAAGTCGCATAGCGCACCAAAAAAAAAAAAAACAAGGTCCTACTGTATAGTACAGGGAACTATAGTCAATACCTGGTGATAAGCCATAATGGAAAAGAATATATATATGTATAACTGAATCATCTTGCTATATAGCAGAAATCAACACAACATTGTAAATCAACCATATTTCAATAAATTTTTTTTAATTACAAAAAAATTAAATTATCTTACTTATTTGTTTCCATACTTAGGGTCTGTCTCTCCCCACTAGAATGCAAGTTCTGTGAAGGCAGAGATCTTTGTGCCTTTTTCATAGCTATTTCCCAGCACCTAGAATACAGTGGGCTCACAGTAGGCACTCAATGTGTAAATGCTAAATGAATGACTATTGATTAATATAAACACGGATCCAGTAAGAGCTCTGGAAATTTACAGTCTGCGGGCCGCTTTGTGTGTGTTATCTCAAAAGAACTTAGTATGATCCCGTCTTACTTCATGAATGTGTATTGCATGAATGAATGAACGACTGAATGAATTTGCACGTCCACACCTGAAGGGAAACTGTCAAAGACTGTAAATGCCAAAGTCCAAATGGCTTTTGATGTCACATGCTCAGTTTCATCCCCATGGTAATAAAGGACCAAAGAATTTCTGACCAGGACAACCAACCCAGTGGTGGTCCAATCAGTGGCCTTGGCAAAGTGTACTAGTGAGAACCAGAGAGCTTGGCCACCAGCTGCTTTGAAACCTCAGGCAAGTTGCATCTCTCTGTGAGACCCGTTCCTCCCCCCAAAACTAGCGCATTTGAACTCGATTATTTCTGAAATTCTTTCCACCACTAGAAGGAAATTTTGTGATTTCAACCACTCACAAAATCCCACTCTTTGGAAGCTGCTCACTGTTCCTGAAGGACCCCCACCCTCAGCCACCTGCTCCTCCCACAGTTGGAGCCTTGGAGTCCCAGCCTCCCTGCCTGCCATTGCAGCAGGGGTGCCCCAGATGTGCAGAGCCCTCCTGACTCAAGCACAGCTCCGGCTACCTGAGCCCCATCACCTCCAAGTTAATTCACGCGTTTGTTTGGCTTTGTATCTCCTTTGTGTGACTCTAAAGAGCACTTAAAAGGAAAGAGTCAAACTCATGTCAAAGTTTTCTTGCTCTCCAGTGCAGGAAGGCTGGCTCCTTGTTTTTCAGCTGACCCAGAACTGCTAATCTTGCTGATTTCCTACTGTAACTGCTTCCTCGCTTACCACACAGTGGAGATCTGATTCCTTCCTACTGAGACAAGTAGTTGTGGCTGCTCCTTTGGGTTTTTAGTATTCTTCCAAATTATTCTGATTGATATAGACCTCTATCCATGCTAATTATGCACAGCTTCTCTTATAAAGTGTGGTTTCCATGGCAACAGCAAAGGGAGAACAGGTGTGCGGAAAGCTGTGATGTATTAAATGACAGTTACCCTCTGCCTCTCCAAGGCAGATTGCTTTTCTCTGCGTTTATAACGATTAACGAGAGTCCTAATTATCCTCATACCTTTGAATCTGAGGATTTTGTCACCATCGGATAATTCCAAAGTAGAATTGTTGAACTCCCACTCGCACAGAGATGCTGTTGCCTAAACTCGAGGTGATCATTTGGAAAAGGAAGCATTCTTCCAGCTGCCATAGTTCTGAGGTGGGCACCTGTATCATGGCATTTTGCAGAGGGCTCCAAAAGTGGACCCCTGGGCTCTCTCAAATGACCTGTCAAGGTAGAAAATTAGAGCAGCTCAGTGACCCATACTCCAGGGAGAGCCTGGCCTCACACATTCTGCAGCAGAAATACTACCACAAAACGCAGGGCAGCATCATGCAAGGCTGACAGCATGCAGGACCCAGGGTGCTGCTGGGGAAAGTGTCCAAGGAGTCAGCAAACCTGGGCTCCAGCCATGTGCCAAGACTGACTCTGTATGACTTCGGCCATTTCCCTTGTCTGAGTCTCAGTTTCTCTATCTGTAAAACGATGGTGTTAAATCAGAGAATCTCCCAGAAATAGAAATCTACATCTCCAATTGAGCTAAGGTTTGCTGCAGTAACAGACCCAAAATGTTAAGGGCTGAAAATAAAGTTTTTTTTCTCACTCCCACTTCATGGCCATCATGGGTCACTTGGGGGCTTCTCTGTGTTGTGATCTCACTCAAGGACCAAAGTTGACGGAAGAGCCATGGAGAGAATGCTCTGACGGGTCAGCAATGAATTGATCATCAGCCAGTTCTGGTCATACGTCCTCACTTAACTGCAGGGAGCTGGGAAGTACAATCCCACTGGGAAGGCAGAGAGCTAGAAAAATTTGGTGAGCAGCATTAATTGCTAGGATGCAGCCCTTGCTAAGAAACTCTGCGCTCTGGGTGGACCACTGGGGTAACAATAACAACTTTGTAAACCTCACCTAAAAATAGGAACAGGGAAACTCATGAGAGACTACACCAAAGGGACTGCTGGAACAGTGTGCTGGGGTGGTAGATTTGTGATTTTTTTTTCCTTTCTTCTATTTTTAAAAACTTACAACAATGCAGTCTGACTGTACCTGTGATTTAAGATTCATTTCTCTGAACTCAACATATATGTATCGAAGACCTATTTAACCCGAGCACAGTGCTAGTTGCTGTGGGAAATGCAAATGTGATTAAGTCAGCCTCACCAAGGACTGTTTTCAACATGTGAGTGGGTGGAGCTGGCAGTCAGGTGGAAAAAAGTTAGGATGCTGGAAAAAACAGTCCAGGGTGCGGGCTTAGACAGTGGGACAAGAACGGCAGAAATGCTAGAGGTGGACCCAGAGGCAAAAACATTAAAGAGGACTATTGAAGGGGGAAGTAACAGGAAGAGAAAGCAATTTGGGGAGAAAGATGACAATCCTGGTTTGAGTCTTATTGATACACCAAAGCCAGAGTGAAATTCGGCCTGGAGTACACATTACAGCTGGACGGGCAGATGTTCACAAATGGTAGATGCATGAGGCTCCCAATGGGAGGATATGAGGGTGGAGGATGCCCATGGGCAGGACTCAGGCAGGGATGGGAAGAAGAGTCAATTACATGGCCAGGAGAGGTGGAGCCAGGAGTGCTGCCCACCACTGAAGAGGGTAGATGGATAGAGGTACAAGTGCCATGACATGGTTTTATTTGCTTAGTCTTGATTCTATAAAACCCTCTATTTCTATGGCTTCTTTAATTTGGTTCCAGAAATGTAAGTAAAGTTTACATATACCCTCTCTGAGATTATAAAAATTCTTGCCTTTGAATTCTCCAAATCTTTTGGAGCTCATTTCTAAATGCTCTCCATATATTCACTCTAGTTTTAAAATAATACACATGTAGTTATCAATTAATTATATAGAATTGATTGACTGCACTTACTTTTCCAGGGCTGCCTAAAAACAACTGAAGCAGCTTCAGGAGAGTAGAGAAAGGGGGGATCAGATGGCAAAAGACTGAAGCACGAGTGGGTGCTGCGGACATGGAAACAGTGAATATAGCCAACTCCTTCCAGAAGTTCAGGACTCAAGGGAAGGCAGTGTCAGAAAAAGGAAAAGATGTATTTAGGATACGCAGGGGAAACCCTTGGTTTGTAAAAGCAGAAAGGAAGGAACCCAGGAGAGGAACAGATTGAAAATGCTCACGGGAATAGAAAAATATACATTTGAAATGCTGGTATTCAAGCAATTTTAACTTATGAAAACAGCAATTTCATACAATTCAATCTAATAAAAAAGCAATGAAAGCTAACTATTCACTTGGAAAAGAGCACATTATCCAGGTTTGTCTGGCACTGGCAATGTGCCAAACACATATCAGAGATCTTCCAGCCAGACTCAGGAGATGCTAGATTTACAGTATCCAGTCCAAGTCCTAGAGAAGTTTAGGAACCAGATATGAGACGAAATCATTTGGATTTGCCATGGTAAACGCCCCGTGGGTGTCACTTTCAACAGAGAGTAAGGACTTCTGGGGAACCAGGAAAAACCTAGAAGAATGTCGAGAGAATGCCCAGGCAGGGCATCTGGTCAGTCTGGAGGGACAGAGAACATCGCCAGGTGAAGGATGGGGAAGGAGGCCAGCATCCCAGGCAGCAGGAGAGCATGGAGAACTCAGGAAATACACACTTTTTGACATTGCTGAAGTTAAAAGTCTAAGGGGAGATTGTTAAGAAATTAACATGGCGATCAGACAGGAGCAGATTCGAGGTCCCGCTGAGTAACAGGAAGAAACTGCTACAGTATACTTGCTCCAACAGCATATTCTCAGGGACCCTCCGAAGATTCTGCTCTCAAAGCTTCTGCAGCATTCGTGACCCACCACGTCTACAGCTCTGACTCAAGCCACTGAAAGGGGCTTAGACTAGTGGCAGAAATATGAGCCAGTGGGCAGTGTTTTAATCCCTGTGATCCTAGTGGTCAGACACAGATGGCCATACGTGTTTGTGGACACAGCACATCACGATATTTAAGAGGAAGACTCTCGAGGCTAGCTGATTCACTTCAAATCACATCTCTACTACTGACCAGCTGGGTAAAGAAGACAAAAGAAGCCCAGTGCCTCAATTTCCACATTAGCCAAATGAGGACAATAATGTTACCTATAGTAAAGGGATGTTTTCAGTATTAAGTGAGATGATAAATGTAGATGTACCTTGCCTGCCCCCTAGCAAGTACTTAACAAATGGTGGTTAATGGTAACAGGCACGGTTAGAGTTGTATCAGCAGAAAGGGCAAGAACGTGGGACGTTATGTCTCCTGGAGTTTGGGGCACAAGTTCTACTCTCCATCCAGGATAGTAACCCATGGACAGGCTAAGACATCCCAACAGTGTTAAGGAGGGTGTGAGGTCCAATCATAAAGAGCATTCCTGCCCACAAACATCTTTTGGAATTCACCCAGAAAGTGTGCTAATGGTGTTCCTCCCTCTCTAGACAAATAAAAGAAACTATAATTAATTGCCTGATTCCCCTGTTCCATACCTCATAGATTCCACCTGTCACTCATGTTTTGGGCTGGGGCCCAAAAAAAGTAGACTGAGTAGTGGAAATGAGTTGTCTCACCCCAAAACTCCCAGGGAGCATCCCTAAATGACAGGTGATACTACTTGTGCCATCAATATGCACGTCAGAGAATTTGGACCCAAAGAAAAATGAATCCTGCACCAAGAGAAGCCACCACAATGAGAAGCCCGTGCACTGCAACGGAGAGTAGCCCCTGCTTGCCACAACTAGAGAAAGCCCGCGCAGAGCAACGAAGACCCAACACAGCCAAAAATAAAATAAATAAATTTATTTTAAAAAGAAAAGAAAAATGAATCTACTACTATAGCCAACAAACACATTCAGACCCACATAAAGCTTTGACTTTTGTTCTCTCCCCCTCCCCCAACCCCGGCACCCTGGATCTCCTGCTTGTTCTGTAAGACCCATCAGACTCATCCTTTGTTAGATAAGTGAGGATCTGGCAAGACCTCAACAGTTCCCAATCCGGGATCTCAGTACCTAGAGTTCATCCAAGGAGGAAGTGGGCTTCATGGAGTGGAGAAGACATGTATGACTTTTAACATTATCAAAATCTCTACATCAATGGTATTTATTTATGGTAAGACCCCACAGAACCCTTAATAATTCCTAACCTAAGATCCATGAAGTGAGAGATTCTTTTTAGGTCTGAAATGGAAACATTTTACGGTAACTTCAGGAAGCAGCTTCCTCTTTAAGGTAAAGGGAGCAAGAGAGGTGAAGCAGGTTTTCCAAGGTCACCCAGCACCTTAGTTGTAGAACTGGGCCTTGCGTCCAAATGCTTTCACGCTCCTTCCAAAAATGTTCCACTCCTTTGCATTGCTTCCTTTGACGGTGAAGTTGGAGGTCCTGTGATATGATACGAGCACTATTTGCAATTCCTCTGTTACTCTCAAGCTTTTGGGAGTCAATGCAATAGAGCTGATAAAGTTTTGATGAACCAGTAATCAAATAACATCAAGTAAAAAAAAAAAAAAAAAACTAGCATCCTGTTCCAGCCACAAGAGTAATTCTCATGGGGAGACAACGTTCAGATTGTCTGAATCTCTGACTCCGGTGGTTTTATTCCCACACCTTCTTTATTTCTAAAGTGGCTTGGGAAAAAGTAATAAAGAACACTATAGCAATAAAAACAAAAGGAAAAAATAAGGACCCGATACAGACACTTGACTAAAAAGGAAACTTGACTTTAAAGTTAGCCTGCTTTGTGCTTTAAAAAAAAAAAAGAAAGAAAGAAAAAGAGAGAATAAAATTTATGTATAGTTTCAGCACAGAGTTTCAGCACAGAATGGGGTAACACTGAAAATACATAGATCATTCTCAGAGGATTTCCCAAGCACCACAAGAAACATCAAAAAATTATTAAATTCCCAATTACTGCCATCCATATAGATGTTTTTCACAGCTGGAAAACAAAGTTGAAAATCAACCAAGACACGTGAGCAGAATATAGATGTGCTTGCAGCCTTTACCAACCCATGGCCCCCAAAGGGGTCAAGAAATTCAAAAGCTGAGTTAAAGGGAGATTTCCCACAGGGAAGTGCCTGCCTCGGTGCAGGGAACATTGTTTGCCTGCCGGTCCTCAGCTCCTTCAGGGAAGCAAGGGTCCAGGCTCAAAGCTGCCCTGGACAGCACGCGAGCAAACCAGACAACCCTTTACTGATGGAAGTGGCTGGTACTAGGGTTCCTCCCTCGCCAATCACCGATACACGCAACTGCAGAAACTCACAAGGATCACCTCGTTTTTTTCATCTGTGACTCTAGTGTCCAGAATAGAACAGACATAATAAAGTTTCTGGGGAACCTTGGGATAAAAAACTGAGGTTCTGACAAGGTAAGTGTTTCATCCAAGGTCACACAGTGAGCAAGTTGTGATTCCTTGTGCAGTGTTCTCTCTGCTGTTTGCACCTGTCTCTCCTCTTGGCTAAAGTCATAACACAGGCAGATCACACACCCAAATGACCACGTTATTAATCACTTATCTTCCTTAAAGATCCCAGAATAAAAACTAACCCAGTGTACACTGCTTGTGATAATTCTCCTCTCTCTTTTCTTATGTCTTCACAATGTTATTTCGCAGCTCCTGGCGTTGGGCTGGCCTTGTAATTTGCTTTCACCAATAGAAAGTGACAGAAGAGTAATTAAGACCTGGCTGCTTCCACTCACTGTCATGGAACCCTATGCCTGCCACGTGAACAAGCCCAGTTTAGCCTGAATGCCTACCACTTCCACCAAACTCAGATTTGGTGACTCAATTTCCAGAATCAGAGAGGTTAAGTGACTTGCCCAAAGGCACACAGCTTTAAATAAAAGCAGCACTCAGTATAGGAAGCTTTTCTTGACTCCCTTCTAGTGCTTCTTCCACTGCGACCTATAAAAAATGCCAGTTAACGAGGTTAAACGAAGAGCACTGGATTTAAAAAATGAAGCTGCAAACAGGAGGCTCTCACAATTAAATCTCTACTCTGCACTTGTCATGCAAGTTCCAGGTCTACACTTCCAGTTCAGTAGAATATCACTACTCAAATTACCCTACATTCCTCAAATCCAAGTCAAATCAATATATCCAAAAATCAAGCATCTTTGTTTGTATTTTGTTATTGTTGTGTTGTTGTTTTTCATTTTCCTTTTATTTCCCGGAATGTATGCTGCCAGGAAGACATGGGTTCAAATCCCAGCTCAGTCACTTACGGGGCTGTTGTAACATTCCTAAGCCAAGGGCAGAATTTTCTGCAAAGAAATACAAATCTCTTTGACCTTAACTTCCCTACCATTAATTTACTGCCTAAAAATAGTTTCCTCTAAGAAATAAAAAAAAAAAGAAGAAGAAGAAGGTGTTAGCCTAACCTACATTTCTGGAGAAACAGCCGGTGCAACTTCATGGATTCAGTTCCTAAAAATGTATCTGCAAGTTACAGGATGTGGCTTTTTCAGATGTGACATGACATAGGAAAAGCACCGAGAGCCGTTGTGTTTCTGCAACTTAAAATATTGTTTAATTAGAATTTGTCTGTCAAAGAAGCAGCTTAAGCAGCAGTTATTAAAAGGGCGTAAATATCTCAGTATCAACTCTTCTGCCCCAGAATTTAAATAGAGTTTAAAAAAAAAAAAAGGCAAGAAAATGCCAGGGTGCGGTGGTTACCTTATCATATGAGCTGGTGGGGTGGGGTCAGCAGCTGGGCTCAAAGACCAACCCAGGATACAGGCATGTTGACAGATGTCTGTCTAGGGAGATTCAGCCCCCTACCACTGGGGCAATTATTTTAATGTTTTACTCTAATGGCCCCTACTTTTCCTTAAAATTCATTATCTGATATATTCAAATTTACCATAATTTCTCTGGGCAAGAAAATCCACAGGTGACAACAACAGATGATCTTTTGCCTACAGTGACAACTTTTTTTTTTTTTTTTTTTTTGGTGGTACGCGGGCCTCTCACTGTTGTGGCCTCTCCCGTTGCAGAGCACAGGCTCCGGACGCGCAGGCTGAGCAGCCATGGCTCACGGGCCCAGCCGCTCCGCGGCATGTGGGATCTTCCCGGACCGGGGCACGAACCCGTGTCCCCTGCATCGGCAGGCGGACTCTCAACCACTGTGCCACCAGGGAAGCCCCAGGGACAACTTTTTACATTTAGTAGCTATAGCAACAATAAAACATCAGAGCCAGGTATGTTGTACTGTCATGGCTGCTCCTTCAACAGGAAAGTGGATCTTCTTTGCTCCACAGTGCATCACTGAAAGGGCTGTCTAACAACATTCTGTGGGGTTTTTTGTCTTTTTTTTAATATTTTAATTTTATTGGAGTATAGCTGATTTACAATGTTGTGTTAGTTTCAGATGTACAGCCACATGATTCAGTTATACATGTACATATACTCACTCTTTTTCATATTCTTTTCTTATATAGTTTTTCACAGAATACTGAGTAGAGTTCCCTGTGCTATACAGTAGGTCCTTGTTGGTTATCTATTTTATATATAGTAGTGTGTATATGTTCAGCCCAAGCCCCTGATTTATCCCTCCCCACCACGTTTCCCCCTTGGCAACCATAAATTTGTTTTCGATATCTGTAAGTAAGTCTGTTTCTGTTTTGTAAATAAGTTCATTTGTATCTTTAGAGTCTACATGTGAGTGATATCACATGATACTTGTCTTAGTCTGTCTTACTTCACTTAGTATGATCATCTCTAGGTCCACCCATGTTGCTGCAAATGGCATTACTTCATTCTTTTTTATGTCTGAGTAATATTCCATTGTATATATGTACCACATCTTCTTTATCCATTCATCTGTTGATGGACATTTAGGTTGCTTCCATGTCCTTGCTGTTGTAAATAGTGCTGCAATGAACATTGGGATGCATGTATCCTTTAAGATTATGGTTTTATCCAGATATATGCCCAGGAGTGGGATTGCAAAATCATATGGTAGCTCTATTTTAAGTTTTTTAAGGAACCTCCATACTGTTCTCCATAGTGTCTATAACAATTTACATTCCCACCAACAGTGTAGGAAGGTTCCCTATTCTCCCCATCCTCTCCAGCATTTACTGTTTGTAGATTAACAACATCTTATTTTTTGAGTAACTTAGCAAAAGCTGCCACCTTACTGGGTTTGCAGAGCTGGATCCTAAAGACCAAGTTTAAATAAGCCTGGGGCATTCTAGGTAGGAAGCAATCAAGACCCCAACCCCTGATGTTCCAGATTCAAAGATAGGACAATTCATTAGGATATCTTCAGGGGCTCCAACCAAAACCCATAGCAGGGCAAGTCAATAGACCTGAGAGAAAATTTTGTCTGGGAAGGGAGAGGTCAGTGTAACACAAGAGCCAGAGCGTGACTGGGGACACACTGGTCCCAGCATAGTTGGGATGTCCAGATCCAATCCTGGACATCCCTCCCAACAAAGAGCCATGCCCATTCATGTGCTTGTTGTCTGTGGATGCTTTTGCTCTACAAAGACCAAACTGGATAGTTGCAACAGAGACATCATGACCTGCAAAGCCTAAAATATTTACTACCTGACCATTCCAGGAAAAATGTGTTGACCTCTTCTTTAGGAGATGGTGGCTGAGCCTCTGATATGATGGGAAAGCTGTAACTCTGAGGTACCATTAGGCACACACTGGTATCTGAACTACCAAAGACATCACTGCAGAGTGTCCAAATCATACAGCTGGTGACTGGTAGAGCTGGGGCTCAAGCCCATGTCCTCGTGATTCCAAGTCTGTAAACCAAATGGATATAAACTCCCCTTCAGCAGAGAAGGACTGAGTACAAACGCCTGCTACCAACCCAAGCATGCATCCCAGGGCTTCCTCTTGGAAGGGCTGACAAGGGAGTCATTCTCTCTAAAGAATTTGCTTTGAAGGAACCCTTTGTTAAACTTTCCAGCTTTGCAGCCCATGAAGCCTCTTTGGGGATGGTTGTGAAAGTCAAATATTTTCAATGATTTTACAAGATAAACCAGAACCCGGATGGTGGGCCAGTTATTGATTTACTGCTTCTCAGCTCCAAATTTACCCTTCAATACCTGCCCTGTGATAACAAGCATTTCTCCTTCACGGTGAGCACAATATTAGGTTTGTCAGTAGAGGGCGCTGGCGGGACATCGCAGGAGGCGGAGACTTCTCTTCCGGATTCATCTTGCTGTGTTTTGCTTTTCCTAGCTCCACCTGCACGTTCTGTCAGCCGTGCAAGTGGGTGGGCCAACCAAAGGCACTCTACCCCGGATGCACGCCCAAAGTAAGCCGTCCCCCAGCGACCTCGCATTCCCCACCAAGGCCCAGAGACCACCTTGCTGTAGCCCTCTGGTTGCAGACACTGAAAGCTCCCAGCTGCCACCCCACAGCGACACTTCCCCAACTCCCTCTGCAGCCCTGGTGGGCTCAGCTCACCCACACCCCATTGGGTTGTTGCCGTTTGCCCAGTTACTATGAACTAGGTCTCCTATAACCCAGCAGACTCTCCCATCGTCCAGGGTGCTGCAACCAGACCTCCTCCAGTGAGGACTGGACACCCCCTTCCACATCTGTCATTCCATGGGTACCTTTTAGAGTTCTTTTCCCATCTTTACACATATTATCTTATCATAGCTTTAAAATTGTTTACAGTAAATTTCCCCAGTGTTAAAATCACTGAATACAGTGACTGAATGTAGACTTATTCAGAGAGGAAAGTCAGCCAGTAGCAAGGATGTGCCCCTGCTCTCATGAAATCACCCTGAGAGACCACATGCTTTACTTCTTTGAATATCCCTCAGAATGTGGACACATATGCTACCAAAAGCTACTTACTGATGAATGGATGAATGAATGAATGAACAAACTATCTCAACTATGACTGAGAAATAAAATACAATGGGGATTAAATGGGTAACCTAGCAAACAGAGGCCAGTCTGACAGAAACTCAAGAAATTTTATTGATACCATAAAACACTCTCCACAACATGTCAAGCCTGTTTCTAAAACACAGTATTTTTTTTCTAAGTGTGTATAAGCTATGCCTGTCCATATTAGAATATCCACTTCAGTCCTCTTCTAATTCAGCACCCTCATGTCTCCATAGCAACCCACAGCCCAGATAATAAACAATCCGCTTTTATTAAGAGAATTATAAAAAGGAAGCTTTTGATGTTTTTCTCTAATACTCTTATTTTTCCATTATGAAAATCTGGTATTTTATAAGGTACACTGCCACGAATGAGGCTATATGAGCTCTACATGTAGCCAGTATTTTGGTGCTGGAATATACAACTTCAATTCAATTTCACCCTCTGCCAACATCCGGCAACTACACATCAAAAGTGTCGATCACATGAACACTACACAGCAAATAAGGGCAAGTGAGGAATGCATCTTGCCCTCACCACACACTAATTACAATCCCCAGAGGCCGTCATCGTAAGAACCTTCTTCCTGGTTTTAGATAAGGAAGCGTAATGGCCAGGGAGAGTAGGTGGCTCTGCCAGGCACAGAGCTGTCACCAGTGACACAGCCACGTTGCCCACATGCACCAAGACTCCACATCGGTAGTAAGTATTCTATTTTCTTCCCTTGAGATGAAGAAAACTGATTTGTTGGGGTCTTACTAGATCATAGGCACAGCGCTTGGTATTTTACATGAGTACTTCTCATCTGCCCAATCATTCTTCAAAATAGGTACTGTTATTTCCATCTTACAGATGGGAAAACAGAGATTCAGAGAGATTCAAGGACTCTCCCGATGAGAGACATTTGAACAGCCCTGAGGCTCATTTTCCCCTCCATTCCTGGTGACTTAGAAATAACAGGTCAACAGGACCGAGTTATTTCAACTGAAGAACAGGTGACTACTGGCCCAATTCCTGAGCTCCCCAGCCTCCCCCTTCCTGGAAACACCAAGGAGCTCTTATTGCCATAGATATGCCTTTGAACTGTTGGGCAGTTTCTGATAAAATTGAAGATATGCCTACCCTATGACTCCACAATCCCATTTCTAAGTATTGACTCAAGAGAAATGAAAACTTAAATCTACAAAACGATGTGTACCAGAATAGATATAGCCACTATTTACACTAGCCACAACACGGAAACAACCTAAATGTCCATAAACAGATGATTGGTTTAAGAAGACATGGTACATATACACAATGGAATACTACTCGGCCATAAAAAAAATGAAATATTGCCATTTGCAGCAACATGGATGGACCTAGAGATTCTCATATTAAGCAAAGCAAGTCAGACAGAGAAAGATAAATATTACTTGATATCACTTATATGTGGAATCTAAAAAATAATACAAATGAATCTATGTGCAAAACAGAAACAGACTGAAAGACATAGAAAACAAACTATGACTACCAAAGGGGAGAGGGAGGGAGGGAGGGAGGGAAAAATTAGGAGTATGGGATTAACAAATACAACTTACTATACATAAAATAGATAAGCACCAAGGTTTACTCTAAAAAAAAAAAAAAAAAAATATATATATATATACACATATAAAACTGAATCACTGTGCTGTATACCTGAAACTAATACAATATTATAAATCAACTTAATTAAAAAAATAATTAAATTTTTCATTTTTCAATTATAAATTTAAATTTAAAAAAAGAGAGTAGCTATAGCAACTGTACTCATAATAGCCAAAGTTTGGAAACAGCCCAGGTGTCCGTGAACAGGAGAATGGATAAACAAATTGTGGCATATCCATACAATGGAATACTACTCAGTAATGAAACAGAAAAAATTACTGATAACATGACACCATGGATAAACCTCACAGGCATTTTGCTGAGCAAAAGAGCCAGACACTAAAGTGTACATGTCATCTGATTCCTTTTATGTGAAATTCTAGAACAGACACAACTAATTCATAGGGTCATAAGTCAGCACAGGGGTCACTGATTGGGAAGGGGCACAAGGGGGCCTTCTGAGGTGGGGAAAACGTTCCATGTCTTGATCTGACTGATGCTCACTTGGAGTATATATTTGTAAAATTTCATCAAGCTGGACACTCAAGGTAATCCATTTTACTGCATAAAGAAATGTGTCAGCACCAATTACAGGAAGGGCTCTGATGAACAGGTGAAAAGACAGAGCCCACAGCCAGTGCTAGAGACAAGATAGGAGCCCAGGTCTCCTGGACCACTTTCATTCTCTCCACACCAACAGAAAGCAGGGCTTTCTCATCACACAGAGCAAGGCAACAGCAGAGCAAGCTTGTTTCCCTACTGTTGTCCACAGTAGGGACAACAGTAGCGGACTGTTGTCCGCTCAGCAGGCCGTGTGGAATTTGGGGTGTTCGTTTGGAGAGTAAATCAGAGCTCGGGGGCTGAGAGTCCTCTTGCAGCTCCAGATTTAAATAACGATGTGTCAACATCTGCCTCCAATGACTCATTTAATCTTAACAGTGACCTTGTAAGCTTGTAGGATTATTAGAGCCAGCAGACACAAAAAAAATATTAAAGTTGTTTGTCAAAAACCTCTCTGCTTCTGTCAAGAAAAACTTCCAGAACAGAAGAACACACATGCTCAAAACAGAAGGAAAACAGGAGGAATAAGATGCTATTTAAGCCTATTTTTGCCAAGAACCATCAACTGGAAGGAGTAAACTTCTGGTGTTTGCAGCTTTAAAAGAATTCAACATTTTTCATGTTGTTCAAAGAGTCACTGCATTGCAGTGCTTTAAGATTAAAATGATATGCTTCTTGAATACTCTGTTATCTTCCCCACCTTGTGCTGAGGTCAAAAATTCTAAGTGATTGCCTCAAATCACATTGGACTTGGTGTCCAGGAACCTGATTTTCTTACTCTAACTCCATCACTGGTAGCATAGGTCCTTAGGTAAGCCACACCAGTTCTCTGAGCCTCAGTTTCCCCATCTGTAAAATGGAGATAAGGATTAAGGGAATAACACAGAGGTTACAGAGAGGTTTGGCACACGTAGTAGGTACTAAGGAGCCACGAGCTGCATTTGAAGCCTCCACACTATGCCATCTTTCCCCTCCCCATCCTGAAAGCCGGCCCCAGAATACATCAACCTCCAGTACTCCTGGGAGCTAACCCCACCAGGGCTGCAGGATTGACCAGCAGGTGTCCCACAGAGCCTCAGAAGGTTCCTTGATTCCCAACTAATGCCTGGCAGACAATAAGGGCCAGACACACTGTAAGCCACTTGCAACTGAATGGGATCATTGCAATCTCACCAAAACTCTGGGAGGCCCTGTATTAGGTCAAAAAGCTGAAGTTCAAAGCGTTACATGAACACACAGCTAATAGGCGGCTGAGTCAAGATTCACACAGCAGACCACCTTGGCTGGAAAAGCCTCTGCTTTTCTCAGTTCAACACAATTAGCAAGGCTTTGGAGAAAAGACACACAAACCTGGAAGAGGAACAAAGGACTGTTTCATTTTCTACTGCTGGGTCACCAACTACCCCCAACACTGCATATCTTAACACAACTACTATTTTTTTTCACAATTCAGTGGATTGGGAATTCAGGAATTGAGTTGGGAATTGAGGAGACTGGGCTGGAAAAATCCATCTCCAAGCTGGCTTCTTCACAGGATGACTAGTATACCCTTCTGCTCTTGGCCTTTCTTTCTCTCCAGGGGGAACATCGCCTGGCAGTCTCAGGACAGTCACACCTCTTACCTGGCAGCTGGCTCCAAGAGGCAAGGGCAGACTTCGCAGGCTGGCTACACCCAGCACTGACACAGTGTCACTCTGCCATATTCCACTGGCCAAAGCAGCCAAAGGGGTCATGGGGTCTACCCAGATAAAGGGGATGGAGAAATAGGCCACACTTCTTGAGAGGGGAGTGGTAAGGTCACATGGGAGGCGGGAGGGGTATTGTGCCTTCGTTGGAGGACGTAATCTGCTATAACCCTCCTAAGCGCCCTATACGTGCAGAATGTGAGAATCAAGGACATCATTACAATAACCAACAGCGGCAATCATTCCAGTGGCCTAACGATTATAAAATACTTTTTATGAGGCATGTATCGTTAAATGCTCGTAAAACCCTGTGAGACCAGCACTGTTTGCAGAGGAATAGAGGAGAAGAGGCTTGTCTAAAGAGCTCACAGCCAGAAGGGTCTTTGGGGCTCCCAGTGGCTCTGTCTGCTGCGCTGGGGCAGTGGCATGGGGTCCTAGAGGCCTTTCCTTTGTTACTACAGGACATTGGGAAGAGCTGCACATATCACCTCCTGCACGTACAGGTTCAATCACTATAACAAAGACACTGAAGAATAAGTGATGTCTGTGGCTTTTCCTACCTTATTTCAGACATAAAACGTCAGAACCTCATCCTAGCAGGAGTAGGTCTCAGGTTTCAAGGCACGGACTTGGGAATATGACAAGACCACTGAAAGCAATGAGAGCAGGAGTCCCAACTGTGGCTACAATTCGCTGTCCCCAGCTGGCCTTTGGTTTTCCAACAACACAACTCTGAAGAGCCCCTCTTACACGGCACGTTAAATCTGCCCCCACCCTCCACCACTGACCCCTTGGGTCTCCTCGGTGACAAGGAAAAGCAGCCAACAAGGGTGCAAGACCTTAACTTGAGATCTGTGTTTCCCAAGGAAGCCGCCCCCTCTTGTGAATGAATGAAGAAGCAAACATACACAATTGTTACACACACAATTATTCTATCACATAAATGTACATTTCCACAGTTCAAGGTGGAACATATCCATGAAACTTGAACCAATGAGGAAAGATACCTGTGTTCACTGGACCACTAAGCATCCTCCAAACTAGGTCATTATATTTTTATTGTATGAACTTCGTTGTCTGACATCTCTCCCCATCCAGATTATAAACTGCACAAAGGCATGGGCCATATCTCTCTCTTTCAACCCTGTAGGCCCAATGCCTAGCACAGAGACTATCAAATATCAGTCACTGCAGGAATGTTTATTGAACATATAAATGAATGAGGAACTTCTCAGCTCCCACCATATCGACCCTGGGCAGATACGGACCATATCTGTCTTGTTTACCTCTGTATCCCAGCTGCTGCATAGTAGATGCTCAATAAATGTTTGAGGAATAAATGAGGAAGGGCGGGGAGGGAGAAACCAAGGACCTTGAACTAAGAAGAAAGAATTGCACTCACACGTGCAGCAATAATGTTTTGCTGAAGTTCACACTCTTAAATTTCCTCAGTTTTGAGAAGCCCAACGGTCACCAGCACTCTGAGCGAGTTGCCTATTTGATACCTTTAGGGTCAAGATGATCGTAGCAACTGAGAAACAGCATTACTGGAGAATTTAGTCTCTTCTGCAAAATTTCTCAGCAAGGACAAATATAACCAAGGAAACAATCAGTTTCAAATAAAATATGGTTTTAAGAAAAAGCCACAAAGCTATTTGCATGTTATTTCTACTTTAATAACTGCATCTCTGCCTCTGGGCTCCTCCCAGGGCCTCATCTTGCTCCCCCATCTCCTCTGGCCCCCTCCACCCCACCCCAACAAGTCATGTGAAATCTGGATTTTTTTCTCTTCTGATTTATCTTGGAGCTGCCTCTCCTCGCCATTTCTGTAGCATCACTGATGCCCATACGTGTCACTCACCTCCCACCTTTGCTAACTGCCTCCTGGGCAAAGATGCAATGATGCAGCTAAAGCTTCCTCCAACACTGAGCCTAGAAGGAGCTTCAAGATGGTGGAGGAGTAAGACGCGGAGATCACTTTCCTTCCCACAAATACATCAGAAATGCATCTACACGTGGAACAACTCCTACAGAACATCTACTGAATGCTAGCAGAAGACCTCAGACCTCCCAAAAGGCAAGAAACTCCCCACGTACCTAGGTAGGACAAAAAAAAAAAAAAAGAATAAACAGAGACAAAAGAATAGGGACGGGACGTGCACCAGTGGGAGGGAGCTGTGAAGGAGGAAAGGTTTCCACACACTAGAAGCCCCTTCGCGGGCGGACACTGCGGGTGGCGGGGGGGAAGCTTCAGAGACACAGAGGAGAGCGCAGCCACAGGGGTGCGGAAGGCAAAGCGGAGAGACTCCCGCACAGAGGATTGGTGCCGACCAGCACTCGCCAGCCTGAGAGGCTTGTCTGCTCACCGGCCAGGGCGGTCGGGGGCTGAGAGCTGAGGCTTGCGCTTCAGAGGTCGGATCCCAGGGAGAGGACTGGGGTTGGCAGCGTGAACACAGCCTGAAGGAGACTAGTGCGCCACAGCTAGCCGGGAGGGACTCCAGGAAAGACTGGAACTGCCGAAGAGACAAGAGACTTTTTCTTACCTCTTTGTTTCCTGGTGCGCAAGTAGAGGGGATTAAGAGCGCCGCTTAAAGGGCCTCCAGAGATGGCCGCGAGCGGCAGCTATCAGCGCAGACCCCAGAGACAGGTATGAGACGCTAAGGCCGCTGCTGCCGCCACCAAGAAGCCTGTGGGTGAGCACAGGTCACTCTCCACACCGCCCCTCCTGGGAGGCTGTGCGGCCCGCCACTGCCAGAGTCCCGGGATTCAGGGACGACTTCCCCGGGAGAATGCACGGCTCGCCTCAGGCTGGTGCAACGTCACGCAGGCCTCTGCCGCCGCAGGCTCGCCCCGCATTCCATACTCCTCCCTGCCCCCGGCCTGAGTGAGCCAGAGCGCCCGAATCAGCTGCTTCCTTAACCCTGTCCTCTCTGAGCGAAGAACAGACACCCTCACGCGACCTACACGTAGGGGCGGGGCCAAATCCAAAGCTGAACCCCGGAAGCTGTGCGAACAAAGAAGAGAAAGGGAAATTTCTCCCAGCAGCCTCAGGAGCAGAGATTAAATCTCCACAATCACCTTGATGTACCCTGTGTCTCTGGAATACCTGAATAGACAATGAATCATCCCAAATTGAGGAGGTAGACTTTGGGAGCAACGATACATATATTTTTTTCCCTTTTTCTCTTCTGTGTGAATGTGTATGGTTCTGTGTGTGATTTTGTCTGTATACCTTCGTTTTACCATTCTTCCTAGGGTTCTGTCCGTTTTTTTTTTTTTTTTTTTCTTAATAACTATATTTTATTTTCTTTTATTTTTATTTTTTTTGCGGTACGCAGGCCTGTCACTGTTGTGGCCTCTCCCATTGTGAAGCACAGGCTCCGGATGTGCAGGCTCAGCGGCCATGGCTCACAGGCCCAGCTGCTCCACGGCATGTGGGATCTTCCCCGACCAGGGCACAAACCCATGTCCCCTGCAACGGCAGGTGGACTCTCAACCACTGTGCCACCAGGGAAGCCCCTAAATTTTATTTTTTATTTTGATAACTTTATTTTATTTTATTTTATTTTATCTTTTTTCTTCTTTATCTCCCTTTTATTCTGAGCCGTATGGAGAACAGGCTGTTGGAGCTCCAGCCAGGCGTCAGGGCTGTGCCTCTGAGGTGGGAGAGCCAAGTTCAGTACACTGGTGCACAAGACACCTCCCAGCTCCACATGATACCAAATGGCGAAAACCTCCCAGAGATCTCCATTTCAATGCCAAGACCCAGCTCCACTCAAAACCTTGGACTTAATTGATATTTATAGGACATTCCATCCAAAAACAATAGAATACACATTCTTCTCAAGTGCTCATGGAACATTCTCCAGGATAGATGATATCTTGGTTCACAAATCAAACCTTGGTAAATTTAAGAAAATTGAAATCGTATCAAGTATCTTCTCCAACCACAATGCTATGAGACTAGATATCAATTACAGGAAAAAAATCCATAAGAAATACAAACATGTGAGGCTAAACAACACACTATTTAATAACCAAGAGATCACTGAAGAAATAAAACAGGAAATCAAAAACTACCTAGAAACAAATGAGAGTGAAAACAGGACAACCCAAAACCTATGGGGTGCAGCAAAAGCAGTTCTAAGAGGGAAGTTTTTAGCAATACAACCCTACCTTGAGAAACAAGAAACATCTCAAATAAACAACCTAACCTTACACCTAAAGCAATTAGAGAAAGAAGAACAAAACCCCCAAAGATAGCAGAAGGAAAGAAATCATAAAGATCAGATCAGAAATAAATGAAAAAGAAATGATAGCAAAGATCAATAAAACTAAAAGCTGGTTCTTTGAGAAAATAAACAAAATTGATAAACCATTAGCCAGACTTATCAAGAAAAAAAAGGGAGAAGACTCAAATCAATAGAATTAGAAATGAAAAGGGAGAAGTAACAACAGACACTGCAGAAATACAAAGGATCAGGAGACATTACTACAAACAACTATATGCCAATAAAATGGACAACCTGGCAGATATGGACAAGTTCTTACAAATGCACAACCTTCCAAGACTGAACCAGGAAGAAATAGAAAATATGAACAGACCAATCACAAGCACTGAAATTGAAACTGTGATTAAAAATCTTCCAACAAACAAAAGTCCAGGACCAAATGGCTTCACAGGCGAATTCTATCAAACATTTAGAGAAGAGGTAACACCTATCCTTCTCACACTCTTCCAAAATACAGCAGAGGGAGGAACATTCCCAAACTCATCCTACGAGGCCACCATCACTCTGCTACCAAAACCAGACAAAGATGTCACAAAGAAAGAAAACTACAGGCCAATATCACTGATGAACCTAATTGCAAAAACCCTCAACAAAATACTAGCAAACAAAATTCAACAGCACATTAAAAGGATCATACACCATGAGCAAGTGGGGTTTATCCCAGGAATGCAAGGATTCTTCAAAATACGCAAATCAATAAACGTGATACAGCATATTAACAAACTGAAGGAGAACAACCATATGATCATCTCAACAGATGCAGAAAAAGCTACTGACAAAATTCAACACCCATTTATGATAAAAACCCTCTAGAAAGTAGGCACAGAGGGAAATTGTGGAGAAAAGGGAACCCTCTTGCACTGTTGGTGGGAATGTAAATTGATACAGCCACTATGGAGAACAGTATGGAGGTTCCTTAAAAGACTCAAAGTAGAACTATCATACGACCCAGGAATCCCACTTCTGGGCATATACCCTGAGAAAACCATAATTCCAAAAGAGTCATGATTCATTTTGTTATAAAGCAGAAACTAACACACCATTGTAAAGCAATTACACTCCAATAAAGAAGTTAAAAGAAAAGAAAAAAAAAAAGAGTCATGTACCAGAATGTTCATTGCAGTTCTATTTACAATAGCCAGGACATGGAAGCAACCTAAGTGTCCATCAACAGATGAATGGATAAAGAAGATGTGGCACATATATACAATCGAATATTATTCAGCCATAAAAAAAA